>NC_042615.1:456300803-456617810 GCF_901001135.1 Rhinatrema bivittatum | reverse complement strand
GCCTCTGCTGAATCAGACTCATCTTCCGAAGATCCTTTAGCCTTCAGACTGATCCTGGTCACTGTTGAGGTCAGGTACAGCCGGAGACAATGAAGGTGGAGAAGCAGGCCCTGCACCATGGGAACCAATTCCAAAATCGCCACGGTTTCTGTGCTGCAGGAGAAAGCAGTCTTCACCAACTCAGATGACTGAGACCTCTTCCCCTCCAAAGAAGCAATCTTAAGCCCGAGGTGCTTTCCCCACTGGTCACGCAATGACTGCACAAGCCTGCTGCACTTAAACGTGATTTAGTGACAGCATAGGATTGGCAGTGTTTCCTGCGCTCAGTAGTCCATGCTATTGGGTCGTGGAGAACTCTCCCGATGTCAGTGCCCAGATCCGTGGTAGATTCAGAAGAACTCTGGCCCCCCCCCTCCCAATACCGCAGCAGCTGACTTGCTGCCCAGCAGGATGGCTCCCCAAGTCTCTCACATCTGCCTCCCCAGCATTGTCTTTCCCTTGTTATCTTTTTTTCTTTTTTAAAGATATAGTACTTCCTAGTACTGATCAACTTAAGAGAAATAATGGCAAAAAAAAATGGCTGCTTTCCTGATGCCGATGCTGTCTTTGTCCAGCCAGGGAAAATAGTGTGTGAGAGAGAGAGCCACATGGAAAAAAAGAAGGAGTCAGACCACAGTCACCAGGTGCCGACCACATAAGGGTTACCAACCCCCTGCATGCTCTACTGAAACAAGAAGATGGCCTTTCATGGACCTAACACCCCTGGGAGCAATTTTCCTGTTGTCTTCAATTTCCTTTTTTTTTTTCAACTCCAGACTACAGGTTTTACAGCTCTACCATTTGTTGGAGACAGAGAAATACTGAGGGACTTCAGGTGACACACTAATTTAAGTGGCTCAGTGTCTGTAAAGCTTTTCTTCCTGTCTCTATCTGCTGGTTGAGAAGAAAAACCCATGCATCTGGACTGATCTGAGGGGGAAATAGGAATGGGATGAAGGAGACCAAACAGAGATATGCACACCCCAAGGTACTGTGAGAGGGGCAAAGCAGCACCCAATAGTGACAAGAACATTTCAAGGCTTCAAAACAGGGGCAAAGTGCACTAACAATACTGGCATCAACACCCTAAGGCAGCAAAAGAGGATCAAAGTAACAGTGACAGGAATATCCCTAGGTACCATGAGAGTATCAAAGCTGCACAAACAGTGACATGAATACCCCGTGGCACAAAAAGAGGGGCAAAGGGCACCAACAGTGGCATGAACACTCCAAAGCTGGGCTTCCAGTGGTGAAATTCATCCTACCCTCTGTTTCCTCCATTGCTCCGTCTCCTGGGGGCAGTTACTTCCTGGTCCCTACCAGGAAGCCGTTCTCCACTGCCCCAGGACAAGGGTCCACCCCCGAGCGCAACATCCATGTCAATCTCAGGCTGTGAAACTCCTTTCACAGAGTCAAAGGCAAAGAGAACAGCACCCAACATTAGAGCAGGCTGAAAGAGCTGAATATCACTGTTTGTCAAAGCTGTGTTTACTGTGGGTGAGAAGGGGGAAACACCTACAGTTTTCCTTTTTGTTTGATCATCAGGAAATCGGGTAAAAAGAAAATAGAATTAACAGTGACAAAAAGCTCCTCACAGCATGTCTTCCTAGGACACCATCTTGGATTACCCTCCCCTTTTATAGACGTTTCTGATTGCATAATTTTACTGTGGAATTTTCTCTACTAATTTGCAGCAAATTAAACATTTGGGGAAAAGATGTGCTACTATAAAATTGTCAAAGCAAAAGAATTTGTAGACTTTTAGCACATTTTTGCCCAACCTGATGAGCCTCTTGCATTGTTAATTGTATAGATCAAAGCCATTATATTTACTATTCCGTGCCAAATGTATTAATTGGGAACTATTTGTAAGTACTGTTCACCCCCCCCCCCCCCCACTTCTTCCTTTGGTCTGTTTGTATATCACAATAAAACTCTGCTCTGATTTCTGACCTCTGTCTTATTTTTAATTTGAGTTTAATTACCTTCAACTGTGTTACGAAAACTTTCTGAAGAATTGGAATAATATGGTGGTGTGTCAAATAAACCAACTTCTAAGCAGATAGCAATATCCTGTGGCTCAGGGAGACGCTGGACCATTGGTCTAGCTGTGTTTCCAGCAGGATTTCGTCGAATGGGTCCACCCTCTGTACCTGATAGAGAATAAATTTAAAGGATGTAAATGTCAATGAAAACAGAAAAAATTGATTTTTTTTTTTTTTTAAAAAGCTTTATGTACAGAGGTGATAATTTAAAGAGGCAATGTAACAGAGATGCTAAATCAAATTCATCATTTATACCTAGATAAAATAGTGGACTTGCTTTGTTAGTCTAGGTTACTAAAAGGAAATGTATTTGCCATGTTAGCTCACTTCAGTTTCTGTTTGGAGTTAAGAACATAAAAACATAAGAAAGTGCTATACTGGGTCAGACCAAGGGTCCATCAAACCCAGCATCCTGTTTCTAACAGTGGCAAATCCAGGCCTCAAGTACCTGGCAGGTACCCAAACTGAATAGATCCCATGCTACTGATGCCAGTAATAGCAGTTGCTGGCTATTCCATAAGTCAACTTGAATTTATCCAAACATTTTTTAAACCCAGCTACACTAACTGCACTAACCACATCCTCTGGCAACAAATTCCAGAGCTTAATTGAGCATTGAGAGAAAAATAATTTTCTCCAATTAGTTTTAAAAGAGATACTTGTTAACTTCATGGAGTGCCCCCTGGTCCTTCAATTATCCGAAAGAGTAAATAACCAATTAACATTTACCCTTTCTTGATCTCTCATGATTTTAAAGACCCTTCATATCCTTCCCTCAGCCATCTCTTCTCCAAGCTGAACAGCCTTAACCTCTATAGGCTTTTCTCATAGGGGAGCTGTTCCCTAAAAGGCTAGAGGATGGGAATAAATAAAAAAGCTAAACCAGCACAGAGTCACAGTTACTACCCTTAAGAGAAACATGGGGGCAATCTGCATGGAGTGGCAGTTACTACCTTGGGAAGCTTGCTGGGCAGACTAGATGGACCATTTTGGTCTTTTTCTGCTGTCATTACTATGATAAGGTTCCATCCTCTTTAACATTTTGGTTGCCCTTCTCCGTACCTTCTCCAGTGCAACTATATCTTTTTTGAGATGTGGCGACCAGAATTGTACACAGTACTCAAGGTGCAGTCTCACCATGGAGTTATACAGAGACATTATGACATTTTCCATTTTATTCACCATTTCCTTCCTAATAATTCCTAATATTCTGTTTGCTTCTTTGACTGCTGCAGGACTCGGAGCTAACAATTTCAAAGTATTAATCACTATGACGCCTAGATCTCTTTCCTGGGTGGTAGCTCCTAATATGGAACCTAACATCGTGTAACTACAGCATAGGTTATTTTTCCCTATATGCAACACCTTGCACTTGTCCACATTTAATTTCATCTGCCATTTGGATGCCCAATCTTCCAGTCTTGCAAGGTCCTCCTGCAATTTATCACAATCCTCTTGTGTTTTAACTACTCTGAATAATTTTGTATCATCTGGGAATTAGATTACCTCACTCATTGTATTCCTTTCCAGATCATTTTTAAATATATTGAAAAGCAGCGGTCCAAGTACAGATCCCTGAGACACTCCACTTTTTGCCCTTTTCTACTGATAAAACTTTCCATTTAATCCTACTCACTCTTTCCTGACTTTTAAACAGTTTGTAATCTATGAAAGGACATAGCCTCCTATCCCATTTATTTTAATTTTCATAGAAGCCTCTTATGAGGGAATTTGTCAAATGCCTTCTGAAATTCCAAATACACAACATCTACCAGTTCATCTATATCCACATGCTTTTAACCCTTCAAAAAAATGAAGCAGATTTGTGAGGCAAGACTTCCTTTGGGCAAATCCATGCTGACTGTGTTCCATTAAACCATGTCTTTCTATATGTTCTGTGATTTTGATCTTTTGAATAGTTTCCACTCTTTTTTCCTGGTACTGAAGTCAGGATCTCTGGTCTATAGTTTCCTGGATCGCCCCTGGATCCCTTTTTAAATATTGGGGTTACATTGGCTATCCTCCAGTCTTCAGGTACAATGGATGATTTTAATGATAGGTTACAAATATTAACTAATAGATCTGCAATTTCATTTTTTAGTTTCTTCAGAATCCTGGGGTGCGTACCATCAGGTCTAGGTGATTTGCTACTCTTTAGTTTGTCAATCTGGCCTACTACATCTTCCAGGTTCACAGTGATTTGGTTCAGTTCATCTAACTCATCAACCTTGAAAACTATCTCTGAAACTGGTATCTCCCCAGCATTCTCATAAGTAAACACAGAAGCAAAGAATTAATTTAGTCTTTTTGCAATGGCTTTATCTTCCCTAAGAGCCCCTTTAACCCCTCAGTCATCTAACGGGCCAACTTCATTTCAAATTCTCTCTTAGCCTGCCTTATCAATGTTTTACACTTAACTTGACAATGCTTATGCTTTTTCGTGTTTTCTTCAGATGGATCTTTCTTCCAGTGTTTGAAAGATTTTTTTTTTGGCTAAAATATTCTCTTTCAGTTCAACTTTTAACTATGCTGGTAATCATATTGGGCCAGATTTTAAATGCCCTGTGTGTGTAAATCCAGCCTGATTTATGTGCGCAGGGCCCTCGTGCGCCGGCATGCCTATTTTGCATAGGCTGCCGGCGCGTGCAGAGCCCTGGGACGCGCGTAAGTCCCAGGGCTTCGTAAAAGGGGCGTGTTGGGAGCATTCTGAAAATGACGTGGCATTTCGGGGGCGTGACGTGGCATTTTGGGGGCGGGCCCGGGGGCGTGGTGCTGGCCCAGGGGTGTGGTCGAGGCCTCCGGACCAGCCCCCGGGTCAGGTGATGGTGCGCCAGCAGCTCGCTGGCGCGCGCAGATTTACATCTGCTTTCAGCAGGCGTAAATCTGCCAACAAAGGTAAGGGGGGGTTTAGATAGGGCCGGGGGGGGGGGGGGGTTAGGTAGGGGATTGGAGGGGAGGGGAAGGTAGGGGGAGGGCGAAGGAAAGTTCCCTCCGAGGCTGCTCCGAATTCGGAGCGGCCTCGGAGGGAACAGGCAGCGCGCGCTGGGCTCAGCGCGCGCAGGTTGCACAAATGTGCACCCCCTTGCTCGTGCCGACCCCGGATTTTATAAGATACGCGCAGCTACGCGCGTATCTTATAAAATCCAGCGTACTTTTGTTCACTTTGAACAAAAGTACGCAGGCAAAAGTACGCAGGCAAAATTATAAAATCTACCCCTTTGCCTTCATTCCACCTTTCTTAATGTGTGGAATACTTCTGCTTCTAAGATTGTATTTTTAAACAATGTCCACACCTGTTGTACACTTTTAACCTTTGCAGCTGCACCTTTCAGTTTTTTCTAACTATTTTCCTCATTTTATCAAAGTTTCCTTTTAGAAAATGTAGTGTTACATCTATAGGTTTACATATTACCCCCTTCCAGTCATTAGTTCAAATTTGATCATGTTATGATCACTATTGCCAAGTGCCCCGCCACCATTACCTCTCTCCAGCCTTGTCTCTCCAGCCTTGCCTCATCCAGTTTTGTCTTTTCTACCCTTCCTTGTCCAGCCTCATCCTGTCCATCTTGTCCAGTATCTTCTGTGTGTCTTTATCCACCGTTGGCCTGACTCTCTGTACTTGACCACTTTCCTAGGCCTGACCACTATTACCTGCCACCTTCCCTGACCTTGGCCTGACTCCAATTCCATTTGTATGCTGCCTGTCCTGACTCCAGTGTGCCCTTTGGACTCTGACTCTCTTCACTACCCTAGGGACCCGCCTAAGTCTTGCCAGCCACCAGAACTCAAGGGCTCAACCTGTGGAGGAGGCAACTGGTATATGTGAAACTCAAGACTGTCCCACTACAGGCACATTCTCCAGTTGCTTAGGAGGTATGCCTATGAGGTTGTGTAAAGGCAGCACAAAGGACTCACACCCTCACTACCCATCACATTTTGTTGAGTACATGAGCTTGGCAGACTCGCCACCAGTCTATGCTATCGCTGGCTTAATACACCAGCTCCAACAGTAGCAGAATCAGCTGAATAATATGGCTGGGTACTTTGAGGGCATGGTGGCCCAGACTCACCTGTAATACACATTATATGCCTTCACCTCCAAGGTACAGTGGAGATCTAATTAAATGTAGAGGCTTTCTAAAACAATGCTGGATACATTTCGAATTTCAGGCACCCCTGTTTCCAAAAGATTGAGTAAAGATGACTTATATTCTCTTGTTGTTGGGCGGTTTTGCCCTGGCCTGGACCTCACCCTTTTGGGAAAGGGATGATCCACTCTTGGGAAATCTGATGCGCTTCCTGCAAGAATTCTGGCAAATTTTCAATAAGCCTGGTCGCACGGCTTTCAAGGCATCCAAACTCCAGCAGATTAGACAAGGCTCTCAGTCTATGGGGGAGTACACAGTGCAATTCCATACCCTGGCTTCCGAACTTCAGTAGGGGCAGTGACAGCTTAGTTGCAATTTTCAGGCAAGGACCCTTGGAGTGCATTTGCAGTATTCTGCTATCTGATGGGAGGAGCAATCAGATAGGAGTTAGCAATCTGTTAGGAAAGCTCTGTGTTAGATCTGGGAGTTAACAATCTGTAATGAATCTCCATGAGGAGTTTAGCAATCTGATGTAGTTGTGGGTGGATCCCTGGGCCGGTGGTAGATGACCACGCCCCCGGGAGGATATCCCGAGAGGGACCACCAGCTAGGCTTGAGTATGGAGACAGACACACATTAGTTCTTTTATTAAACAGGTTTTTGAAACCACCAGAGGTGGCAGTAGTGAGCTGATATGCCCGGCAGGGCTGTAGTCCCTCAGGTACTGGAACAGCGATCCAGGATGGCTGAGCTGTCGAGAAACTGTAGAAAAGTGAGTAGACAGAGTAGGCAGAGTTCATGAACAGAGCTAGATGACAAAACTCACATAAGGTCTCAAGGAAGCTCAGGTGCTGGAAAGATTTAGGCCCTCAAGGAGCGAGTACCAGTTCCTATCTGTAATCTGAAAGTAAAGAAAAGAGCGAGGCCCCCAGGTAAGTCCGAGGAGGCAGAGTAGCATGGGGGGAGTAGTCCGTAGGTAGCGAGACACATTCCCAATCCAACCCCTTGCTAACTCAGTTAGATAGCGAAATAGAGACCTTTAAATATTGGAAGCGGATGACATCTTCTCAGGGGGATGCCCCTGAGGTTCGCGCCCTTGCTGGTACTTCAATCAGCACGCGCACTCTAGGTCTTCAGGCAACATGGTGGATCTGCAATGTCGAGCTGGTCCGGGGACGCCAGAGGGAAACGGCATGGAGACGCCGCGGCAGCCAGCCGACCATCAGACCCAGAGGGAGTCGCCACAGAGGTAAAGAGGGCGGAGTGAGGATGTCGAGCAGCGATGGTTGCAACAGCATTAAAGATGAGATGTCTGCCCAGGACCTGCCAGATACCTTGGAGATCTTAATTAGCCTAGCATACGGTTAGACCTGGGTTCCAGGAAAGGGCCAGAGAGAGAAGAGCTCAGCTCGCTGTACCATCCACATTTTCAGTTAATTTCCAGCACCTGGTGACCTTCTGCTCTCCTCCAAAATTGGGATGAGCAGCAATAGAGGCCATGCAGGTGGACCACATCAAGCTGTCAGGTGAGAAGAAGCAGAGGCGTCATAACTAGGGATGTGAATTGTTTATCTGACGATGGAAAATATCATCCAATATTTTCAATATCGTCAGATATCGGGGGGGTCCCCGATAGCGATAGGAAACCCCACAATTAATTTAGTGGGTTTTCTTATCATTATGGGGGGGGGGGGGGGCGGGAAGAAAGGACACAACCTAAAAACATAACCTGACCCTTTAAAATGAGTTTGTTAGTATCCCCCACCCTCCGGACCCCCCAAAAAAATTTGTAAATACCTGGTGGTTCAGCGGGGGTCCCGGGAGCATTCTCCCGCACTCGGGCTGTCGGCTGCCACTAATCAAAATGGCACCGATGGCCCTTTGCTCTTACCATGTGACAGGGGCTATCGGTGCCATTGGTCGGCCCCTGTCACATGGTAGGTGCACTGGATGGCCCGCACCATTTTTAAAGATGGCGCCGGCTGTCCATTGCTCCTACCATGTGACAGGGACTGGCCAATGGCACGGATACCCTGTCACATGCTAAGGGCAAAAGGCCATCGGCGCCATTTTGTTTACTGGCAGCCGACGGCCCGAGCGTGGGAGTGGGGGGGTCCGGAGGGTGGGGGGATACTAACAAACTCATTTTAAAGAGTCGGCTGTATTTTTTGGTTATCGGCTCGGGCACAGCCGATAAAAAAAAACCCGATCGGACTGCAAGAAACAAATTTCACGATGTGAATCGGAACCGGAATCAGAACCGATACCGGTTCCGATTCACATCTCTAGTCGTAACATAAATCTATGCTTATATTGTGCTGCTTTTGGGCATTTCACAGGTCCCTCCCCAAATAAGCTGAGAGAACACCCTAGGTCACCCTTGCACCTCTCCACAGCTGCTAGTACCAGTGCATCTCTATCTTGGGAACATTCTTGTTGTTGCTCTTGCCTTCCTGGATTCAATGCTGGTGGCAGCTTCTTCCATGAGGCTCTGGTCCATCATTACCAGATACCAAAATTTCTTTCAATATTCCCCTCTCAATCTCATCTTTATATGGATCACCCCTGCCTGGACAGGTTATAAGAGCCACTGTATCATTTACATGCAAACAGGTATTCTGCATGGACAACAAATCAGTCCCTACATGTTGCTTAAAGCAGCCAATGCAGTCTTCTTTGACCTGCTGTGGTACAGGCTCCATCAGCCCCACATTGATTGGACCATGTTACAAGTTGCCGAAAGGGACCCCAGCTGTCATGAGCAATGCCTCAACAAAGTTTTGCCTGTGGTACCCTTGGCTCAGACAGCTACTTCAGAGCTCCTGGGACTGCCATCCCAATATACGGAGTTTGCAGATGTGTTCAATAAACAGCAAGCAGAGGTCCTGCTGCCTCATCATGCTCTCCATAGACTTGGTTTTCGGCAAGGTTACAGCCAGAGGCAGAGTATACCTGCTCTCTGTCTCAGAAATAGAGGCTATGACCAAATATATTAAAGAGAATTTGGACAGAGGCTTTATCTGCCCCTAATTTTCATCTGATGGGGCTAGATTCTTCTTTGTAGGGAAGAAGGATGGATCATTATGGCCCTGTATTGACTATTGTGAACTTAGCTCCATTGTCAAGAAGAAACGCTATCCTCTTCCCCAGATCTCCGAGCTCTTTGACTGTCTTTGGGGCATGCAGATATTTACCATACTAGACCTTCAGGGAGCATACAACCTGATAAGAATCCGAGAAAGTGATAAATGGAAGACCGCCTTTAACAACCATGACAGAGACTATGAATATCTAGTGATGCACTTCAGGTTATACAATATTCCTGCAGTCTTTCAATTTATTTATTTTTATTTATTTAACATTTTTATATACCGACCTTCATGAAAGAAATTCATATCAGATCGGTTTACAAATAACATGAGGGGAATAACAAAGTCAACCATATAACAAGAAATGAAAGTTACATATAACAAGGGGTATTAACCTGGAGGGCTAGGATAGCCGGAGCGATAGAAGGCATAACTGAACAAGTTAGATAATACAATAATATGATGAGAAGAGGCATAAGTGTATAGGCTACACTTGTCAGAGAGTTTAGGTAGGAGTCAGTGTCTGAATTAGTGAGGAATTGCTGGATCTGTAGGTTAAGTGAAGGCCTGGATGAAGAGCCATGTCTTAAGTTTTTTACGGAAGGTAAGCGGGCATGGTTCTAATCTGAGTTCTGTGGGCATCTTGTTCCAGATGGCTGGGCCAGCTGTAGAGAAGGTTCGTTCTTTGGTTGATGATAGGCGAGTAGATTTTGTTGTAGGGGGTTGCAGGGTGCCTTTATATGCTTCTCGAATCGGTCTGTCTGATGAGTATAATTTGAGGGGAATCTGGAGGTCTAGTTGTTGTTGGTTGTGAATGACTTTGTGGATTATAGTGAGAGCCTTGTGTAATATTCTATATTTATGATCAACGTGTGTAATATTCTATATTTATGATCAACGAGATCTTCTTGGATCTTCTCTACTCCCATGTGATAATTTATCTGAATTATATAGCTCTTGATGGAGCATCAATGTTACATGAAGCAGGTCCTCCAGAGAATCCGTGAGCACCAACTCTATGCCAAGTTACATAAATGTAACTTCAAACAGGAAGAACTTTCCTTCTTGGGATATATCATCTTTTGCCGAGGCCTGCATATGAAGCCAGACAAGTTAAAAGCCATACTGAAGTGCCCCAGGCCTGTGAACCTCAAGGCGCTGTAGCGATTTCTGGAGTTCACAAATTACTATAGATAATTTATTCATGATTACTCCTCCTTGAGAGCCCTGCTCACAGCCCTAACTAGAAAGGGCTCAGACACCAAAAACTGGACCAGGAATGCTATCCAAGCTTTTGAACATCTCAAAGAGGAGTTTACTTTTAATCTGTGCCTACACCACCCAAATCTGTCCAAGTCATTCATTCTGGAGGTAAATGCGTCCACCCTCGGAGTAGGTGCTGTCCTTCTGCAGCACAACTCTAAGGGAACCCTGGTGACTTGCGCTTATTTTTCAAAAAAATTCTCTCTGGTAGAAAAAAACTATACCATTGGTGATCATGAACTACTAGCGGTTAAGCTCTGTAGGTTTCAGAGGCCAACTGGATGGCCAGGAAAGAACTAGTGTCTTTAATAAGGACATATGGAGCACATTGTTTATCCCCAAGGTGGCAGGAAGTTTACGTTGATGCATTACTGGTCCAATTTTCCATAAGACTGTGAAAAAACCTATAAAGTGAGGTGCCAGTCAGATAGAAAGTACGCAGTGATGTAGGTGTTGCATACTTAACCATAGTGGTATCAACAAAGAAGATAGATGCCAAATGTCTTTTGTACGTATTTATTGTGATGGAGACGTAAAATTGCCCGACTCAGGCCGAGTTTCGCCACTACCCAAGTGGCAGCCTCAGGGGCTGGCTAGTTCTGATGCATAAGGCTTAGTCCCTGCACTCACTGTCACGTGAATGGAGGGATTGTGGCAGTGCTGACAAATGACTTTTAAAGGACTAATGCAGTATTGGCAGTCAATGAGGTGGTACAGACTGGGAATTTTGCTGTTCTTCCTCAAATTTTCCTGCCCTATACATAGGCCTCATAAGTCTGTGCATTAATCCAGGCCTTACTGAGGTTTAGTGCAAGCCTAGACTAGGTGGCATAAGTTTTACCCAGTAGGGAACTTACTGTGGGGAAATTTAGCCATGATAGCAATTTGCTCCTTGAAATTTAGAATTGATCACAAAATCAGGGAAACGCCTGTGGAGATCCTGCAAGAAAGGTCAGTAGAAAGCAGAATTGGATAGCACAAGTAAAAAAAGATATAATCATATTAGCCATTGTGTAAAGTATCCTGTTTTGAGTCAATGATTTATCTACTGCCACTGCAATTCTTAAAACTAAAACATATGGCAAATAATCTGGATAAACTTTAGCATTGTGCCATGACAAAAGTAAAAAGACTTGAAAGTTATTAAACTTATATGGACTTGATGTTTCATATTATTTAAGTTCTTCACAAATAGGTCACTTTAATGTGCAAAAAGACCTATTATACTAAGTGAGACTTACTGTTGCAAATGGTTCCCAGGGTATCATAGTCTTCTACGTTTTCACATACAATTTGCCATTGTGCAAAGACAGAGTTTGGACTTATCAGAGTAGAATCAAAGTTGCTTCTTTCTCCCATCAATTCATCATTGCAGATATCACACTTGTTTCCTCCAATAGCAAAATTCCAGTAGGGAAGAGCAAATGATGGATCCTGTAGCATTTCCTGAACATTGAAGCATATCAATGTGATTTGGTATTAGATTTCAGGATATGAAGATTCATTCAAAGGTAGGATCCTAGACATCAGGAAAACTAACTTTGTTAAAATGGGGGATTACCTCAAGTAATCGTTAGCTGGATGGAAAGATCTAGGGGAAGTGGACGAGCAGTAGGCAAAACTGAAAGTAAAATATTACAAAGGCAACTCATGTTTTTGGAAAGTAAATAAAGAAAAGAGGGAAAGAAGCTGTTATAGTTTTTTAAAGAAGTAGCTGAAAAGGAAAGGAGAAAATGGTTAGCATTGATAAACTACAAGAGATCACAGAACGAGGAAGACAGGTGACAATAACTGGAAAAGTTAAGAGAAGCTGGGAAAGTAGTCCAGAATGCGAATGGAAGAAAAAAATAGCAAATATGGTAAAATGGGAGTATAAGACTTTTTTTTTTTAAATATGTTAATGTTAGAAGGAATTGCAAATGTAGTATTGTGAGACTCAGAGATGAAGGGGAGAAATATAAAGAGAGCGGACTAAAGGCCCATCCTGCAATCTGCCAAGTGCAACAGCAGCTTCATTTACCAATGAAGAAAAGGCATTATGTAAGTGTATCATCGGGGAGAGTGGATGCCTCTTCATTACAAGCCTTATTCCACTAGAACCCACTGTAATCCATTTATTCCTGGAATTTTTGACCTGTCCATCTAATCTTTTATTTAGTACAGACTTACATCAATTGAAGACCCACCCCGTACGTCTAATAAAAACAACCCAATCTAGTTCTTTATTCAGGTCATTAGGTGTCAGTACCCCATCTGTGAACAAATTTGTGCAGCTTAACAAGCATTTGATTTGCACAGATTTACATGCTGGAACACTAATAGAATATTGTCGGAATCACCCACTCCCCGGAGGTTTAAGAATTCAAAAAGAACCCTGCATATAGAGAGAAGATTCAGAATTTGTAGAAGATTGGAATACAATTTTAAATAAGTGTGCATTACATTTAATGTTATTGATAATAAAAAAAGCTAAAATTGTTTTGGTTCAGATTAAAAGTGAGCTAAAGACAACCCTAACCACTACTCAGACTGTTTAATCAGGTAATGCATTTGGTAAACTACAAGCTCTTCTTAAACATCAGATGGAGGAATTTACTATGGACCTGTTAATCTACTTTTTTGGAATTGGTTGGAAGAGATCTGGCCCAGATAGACAAATCTACTATTTACCATCGGCATTCTCAGAATCTAACGAGGGAGGAATGTATTATGCCGCCTTCTGAATTATTGAAGACATATATGTGGCAAGTGCTTGACATATTTCAGTCTGTTTTACCTTCTACCTCCCAGTAGTGATGGGTCAGAGGGTAGAAACGTTGGCCAGGCTATATTAAATCAGAATAGGGTCATAATAGATATTTCTGCTACTATGGTGGACGAAACACATAGAGCCACACTCTTTAGTGGTGTTTGTCTCATTTCAAGATTGTAATTTGATCCTTCGATTATACTTTCACTCAATGCATATTCTTCTCATGGATTCTAAGGTTTGAATTTGTCCTGGTTTTTGTAGGGTCGCATAGGAGCGGAGGAAAAAAGGTTGAGCTATGCACCCAGAGGTCAAGGCTTTGGGGGCTTGTTTCTTTTTACATTTTCCCTATAAAGGCATAATTGTTCTTCCAACTGAAAAATGTGTAATTCCTGAGCTTTCGTACCTTCATATGTTTGATTCAAGAATTTCTAATGTTGAGCGAGGATTCTGTTTGTAGAGGAGATTTAGACTGCTGTGCTATGGCCATGATTATGATCCTT
Organism: Rhinatrema bivittatum; assembly: GCF_901001135.1. Taxonomy (NCBI): domain Eukaryota; kingdom Metazoa; phylum Chordata; class Amphibia; order Gymnophiona; family Rhinatrematidae; genus Rhinatrema; species Rhinatrema bivittatum. Next base: position 456,604,034 of record NC_042615.1, on the reverse strand, counting down.
TAATATATACGGTGAGGGAGAATTATCCACTTGGATTTCCTTTTCTTTTTTTTTCACCTCTTTTACCTCTCCCTCGTTTGCTGGGGCCCCTGTATCTAGTTGTGGTCTTATATGCTAATTTTATTTTTTTTCCTTGATGCATTTTCTGTTGCAAGTTAATGCATTTAAATATATTTGCCACTTGAAAGGTCCCCAGGTTAATGCCAGAGTCAGGTCTTCTGCTACCCTGGTCAGCAGGGCTGGGGATGTTGCATAGGCAGTGCTCACAGCCCCTGGGTGCGAGGGGTGGAGAGGGAATTATAGTCATTGCTTTTAGGGTGATACATACTGGTCAGATTCAGGGCTGTGATTGCAAGGTTCCTGAAGGAGCCCTGGTGCATGGCCTCTGGACCAGAACCAACACTGCAATGACCAGACTGGGTGAGAGTGGAGGGATATAAAATATGGGTAAAAAAAAAAAAATCTAGTTGTCAATAAAGGCTCATAGTGCCAAATCCAAGTCTTGGTTCTGACTGAGATGGAAGTACAAAGGAGCAGGAGGAAGCTGCTGAGCAGCCCCCCTCTCCCTTTCCCCCCCTTTCATAGCTGCCTCCCCCAAACTGCATTAATAATAACATGGAGTTTGGGGTCTTAACACACATTAATATGCAACATTATGCAAATTGACTCATTTAAGTGTTGCACAGACCATGTTAACACATGCATCCATGTTAATGCTGGCATTAACACAAAACATGAAGAAGACTGGTATTATGAATTTTAATATCGCTATTGTAGCGCAATTAACACATTGTTTACTACAAATTTTCTATCCTTTGGTGAATAGCATATTAAATGTACTATATAATGATATATAAAAATGCTAAATGTGTGGTACCATGTACACTCAACAATCACATTTTAGTAAATAGGTTTCTAAGGTTCAGTATCTCTAATACATAGGTTATATGTACTGTAATAGGACTTTCATAAGAATAGAATGGTATTGCACATGAAAAATTGAGACCACGTACGTTCCTTCTCATACACAATATTTAAGAATTTTTTGATTTGGTCAGTAAATGATAGAACAGCCTGTAAATAATCCAGTTTTTTCTGAAGATTACTGAAACTCTTAACCAGATAATAGAAAACTACTGGAAAAGATTAACAAATTCTCAACTATTGGTAAAGGAAATGGAATGTGACATTTTCTTACCTGCATATCTCTTTCCAGCTGCAGAAGATGGTACCTGTGCCAAGTAAGGAATGCAGGTCCTTCATGAGAGAAATCTATACCTCCAAAGCTCTGCTGTCCAGCACCTAGGAACGTCTTACTGACAGAATAATAATGGGTCCATACAAAGTAATTGTAAATCGATATGTTTTCAAATTGTGTCATGTTACCACCTGGTCCCATTATTTCTTCGTATCTCCTTGTAGCTATGACATAGACAGGATGCACTGTTCTCTTGGCCAAGTCTAGAGCATTGATAAAGCGACGCTTTTCCTCTGCACTTAGATCCAGAATGTTCCTCCTGACTACAGATGCAAAACAAAAAGTTTGAGAGCAACAAATAAGCTGAGTGAGCTTAAATGCTGGATGAACAAAACAGCTGGATGAACTTAAATGATAAGAATACTTTCTGACCATTTGTAGGTAGACTATACCTTTCTACTTTTTTTGTTTGTTTGTTTGTTTTAAATCTCAATCAAAAGGTATAATGTTTGCCTAGTGGCAAACATCATTCCCATCCAATTTTCACCTATTTTGTTATTTAAACTACATTTGTTAAATTGGGTACCTTACAATAAAGTGCATATATTTGTAATCAATGTAGACTGGATTCTTTTTCTCAACATGTCATCCTATTTTACATTCGTTCTAAACTTAAATGTATAAGAATACCTAACTAATATCATTTTGCATTATACAAACACTAAGAGGTTTTCTTTGTTGTAGGTCACACATGAACATACATCAATACTATAAATCTTGACCAGGCCAAAATATAGCTACTCTACCATATAAAGGTCACAGTATTAGTATATATGAGAAGCATGTAACAGAGAATGGGAGTCTCTTTTTTTCTAGTCCTCTTCATAAATATTCAGCAATTCTCATATGAAATGAAGCAGCTAACTTTTCCATTTCAATAATGACCTACATTTTTGCAGTCACATGAATTTACTAAGAGCTTTTTCCTACCTTCCATATCCTAGCAATGATGTACATAGTGACCATAAGTAAGTGCAAAAAACATTTCTTAGGATAACTAATGAGAGTAATATTGGGCCATAAATGCAGGAAGATCATTTGAGGAGATAAATCTGGATGGATTATTTCTGTATTTTTGTTATAGTGTCTTGTGCTGAATATTAAAGCTTTGCAAAATTGTGGACAACTCCTCTAAGAAAATTTAAAATCACAAACATTTCCATAATCTTTCCAACATGTATCAGAAAGATTGCCATAAATATGATGGATCCTCTTTGAATATCAGGTACTCTGTCAACTTTGTACCATACCTCCCAGGTGGCATGCTGTGGGGCCAAGTTCCTTTGCTGGTCAAGGGCTAGAGAACATTTATCCTTCTAGACTAAACAATAACCATAGTTATTCTGTCAGAACAGGTCTTCACAATTGGGCCGATTCAGTATGGTGCGCTCGGCCGAGGACACCATTAGCCCCCGTTTGGCCGCGCGTTTTCGACGCGCTATTTTTACCCCTCAAAACTAATAGCGTCCGCAACTGCAAATGCATGTGGATGAGCCCATTAGTTAGTCCTGTGCGATACAGAAAGTAAAATGTGCAGGCAAGCCGCGCATTTTACTCTCAGAAATTAACGCCTACCCAAAGGCAGGAGTTAATTTCAGCCGGCACCGGGAAAGTGTACAGAAAAGCAGAAAAAACTGCTTTTCTGTATACCCTCTGACTTAATATCATAGTGATATTAAGTTGGAGGCCCCAAAAATAAAAACAAATAAAAAATCTTTAAAAAAAAAAAATCTGCCCGCGGGTTGGAAAATGGATGCTCAATTTTGCCAGCTTCCGGTTTCCGAACCCGTGACTGTCAGCGGTTCGACAACAAATGCCGGTAAAATTAAGCGTCGGCTGTCAAACCCACTGACAGACGCCGCTTCTGTCAAAAAGTGTCCCTCATTTTTACTGCGGGCCCTAATTTGCATACCTTTCCTTAGTGAATCGCGTGCCCAGGAGAGTGGCCTGGGCGCGCGTTGGGAGAGCGGGCGCTCGCCAGCTCTCCCGCGCTGTTTACTGTATTGGCTGAAGCTGAAGCAGGCTAAAATTTACCAGGTTCAAATTTATCCTTATTTCTCTAGACATGACATTCATATATTATCAGAAAACTTTCTTCAGCTTTTGTCCTTGCTTCTGTGAACATAATTAGAAAAGACATCTATTTGATTGTGGTCAAATTTGCATACAGAGCATTTAGAAAATAGGACTTTCTCACATAGAGGTTTATTTACTATTTATTTGCCTTAGGAGCAAAAGTCATCATCATGCGGCCAACTGACAAATTACAAACACAAGTCTGAAACAAATAGGTATGCTCTAGTCTCCATTAAAGCACCACCATGGAATGGAAGGTACTGGCTTGGGGGTTAGTTAGAGAGGTCAGGTGCTAATTTTGTTTTGCAAAATGGGGGCTGGGTATGGGAGAGAGGGGGAGGGGCAAGGACACAAAGTTCTTTTTTTAACATTTTTACTACTAAGGCCACTTGAAAGGGCAGAGGAATCTGTGGGATTGAGTGTCTCTCGAGACCTCCATGAGTTTTCACAAGACTGGGGGAAGGGTGCACTTTTGGGCCACTTGGGCCCTTTAAGGTGAGCCCTAAGTATTCTGGGATGCGCATTACCATCCCAAAACTCCAAGGAGGAGTAGCTAACTTTCCTTAAAATAACACAGCTTGCAAAATTTGATGCAGACCACCTTATTTTATTTGCCTGAGATCATTAGATTAATTTATTCATAATTATGAATCGCCTTTCATTTCAAGTTAGTCAAAGCAATTTACGATAAAATGACAAAAACTGTTACAATTACATTAACTAATAAAACAAATATGACATAAAAGAACATTAAAACATAACTGAAACATTTGATAATAAAAAAAATAAATAAATAAAAATAAAAACCTGGTATAGCAAAATAAAACTGCAATTAGATTAGCAGCACAGAATCTGTACCTGCATTGCACAAGATTTTTGAGAGGGAAGATAATGCATGGTATTTGAAATATTATGTTTTAGCACTGCATTGAGGCATTTACTGCATGGTAAAGCCTTAATACAGCTTAATAACAGACCCTATAGTTATGGAAAAAAAAAATCTATGGGTGCCTATAAAGATTTGTAGCTACTCTCCAGAGCTCATTTCAATAGTTTTCCTTCTCTACACACACACACACACACACACACTCACACACACACTCTCTCTCACTCATACTCATACATACACAACCAAGAAAGAAATTCACAAAAAAGACTATATGACCAGTGATAAAGGTGTCCTATGTCCTGAACTGCTCTAGTCTAAACCTCCACACTTACCTTCATATATCTGCTGTCTATATTTTCAGTATCACAATACCTGTTATGCAAGGTGCAGCCCTTAGTTACAGTTACCTGCCAGGACTGGTTGGTCACAATTGTCCCCTGTCCGACCCGGCTTGCATGTCCCACAGTTGTATCCAGAGAAGTTGCCATTGCAGCGGCAGGTCCAGCTAAAGAAGCGGGCGGGCCAACGCTCCCGGTCATCCCGGCCATCATGTGGATACTGGGGGCCGTGTGGTCGTGAGTCTATGGTTACTGGCACACACTGGCCTCTTCCCTGAGACACGCCACAGGGATCAATGGTCTCCGGGATTAGCGATGGGCAGCACATTCTGCTGCGCAGGATCTCAGGGGCGACGCACTGCCGTGGGAACTGTGCTCCCCCCTGAGGCAAACACAGCAGCAGTAGCAGCAGCACTGGGAGACCAGGCAAGGCGTTAACCCCCTGCAGCATGGTGAGAGCAAAGAGCAAAGCCTAAGAAAAGACAGAAAGCAACAACTTCTTTCACCCAGTCCCCAGAACAGTTGGACTCTGCATAGTGAGTTTCACAAATAAAGCTAAAGCGACACTGGAGAGAAAAGAAAAAAAAGTAAAGTGATGCAAAACTTTAAAAGATACTCGTTTATTCAAAAACATATCAGAGTTATCAACTGCATGTGTTCCAGTGTGAGAACAAATAATTGATCGCTTGTCTGCTTTCCTTCTTGTTAATGCAGAACTGACAATTTTTGAAAACTTTGAAGAGGGAGACTATAAAGGTAAATGAGGAACACACTGCAACTCTTGCGACTTATAGAGCATATTTAACCAAAGAGCGTTTATAAAGAATACTCATTAAAGGGTATGTGCTTTAATGTGTGTATCTGGAAAAGCAGGCTGAGCAATTAGGCTATAGCATGAATGTTAAACCAGGGTCAGAGGCAGTTATTGGGTTGACACTAAAATTAATCTTTCTAATCATTATTTAATTTGTACCATTTACATTCTGCTTTTCATGAGACTTCAAAGTGGATTACATTCAGGCACTGTAGATATTTTGCTATCCCTAGAGGGCTTATATTCTAAGGAGGTCCTTTACTAAGCATTATTCCCATAGACACTATAATGAGAAAAAAAGCCTTAGCAAATCAGGCCCTAAGTTTGACCGTGAGGCATTACAGGCAGATTTTAAAAGCGTTGTTTGTGCAAAAACAGCCCCATACATGCAGAATGTGGGCCATGCACAAATTTTAAGAAACCGGGAAGTACGGGTGCACATGTTAAGAAAAAGGAGATGGGTGTTCCAGTGTGGGGCCAAGATGTACATGTGTAATCCCTGCCAAGTTATGCAGGTAACTGGTCCTGACAAGGTGAGAGAGAGAGAGAGAGAAAAAGAGAGAGAGTGACTCTTTTAAAGGGCCAATCTGACACTCTCTATATATCCCCCCTGTAAAGTTCTGCAGTCCCTCCTACTGGTGAAGAACAGGGGGCCTCTGAAGTAGTAAGTGATCAATATGTAATGTTAGGATGGGATGGGGAGATCTAGCCTAGACCCTGGAGGGGTTATCTTCAATCTTGGGTGATGGATCATACCCTTGGAATTGTTCATTCATGCGCGGGGGGGGGGGGGGGGGGGGATTGCTTCTTTGCAACATTACGTTCACTTTGGGCTAGTTTGTACAGGAGATTTTGCAAGCTATTGTGTGCATGCAAATCATTTTTGATTATTAAGTTAATGAATAACATGTGCAAGCTAAAATGTAGTTCATAGCCTGTTAAGTGGAATTTTAGTGAATAAAAAATATGCCGGATAAGTTAGGGGCATTCCAGGGAAGTAACTGGGAGGAGTTAAATTAGCCAAATAGCCAAAAAAGAGCTCAGACTCATCCCACAACCAGTCAAGACTTCCACCAAACTCGAACTAGGTCTATTCAAATCTAATCAGCTGCAAATTTTACTAGTATATGCCCCACCAGGATTACTAGATACTGATGCCTCCCCCCTCATATAATGTCATAGCCAAACACATCAACACAGACTCCCCAGCTATGATTCTAGGGGACTTCAACCTCCACGTCGACGCCTCACCACCCTCGCCCAATTGTGAAGCCTTCCTCACCACACTCAGAGCCATGGGCTTTGAACAAATCATAGACAAACCTACCCATAAAGCGGGACATACACTTGACCTCATCTTCATAAATTCCAGCCTGTCATATGCTACCACTCCAGACTGCACCCCAGTCCCCTGGTCAGACCACTCACTGATATCCTCAACCCTCACAACTAAAGGAAGTCCAAACCTCCCCCAACCCCACTCTACCATCCACTTCAGGAAATCATGCGCATCCGACGTGCTCAGTGAATACCTATCCAAAGAACTCACTAATTTGGATACAATCAACCCCAACTCAGCCCTTCTATCCTGGCACAATATCACAGAGTCAACAGCTAATAAACTATGCCCCTCAGTGGTCAAAATAATCAACCCGACGAAAAAAAGGAAACATCCCTGGTTTTCCCCCAAACTCAAACAGATGAAGCAAGACCTCAGACACAAGGAAGGCAAGTGGCGTAAGACCCCCAGCATGACTACACTGTCAGACTATAAATGCACGCTCCACCTCTACAAGAGTGCCATCCTATGGACAAAAAGAGACTTCTACGCCAGCAGAATCCATGACCTCCAATTTGATGCTAGGGCCCTGTTCTCCTACGTTTCCCAACTCACTAAATCCTCTGCCCCGGCTATCACAGATGACCAGGCTCAATCCAAAGCAAACGAGCTAGCACTCTTCTTCCAGAAAAAAATCTCAAACACACTAGCTCTCCTCCCCACCATCACAATGCCTCCCCCACTAAATTCTAACACCCCCACTCACCCTGGAGCTATCCTCGACACCTTCGAACCCACAACCTCCCTGGAGATCGAGTCCCTACTCAAGAGATTGAAACCATCCAGCCACCTTTCAGACCACATTCCAACAAAACTTCTACAACTCATTCCAGATACCATCTCCAAACCTTTGGCCAACATCATAAACTGCTCCTTATCTCAAGGAATCTACCCAGACAGGCTAAAAACTGTCTCCCTCAAACCCCTCCTGAAGAAACCTAACCTGGACACAAGAGAACTCTCCAACTTCCGCCCTATCTCTATTCTCCCTTTTCTTGCTAAACTCACAGAGAAATTCGTCAATACACAGCTCTCCGATTATCTGGAAGAACACAAAATACTCTATCCATCCCAATACGGCTTCCGTAAATCATTCAGCATGAAAACTCTCCTTATATCCCTCTCAGATCACATCATCATGGGCCTAGACAAAGGGCACTCATTCCTACTAGTTCTCCTAGACATCTCTGCTGCGTTCGATACTGTGAACCATGCCATCCTTCTAAATCGCCTCTCAGACATTGGCTTATCAGGATCGGTCCACAGATTGTTCAACTCCTTCCTTAGCAACAGAAGCTTCAAAGTCAAAATTAACAACAAAGAATCTCCCAACATCAAGTCATCATTAGGCGTACCCCAAGGCTCCTCACTATCACCCAGCCTCTTCAACATTTACCTTCTTCCCCTCTGCCAGTTGCTCACAAACCTAAAATTAATACATTATCTCTATGCAGACAATGTACAGGTCCTTATCCCAATAACAGAATCCCTCTCAAAAACACTCATTTACTGGGAAAACTGCCTCCAATCCATTAACCACCTTCTCACAAGTCTAAACCTGGTCCTTAATGCTGCCAAGACCGAACTCCTTCTCATCTCCTCCGACCACACGGACCTAACCTATCAGACTCCCCCCAACACCCAAATCACGCAAGTAAGAGATCTTGGAGTAATCCTCGACAACCGTCTGAATCTAAAGAAATCCATTAACAACACAACCAAGGACTGCTTCTATAAACTACAAGTTCTGAAAAGGCTCAAACCCTTCCTCCACTTCCAAGATTTTAGGACAGTCCTCCAAACCACGCTCTTTGCCAAGATAGACTACTGCAACGTTCTCCTCCTTGGTCTCCCCATTTCCTCCACCAAACCTCTTCAGATGCTCCAGAACGCGGTGGCTAGAATCTTAACTAACACCAACCGTGGAGCAGACATCACCCCCATCCTCCGGAACCTGCATTGGCTTCTAATAAACCACAGAATCTTACACAAGTCCATCACCATAATCCACAAAACTATCCACCATCAACTACAGCTAGACCTTCGGATCCCACTCAAACTATACTCATTGTCAAGACCCATCAGAGAAGCGTATAAAGGAAACTTGCAAGTCCAATCAACCAAAGCCACTCGTCTTACAGCCACCAGAGAACGAAGATTCTCAACAGCGGGACCTGCCATTTGGAATACCTTGCCCCCTGATCTCAGACTGGAACCCTGCCCTCTAACATTTATGAAAAATCTCAAGACCTGGCTATTCCTTCAAGCCTTCCCTTAACTTTCTAAACCATGCAAATGCCTCCTAGTCAAACTTCGCTTTACTTGGCTAGGCACCCCGCCTAATCCACAGTTCATTATGTTTTATTTAACTTCTCTATCCTTTGTTTTCCAGCTACCTTAGCCCCCAGGTTCATGTCACCTTGTTTATTGTAACTTTGCCTCTTGTTAAATGGTTGTTAAGTTATACCCCCTGGTTCCTTGTAAACCGATATGATGTGACACTGTTCATGAATGTCGGTATAGAAAAGATTTAAATAAATAAAAAAAAAATAAAATAAAAATAAGTTATCTGGCAAACTTTGATATTCAGAATTAGTGGGATGATTTATCCAGCAAATCTGGTCAGTCTGTATACAGTTAACTTTAAGATAGCCAGGTGTATTCAGTGGTGTGGTTGTGCCGCTGAATACATAGTGCTACTTAGTCGGATAAGTTTATCTGGCTACCTAGTAGAGCCACACAGCAGCTGAATAGGGACATCTAAAATGACTTAGGGGTAGATTTTAAAAGCTGAATAAGCGCGTCCATGTGTGCGTGCTACCTGGCGCGCGCATGTTATAAAATCGGGGGTTGGCACGCGCAAGGGGGTGCACAATTGTGCGTCTTTTGTGCGCTGAGCCGTGCTGCCTTCCCTCATTCCCTCCCCCCTAGCCTAACCTTCCCACCCCTTCCCCTAACCTTTCCCCCCCTAGCCATACTCTAACCCCCCTGACTTTTATCTTACCTTTTGCCCAGAGGCAGGCGCAAGTTGCGCAAGTTGCGCCTGCCCAGAGGCAGGCGCAACTTGCGCGCACCAGCACCCTGCCGGCACACGGTCCTCTGACACAGCGGCAATGGCCGCTGTGGTTGGAGGCCTCTGGCCCCACCCCCACCCCACTTCAGACTGCCCCTTTAGTAAAGCCCCGGGACTTACATGCGTCCCGGGGCTTTACGCGCATCGCTGGGCCTCTGGATTTACGCACGTAGGGCTTTTAAAATCCGGCCCATAATTTCTAACCAGAAAACATTCCTTTCTTTAATCCCACTCTTCTCTTGACTGAGAGAGGATACTGCAAATATTCAAGTACAGGGGTTAGCAACTTTATTTGGTGAACAACCAGACAACCCATATTTCTTTCAAGGTTTTAGCATACTGAGTTCTGCAGCCAAGAGGAGGGAATAACTGTTTACCCATCATGAAAATCAAGCTTTTATCCATAGGGGGCACCAGAATTCTGACTCCTCCATTGGCCCAGAATGCCATTCAGACTAGCTCCCTATCTGCCCTGGATGTGTCTGACTGTGGCAATATTGTGTATAGCAAGATTGGAGAAATCGAGCCCATCTTCTTTGGATTGTAATTGTGTTGATTCAAAAATGCTGCCTTTCTAATTAACTTTTCACCACCAGTTGTGAACTTGGCTCTGAAAGAGACCTGTCTGACGTCTGGGATTCTTTTGTTCGCTATCTTCTTTGAAATCAATTTCAATAAACTGTGCTGCACAATCTATTTTGTATCAAGATATCTTTGCAGGCTCTATATTCAAGGAAAGTTAATTCATGTATTCAAATAAACATTTGATTTATTAATGGTTTCTTGAGAGTTGGCCTCCTTTACTTTTACTGCTAAGCACCAAGCGACTGGCTTACTATGACCTTTTGGAGAAAATTTGCATCAGCTGAACTTGTGATCTTGAGAAAATCATTTCACCTTCCTTTGATTCAGGTAGAAACTTAAAAGTAGATTTTAAGAATCTCGCACAGGCGCACATGGATGCACCGATTTAATAACATGCGTGCGTATATGCACGCATGCTATAAAATCTGCTTCTTGTGCGCACATGCACACACAATTTTATATCAACACGTGCATGTGCGCGCGAATGCTGTCTCATGCGCGTAAGTGGGGGGATTTTAGTAGATGCGGTGGCAATGCATTAGGTCTATTTCCCTGTTACCTCCCAGTTCGCCCCTGTAAAGGAACGGATTTCCTAAATCCCCTACCTAAACTGCCTCCCTTTTATCCTACTAGCCCCAACTCCTAAAACCCCGCTGACTACCCAAAATTTATTTATTTATTTATTTTATTTGCTTTTATATACCGACATTCAGTGGGATATATCACATCGGTTTACATGTGAGCGTGGAGAAATAGTAGAACAAACGTGTCTTACCATTTTTACATGGAATTGAGGCAAAATAACAGTTAATACAATTACGTTTTAGCAGTGGTAAACATTGAAAAAGAGTTGGTTCAAACAGCTCAACAGGGTAATTTGATTCAAACAGCTCAACAGGGCAATAACTATAGTTATATAGGGAGGTAGGCATCCCTAGTTATTTACATAGGGGAAATCTGTACATAGGAGGCAGAGAGGGGCTTAGTGAGGTACGCGGGCATATCTAAAGGTTAATTGGGATTGTGACGTTTCCATTTTATTGTGAAGTTGGGGTGGGGATGGGGGGGGGGGGGGAGTTAGGCTATAGGGCTGAAAGGCTTTTTGGAATGGCCAGGTTTTTAGATTTTTTTTGAAAGACTGGGTGGAAGTCTCCAATCTGAGTTGTTCAGGGAGTATGTTCCACAAAGAGGGGCCAGCTATTGATATGGCGAGTTTTCTGGTTGCGGTGAGGTGAGCTTGTTTTGCGGAGGGTATGTTTAGCAGGCTGGTGTTTTTAGATCTGAGGTTTTTTTGGGTGTGATGGTGGTGGAGGGCGTCTTTTAGCCATTCTGTGCTTTTATTGTGTATTGATTTGTGTAGTAGGGTGAGGGCCTTGTATTAGATTCTTTGGGATATTGGGAGCCAGTGAAGGTCTTTGAGGATGGGTGTGATGTGGGCGGAGAGACTGCTGTTTGTTAGGGATCTGGCTGCTGCATTTTGGAGTAGTTGCAGGGTTTTGAGGGTGGATGAAGGGAGTCCAAGTAGAAGGGAGTTGCAGCAGTCCAGTTTGGAGAATAGGAGGGATTGAAGTACTGTTCTGTAGTCTTGATTGAAGAGGAGGGGTTTGATTTTCTTGAGGACTTGTAGCTTGAAGTAGCCGTATTTTATTGTTGCAATGATGTGTTTTTTTAGGTTGAGCTCGGAGTCCAATGTAATGCCTAGGTCTTTTACTTCGGTAATGCATTGGCTGGGTGGTTGGGTGGGTGTGGGAACTTGGATGTTCTTTGTGTGGTTCTTGTTTGCTATGTATAGTATTTCAGTTTCTTAGTGATTGAGTGTGAGGCAAAGCTGCGTGAGGAGGTTATTTATTTGGGCTGAGTAGGTTTCTCATAGCAGTAGGGTACATTGTAAGTTTTCTTTCATGGGGAATAGTATTTGAACATCATCTGCACAGACGAAGTAGTGGAGGTTTAGGCTGGAGAGGAGTTTGCAGAGGGGGAGCATGTATAAATTGAATAGGGTGGAGGAAAGGGAGGAGCCTTGTGGGAAGCCATGAGGGAGTGAGTAGTGTTTCAATTTGCTGTTGTTTAGTAGCACTTTATCGGATCTGTTAGATAAGTAGGATTCAAACCATTTAAGGGTTTTGTTGCCAAGTCCGATTTCTGTTAATTGTGATAGTAGATGGTTGTGGTTGATGGTATCGAATGCGGCAGAGATGTCCAGTAGTATTAGGAGGTAGGAGTGACCAGAATCAAGACTTCTCAGAGCAGTGTCTGTGAGGGATAGTAGTAGGGTTTCAGTGCTGAGTGATTTCCTGAATCAGTGTTGAGTGGGGAAGAGAATTTTGTGTGTTTCAAGGTGTTCCGAGAGTTGGCGGTTGACAATTTTTTCTAGGATCTTTGATATGAAGGATAGGTTCAAGATAGGTCTGTAGTTAGCAGGGCCGGAGGGATTCAGTTGTAGTTTTTTTTAGAATGGGTTTAATTAAGGTGCATTTGAGGGCTTCAGGATAGAGGTCTTGGTCGAGGGATGTATTTATTATGTTGGCTATTGGTTTAGCGATAACTTCAGGGATTAGCTTGAGAGTTTTTACTGGGATGGGATCCAGGGGATGGGCTGCTGGGTTGATTTTTTGAATAATCTTTTCGACTTCTGTTGAGGCAATGAGGTCGAATGTGGTCCAGGTAAGAGATGCTGTGTTGTGAGGATTCGGCCTATCCGGGCTTGCTGGGGGGTTGGTTGGTATTAATTTTGATATTTTGTCCATGAAGAATTGGGCGAGTTTCTCACAAGCCTTCATTGATTCTTTCTTTGACAATGGGTTGAGGCTTGGTTTGGTTAGGTTGGAGACAAAGTTGAAAAGGTTTCTGGGATTGTATTGGTGTTGGTGGATTTTCTTTGAGTAGTATTCTCTTTTGGCTTTGTTGTTGTCTGTTCTGTATATGTGGAGCAATGTTTTGGATCTGTCATGGTGGAGAGCAGTAGGATGTCTTTGCCAACTTTTCTCCGCTTGTCTGAGACGTCGTTTGGTGATTTTTAGTTCTGAGGTGTACCAAGGAATTTTATGTGGGTTGTCCATATTGATAATTTTGGAGATCATCGGGCATTTGGATTTGGCAACTTCTGCATTGATGGAGATCCACGAGTTGATGGCGGTGTTTGCATCGTTGAGGTCGAGGGAGGTCAGGGCATTGGGAAGTGTTTCTATCAGCTCTTTGCTGGGACATGGTTTGTGGAATTCAATGTATTTTTTGGATTGGTCAGTTTCAGCGTGTAGGGTTTTCAGTAGAAGTGTGGTCTGGATTAATTTGTGGTCTGACCATGGAATGCTGGTTGTCGTTGGTGGTTTGTTTGTGGATGTAGCTTTGTTATTGATGAATATGAGGTCAAATGTGTGGCCTGATCTCTGGGTAGGTGAGTTGACAATTTGTTTGAAACCCATTGCGGACATGGTGTCTAGGAGGAGGGTGCATATTTGACTACTTACCTGCAGTCCATAGCAGTAGCAACTTAATCGGTCGTCGGATTCCGGCTTGTGCTTGTATATGACTCGGACTTAATGGTGCTGTCCTGACCCAACAAGGCCCCACCCAGACCCCATCCCTAGCCCACCCCTTTTTGCGAAATCCTTTCTAATTCGTGTACTGGGAGATATGTGCGTGGCTGCGGGCCTCTTAAAATCCGTGTCTGCCGCACATATCTCAGTCTCACGCATATCTCCCGTTTTTGCCACTTGTAGGGCTTTTAAAATTCGCTCTTTAGGTAGGGTCTGATTTTCTAAGCCTTTTTCCCATAGACACAGAATGGGAAAAGCCTTAAAGGTGCATTAATTAGAGGATGTGCAAATAAGTCAGGCTCATGCACAACGAGCAGATTTTAAAAGCCGGCTAGATATGCATATATCTCCCCCAGTGCACACATCCTGATAGTTTTCAAAAATGGATGGAGAGTGAGTGTTGTCTGGGTGGGCCATTGGCATTTAGGGGCATGAACCAGAGATGTGTGCACAAATACTGAAGCAACCTGGCATGTTCTGAGACCCCCTGCTGCATAACTTTATTTCTGCTATGGATGCCGTTAAAAAATAAAGTTAGAAAATAAAGACAAATAGGCAGAGCTGCAGGTTGTAAGGGTCAAATATAACTGGAAGGTGTGAAGGCTATTAAACAAGGGGGTTTTGGAGGACCTATCTCTTCTGGGCGAACCAGGGCTGAACTGGTAAAACTGGGAATAGCATCAGCTTGCGCCCCCTTTAAAATCCCCTGATTTACATGGTAGAAGCAGCATTTTCATGCACTCGTGTTCACCCATATAACAGTTGGTAAACATGTGCATGCCACCAGGCTATTTTCTAACATGTGCATATGTTATAAAATGGCCACCTCCCTGAGTGCCTGTTTGAAAGTTACCATCCCTGGAATTCAAGTCTTTAGAATTTAAGCCCTCTGGAGATAAGGAAATATCTACAGAACTTGAAATTAACTCATCTTGAGCTACCAATCAACAAGCATGATCTATGTTACTGGAACAGCAGTAGGTTGCCATGGCATTTTTGCAAAACGCTTGGGTATTACTACTTTATTTATACAAGCATTCTCTGATTAGGGAGTAGTATAAGAATGTAGGTACATCCTCCATTAACAAAGTCCACTGAAGGCAGTCTGTAGACCATGCTTGCTTGTCTTAATGTAGTATTCTTTTAACTTGATTATGTACGTTTTTCTCATATCTTTGCATTCCACCACAGACATATCCTGTAATGTGTGTAGATAACTAATGTAAACTCTATTGCAATTAAAAAGCTGCTGTGTCTGTGATGATATAAATGACATAGAATAATATAATTCAAAATGGAGAAGAAATGAAAAATACAATTCCTATTCCTAACTCTAAATATCCCTTACATACTGTAAGCTTTCAAATATTGGCATGCATTATATGACAGATTTATTCCAGACTTTTGAAGAAAAGCTGGTTAAGTTATTTGGAGGAGAAGAATTAATCACTATTTGATCAACCTTCCTAAACTTGCAGTAATTTATGCCGATTTACAGTTTGTAAAACACATGCACAACGCAGGCTCATATTAATGTCAACTGGGACTTGTCCAGTATTACTTAAAAAGGAATCCCTTTTTTTTGCAAATATATAATGAATTTTCCCAAAATTTCAATTAACAATCTCTAAACTGCAATGCTTGTTGTTCTATTGGTCTTAAGAAAAACAGGGAGTGTTAGAAGTTATGAGGGTTTTTTTCTTTTAATGAATTGATGAAAACATTTGGTTCAATCTGTATATATTTTTGTTGCTCTAATAAAAGGTATCAAAATCTTCAAAGTAGTCTCCCATTTTTTCAGTTAAAAATTGTTGCAATCAATTAACAGTGGCCATTACAATAGCAAAGATTATGTAAGAGGACACACACAAAAATTAATTGGATGTATTCATTAGTATTTGCGTCCACTTACATATTCTTTATTGCCATAATGCCCCATTTTCTTCATTGTATTTTTTGTGAGGAGTTCTACTTCACCTTTTTTTCAATTTTAAATCATGGAAGGTACTGCAATTCTCAGTCTGCATGCTGAAGAGGCATGAAGCCGAAGAGAGCAGTCACATTCACTTTCTCTTTGTACAATTTCATCTATGTATATATTTTTGCTGGCTCAGTAAAAGAGAGACAAAACTTAGCAGAGCGACTGAGGGCCTGATGTAGTAAAGGATTGTGCTTGCCCATTTTGTGACTACAGGAGAATCGCTTGGTGCAGTAATGCATAAGTCCCTTAATAGAGCTTATTTAAGCAATCTATTTATTTATTTATTTATTTATTTATTTGAGTGATTTATATACCGTCATTCCATGTGAGAATCACTAGTTCACAACGGTGTAGAATCCACAAATCACAATATTCAAAGTGGCAGCTCTGAGAAACAAATCAATTAAAACATTGGATGTTGTTTGTGCATGAATGAACATTGGATGGGCATTGTTTTTGGTTGAACCTTTATGAACCGTTTCCAAATTACTGGATTTTATTTCTAGAAACATTGTCAAAAAAAAAGTTAATATTTCAATTGGTTTATTCAATTGAGCTGCTTCTTTGAACTTTGTAACTAATAGAAGATGGCATGACCTCAAAGTATCCTCATTACAAATCTAGGAGAACTCCATAGAGGTGTTCAAACAATCTGCATCCTGCGGTGGAGTTAATTTATGGAAAATATCTATTCTCATTACTGAAATGAAAGGTATAGAGCTTTTTTTAGTCTCTTTGGACTGGCCTGAAAATAATATCACCTTGTGTCAGCTAAAACTTTACAAAGCAAATGATCTATGCATGTTCTATATACAGGCAATTACAGAGTGCATCGTCTATGCAAGCTCTTGGGTGCTAAAGAAGTTCTTAAATATTTTAATAAACACCATTCACAAACACAAACATTCCCCTTTTTACAAAGAGTGGCTCACAAGGCATTTAGTGTTTTTATAGAAAACGATTAACCAACATCACATTGCATGATAGAAGGCGGTTAATTGCACATTTAAAGTATCTATATTACACTACAGCATGTGACAAATTAGTTACTTTACAACCCTATCCAAATCGAATTGCTAGTTGGACTTCATTTGTTCCAGATACAGTACCTGCTGCTCTCTGCTAATCCTATGCTGGCAAGTGATTCCTCTCTGTTTTCTTGCTGGCAGAGTTTAGCGGCTTCCTCCAGATGTAACTAGCATTCCAACTGATGTGTTCCATGCATTAGGGCTCTGCTAATCCTGGCTCTGCAGTCAGAAGGGCTTGGCCCCACTCCCCTCCCCAGTCGCTTTATACTTCAATGAGTCCTGCTTGTAAAGACTGCCAGCACATGACTGCTTTCATACTGACCTCCTTGTGATTTTAAGATTTAAGCAGGGGTTGTGGTAATTACTAAACAAAGCAGGCAAAGAACTGTTGGAAGGGTTATTTAATAAAACGCCCTTTGTAATATAAAGCATCAATTCTTTCCTTAATAAAAAAAGAAGATTATTAAGTGTATTTCATTAGAACACTAATTATATGGTACCTTTTGATTACATAGTAATAAAAAGCCCTGATGGGCTTGTTGAGCTGTAAGACTAAAATCTAATAAAAAAGCAGAATGTTCCATATTTATTTTAGAAGATGTGCTCTGCTACATTGCAAGACATTTTTTTTTTATTTACATTATGCAATCCTGCACCTGTGTTTAGAAATGTTTAGAGGTCAGCTTGACATGTAGACAGCCAGGGAAGAATGGGCAAAACTCTATCTGCAAACCACTGTCATGCTATAGCAGATTTATTAGGAGTCCACTGGCTTTAATGGGGCTAATTGTGGATTTCTGAGACAAAGCACAGGATGCCACTGATTGCTAAAACCACATACAATCCAACACACCTGATTAACAAGGTGGGCCAAAACAGGTGAAATATGTGAGAAAGAAAACTGATGGATTTCCTGAAGACAAGCTGGATATTTTAGTTGAGGCCTTATCCAATATCCACCTGTAAAAAAATCAATGATGTTGGTAACATTAAAGGAAAGGACAGATTAAAGAAAACAATAGCTCTCATGATCCTGGTATATCAAATAGGCACTGACTTAAAAAATTCACTGGAATGATTTGGAAGAATCAAATCTAGCAGAAGATCGTAAACAATAGAAAAGCAGCTGAGGCAAAAGCATGAGAATCAAGTACTCGTGCAAATTGAGAAACAGGTCAAGAGTGCTATTAAATCTCCAGAAAATCCATGCAGGTTTTACTCATGATATTGATTATCTGACTGATTTAACAGAAGAGAAATATATTTATTTTTTGTATCACTAATATATTGAAGGCAATAGGCTTCAACTTTTAACTTTTAACAATATTTCTAGTATAGAGCCACATATATATTTAGTGGATGAAGAATATACTAATCAAGTTGACACCATGCATTATTTTATGTTGATATTTATTATAGTAATTTTTATGTTATTTTAAGTTGTGATTTTATGTGTGCTTACTTGTACACTGCTTTGATTGGTCTTTGATCAGGAAGAAGAGATATATAAGAATTTTTAAAGAAACATAGTTTCTTTAAAAATTCACTAAAGTGCCGCTAAATGGTTTTGTAGAAACTGCCTCTTAATGGAAATTCCCTACTCAAAAGTGAATCAACTGCTAGAAGTATAGGAGGAAGCTGGCAAGCAAGAGAAGTAAGAGAGAAAGATCTACAGTACTCTAGTTTACACTGACTGTATAAAACACATTAAAGCACAGCATGATCAGAGAGAGCAAACATTTGAATCCATGAACAGAACCCACTCGTAAAATATAAACTATAATCAGTTACATTTATTAATTCTTATATAATGCATGTCGGGTGCTATAATAACTTTTGCATGCAACATAGTTACTTTGGCCTAGATTTTCTAACATACTGCGGCATCGTGAATCGCACAGTATGGGGGGGGGGGGAAGCAGGGGGCGGGCCTGTGTTAGCCGGCAGCGATCGCACCTCCGCGGTGTGATCGCTGCCGCTTTTGCACCCAATAGCGCCATCGTAACAGGTGGTGCTATTGGGCGCGAAATTGGCAGCGAAAAGACTCCTTTCTTTTTCACTGTCCATGCTGTCTTTGCGGCATCCACCCCGACTCCTCCTCTTCCGGGGCAGACGGTGCAATTGGTAGACCCCTGTCACATGGTAGGAGCACAAGATGGCACCAGCCATCCATTGCTCCTACCATGTGACAGGGGCTGACCAATGGCACCGGTGGCCCCTGTGACATAGAGAGGGCAAAGGCTATCGGCACCATTTTGAATACTGGCAGCCGACAGTCTGAGTACAGGAGATCGCACCAGGATCCCCACTGGACCACCAGGGACTTTTGGTAAGTCTTGGGGGGGTCAGGAGGGTGGGGGGTTTTATTCGTTAGATAAGTTGTATTCGTGGGGGTTCGTCATAAGTTTTGTGACCCCACGAATACAACTAATAGGGACATATACATTGCGGATTGCCAATACGTCGAAAACGAATGCACACCTCTAACATTTACCAGTTTTCAAGACCGAGTGCCCAGACCAACACTAACCATATCCTTTTTTGCTTTCCAACATAAGGAATGTTAGAACAAATTAAATGAAAAGGAATCAATGTCCACAATAACACTCCAAAAAAAAAGGGGGATGGAAATTTACTAGATTTAGTATGAAGGAATAAAATGGGAATATCTTGGATGAGTTTGAAAACCAGACATATCAGATCAAGATTAAAACAAAAATATGTTACTGGCAATATAGTGCTTGAATTTAAAGAGGATGCAGACTAGTAGAAATTCTTTTTTAATAAAATAGGACTGAAAGGGATGTGTTTTATCTTTAAAACAATATCACTGTTTGAATCTCTTTGCATTCTTTTTTTCAGCAGATGCAGGGCCCTATTTTTGCAGAAATTCTGCCTATTTTTTGCCTATGGCACAATTCCTCTGAAAATAGGCCACAAAGACATTTTATTAAAGCACATGATAGAGAGCTTTAGTGGACAAAGAGTTACATTGAACTGGCTAAGTGGTCCTAACTCTACTGAGAATGTGTTATCATTTATAGCCTGCATGGACTGTTTCTACACTGTTTTGCAGGTTTCAGTTGCAGTAGCTTTCCTCTCAGTAAACAAAATGACAAAGGCATGACACTGGATATTCTACTTTGCTTGGGTTTGATTTACTCCAAATCTTTAGAGATAGGGGAAAAATAATTATCAGAAAACCTGTATTGAAACTGTGATAAAAGATGATATTCAAGATTCTCTCTCTCTCCCTCTCTTTCTAAATATATATCCTGCATAATTTAATATCATTTTTAGGATTGCGATGAATACTGTGTCTATGTGTGTCTGTAAGTACTTGTGTATTTAATCAGTGCTGATTAAATTCTAGAACAATCTAGTGCTGCCTTCAGTAAACAGGTCCTCCAAGGATTACCATTGACTGATTTTTCTTTAATAACTCTCTGCCATGGAATGTTTACTTTCTAATAAGACTGCTATTACCATCTACTTTCTTCTGTTAGGATTTGTGGATTTCATGGACCCTTGGCCCGAGGTGGAGGTTGATACTACCTGAGGGGAGGAGTCCCACAGGTCCTCACCATCGGGAGGTGAGGTCAGCTGCAACATGGGACACGACTTTAGTTCAGTAGAGTGAGAACGTCCTGCGTCACTGCCATGTGATCGCAGGTACCTGCACTGAGATTGCTGTGAGGCGTTCCGAGGAGCGGGGCAAAGAGACACAGTTCAGAGGCTTAGGCAGGACTGGAGATACAAGTGCCAGAGCAGGAACCTCCAAGACAGAGGAGCGCTAGGCAGGCCCCGAGGAGTGGGGAGCATGAAGACAGGATCTTCTGGAGAAGTGATGCAGAGACTGTCCCGAGGGGTGGGACATTATAGCAACTGAGTCTCTGGTGTGATGACTAGGGGCTGCCCCGGGGAGCGGGGGAGTGCAGAGTCAAGTCTCTGATGTAGTGACAGAGGCTAGGGATGTGCAGAGTGACCCAATATGTTGCCTTCGGGATTCATATTCGTCGGGGGGCAGATACGTTGTATTCAGCAAGGGGGCCCCCCGATACATTTATCCATTAATTCCTATTCGTTTCCCCACTAAAATTAAATTAACTACAACCCCCCACCCTCCTGACCCCCCCAAGACTTACCAAAACTCCCTGGTGGTCCAGCGGGGGGTCCGGGAGCCATCCCCTGCACTCACACCTTCGGCTGCCGGTTTCAAAATGGCGCCAATAGCCTTTGACCTACTATGTCACAGGGGCTACCGGTGCCATTGGTCAGCCTCTGTCATATGGCCATCGGCACCATCTTGTGCTACTACCATGTGACAGGGGCTGACCAATGGCACCGGTAAACCCTGTGACATAGTAAGAGCAAAGGCTATCGGCGCCATTTTGATTACTGGCAGCCGACGGCCCAAGTGCAGGAGATCGCTCCTGGACCCCTGCTGGACCACCAGGGACTTTTGGCAAGTCTTGGGGGACCCTCCTGACCCCCACAAGACTTGCCAAATGTCCAGCAGGGGTCCTGTGACATAGTGAGGGCAAAGGCAATCGGGGCCATTTTGAATACTGGCAGCCGATCACCTTTGCCCTCACTATGTCACAGGGACCGATGGTCGGCCCCTGTGACATAGTGAGGGCAAAGGCGATCGGTCCCATTTTGAATACTGGCATCCAATGGCCCGAGTGCAGGAGGTCGCTCCCGGACACCCGCTGGACTTTTGGCAAGTCTTGTGGGGGTCAGGAGGGTCCCCAAGACTTGCCAAAAGTCCCTGGTGGTCCAGGAGTGATCTCCTGCTCTCAGGCTGCGCCTCCAGGAGGATATCCTGAGAGAGAACACCGGCTAGGCTTGAGTATGGAGACAGACACAGAATTATTTTATTAGACAGTTAGTAGAACCACCAGAGGTGGCAGTAGTGAGCTGCTACACCCGACAGGCTGAAATCCCTCAGGTACTAGAACCACTATCTCAGGGTAGCTGAGCTGTAAAGAAACTATAGATAGTGAGTAGAACTAGATGACATATCTCACATAAGGTCTTTAGAAGGCTCAGTAGCTGGAAAGGGTTAGGCCCTCGAGGAGCGAGTACCTGGCTCCAGGGAAAGCTTCAGAGAGAGCGATGGTAACCCACAATTGTCTGTATCTGTGATAGTTTCCAGGCAGTAGAGAATCCTCAAAGTGTTCAGGAACATGGGCGTTCGAGGAGCGAGTACCGATTCCTATCGGCAATCTGAAATAGAGAAAAGAGAGTGAGGCCCCCGAGGAGCGGGAACCCCTGGTAAGTCCGAGGAGGCAGAGTAGCATAGGTAACGAAACCCATTGCTAACTCAATCCGTTAGCAATTTCTGAGACCTTTTATATTGGAAGTGGATGGTGTCAGTTCACACCCTTGTTGGTACATCATTCGGAGCACACGCCCTACGTCATCAGGAACATGGTGGATCCACAGCGTCCTGCCGCTCTGGGGATGCCGGAGGAAGACGGCAAAATATGCCACAGCAGCAAGCCGTCCATCAGGCCCGGAGGGAGTCGCCACAGTGGTAAGGAGGGTGGAGTGAGGGCGTCGAGCAGTGACGGACGCAACAGCCAGACTTTGTCACCAGGTTGAAAGACAGGTGCTTTGGAATGGTGAGCATCATAAAACCTTTTGGCTCGATCACTCGCTTTGAGTAGCATTTCTTTCGTCTGAGTCCATAATTGATGGATATCATCAGCAGTGAATTGAACTGCTGGGGACGTCACTGAGAGCTTCAGTGGAAGTGGCGGAGATGGTGAACATCCATATACTACTTCAAAAAGTGTTGATCCAGTTGATGAATGTGGATGAGAATTAATGGCAAATTCAGCCCATGGTAACAGTTCGGCCCAGTTATTCTGATGGCAACTCACATATGCCCGAAGGAACTGTTTCAAGGTCCTATTCATCCATTCTGTTTGGCCATTTGATTGAGGATGATAGGCTGATGTATAATCTAGAGAGATGTTGAAAAGCTTGCATAAAGCCTTCCAGAATCGTGTCGTGAACTGTGATCCTTGATCCAAGACTAATTGCTTCGGTAGGCCGTGAAGATGAAAGATGTGGGTTATGAAGAGCTTCGCAAGCTCCAAGGCTGAAGGTAAGCCAGGCAGCGCCACAAAATGGGCCATCTTGCTGAAGCGGTCGACTGTGACTCAAATGGTATTCAGACCTCCAAAAAGTGGAAGATCGACTAAAAAAGACAGTAGCGATATGCATCCAGGGCTGCTCCGGAGCTGGAAGCAGTTGCAGCAATCCCTACGGTTGGCCAGAAGTAGATTTGTGCTTGGCACAGTTGGTACAAGATGCTAAGTAGGAGAGTGTTTATCTTTCTTGATATTTGGCCACCAATAAAACTTCTGTAGCTTCAGCAGGGTACGGCGTTGACCAGGATGGCCAGCCAGCTTGGAATCGTGCACCCAATAGAGCACTTTCTTCCTGAGGTGTTTAGGCACGATGGTTTTACCAGCAGGCACAGTATGAGTAGCCGCCAAGATGACTTTCTTCGGGTCGATAATATGCTGAGGTTCTTCTGGAACATCCTCCGAGAGAAAGGAGCATGACAAGGCATCACCTCTGGTATTCTTGTCTCTGGGGCGATATTTGAGCACGAAGTCAAAACGGTTAAAAAATAAGGACCATCTGGCTTGTCTATGGTTAAGACATTGCGCATGGTGGAGATACTCTAGATTCTTATTGTCTGTAAACATGGTAATTTGATGTTGAGCTCCTTCGAGCCAAGGTCGCCATTCCTCGAATGCCAACTTAATAGCCAGGAGCTCTTTATCTCTGATTCCATAGTTCTTCTCTGCCTGAGAGAAACGTCAGGAGAAGAAGGAGCAGGGACATAAAGATTTGGAATCTCCGGTTTGGCTCAATACAGCCCCCACACCGACATCAGAAGCATCGACCTCCACGATGAATGGCTTGTTGGGGTCTGGATGATGCAGGCATGGTTCAGTGGAAAAGGCAGTCTTTAAATCCTTGAACGTGGAAATGTCCTCCGCAGACCATTTAGAAGCATTGGCCCCTTTCCGGGTCATTGCAGTCAAGGGCACAGTTAAAGAAGATTAATTCTTTATAAAGCTTCTATAGTAATTAGTGAACCCCAAATATCATCTCAGGGCCTTCAGGCTGGTAGGTTGGGACCAATTTTCAATACTAATTTTTGGGGATCCATCTGGAAGCCATCTTTAGACATAATATAGCCAAGAAAAGGCACAGAGTCCTTATGGTATTCACACTTGGATAGCTTGGCATAGAGACGATGTTCTCAAAGTCTTCATAGTATTTGTTTGACGTCCTCTAGATGAGTAGACAAGTCCTGAGAAAATATCAGGATGTCATCTAGGTACACAGGTCCCGCAAGATGTTGTTCATCATGTTCTGGAACATGGTGGGTGTGTTGCACAGGCCGAAGGGCATTACTAAGTACTCAAAATGACCATCTCGAGTGTTGAAGGCTGTTTTCCATTCGTCGCCACTGCAAATGCGAACTAAGTTATAGGCTCCCTTCAGGTCACGTTTCGAGAATATCTTGGCAACTTGAAGCCTATCAAACAGCTCTGAGATTAAAGGCAGGGGATATTGGTCTTTGATCGTGATCTCGTTCAGACCTCAATAGTCAATACAAGGACGTAAAGTACCTTCCTTCTTCTCCACAAAGAAGAAGCCTGTGCCGGCTGGAGACTTTGATGGTCTAATGAATCCTTTCTGTAAATTCTCCTCGATGTATTCGGACATAGCCTTATTCTCTATTACAGAGAGTGGATAGACACGTCCTTTAGGTACAGTCATAAGATCTATGTGGAGGAAGGATGTCAGCAGCTTCTTTGGAGAACACATCACAGAATGATGCGTATTGAGGCGGCAGTCCTGGCATCACTGGAGTTGTAGGCATGCAGAGGACAAGAGAAACCTCCTTAAGGCAATTGCCATGACAACCTGGGCCCCAGCGGGAGAGTTCCAAGTTGGCCCAGTCGAATTGAGGCTGATGCAACTGCAACCAGGGTAACCCCAGAATAGGGTGCATGGCCTTCTCTAACACAAAGAAGGGAATTGACTCAGTATGGAGGGCTCCAGTGTGAAGGATCACCGGTTCGGTGCGACAGTTCAAGTCACCTGGCAAAGGCTCTCCATGGATAGATGATAAAAGCAGTGGAAGCTTCAAAGTGACGAGAGGGATCCTCAAATGTTCCACTAGGCGTCGAAGTATAAAGTTGCCTCCTGCCCCTGAATCCACCAGGGCAAGAGTTTGAATTTCAGATGGTCCACAGATCAGGGAGACTGGAAGAGAGAGCGGAGGAGAGGGCATAGTAAGGCCTAAGAACAGTCCTCCTGCAGGACTTAGGCCTGTCCATTTTCCGGACGAATTGGGCATGTTGGAACATTGTGACCAGCTTGTTCACAGTACATACCCAGGCCATGCCTCTTCTGAAGTCTTCGCTCTTTTGAAGTCAGGTGACTGCGACCGAGTTGCATCAGTTCCTCTCCACTGGCGACAGGTATTGCTGGAACCATCTGAAGTGCAGGATTAGTACGAACCTCCTTCTGAACCGGTCCTCTACTAGGCTTGAGTTCCTTCACCTTATCACAAAGCGAGTGGTCAATTCTAGTAGCCAAAGCCACTAGTTCATCCAGTGAGTCAGGTGTCTCATGAGCGGCCAGCTCGTCTTTCAATCGAGTATCCAGACCTCTGAAGAAGAGGGTTTTCAGACATTTGGGATCTCAGCATAATTCTGTAGCAAGAGTCTTGAACTCTATTGCAAAATCATCCAGTAGTCGGTTGCCTTGCTTCAGGTCCACCAGAGCAGAGCCAGCAACAGTCACTCGAGCAGGATCATCAAAAATGGATTTAAACAAATCCAAAAATCTGTCAATATCCTGCAGAATTGGATCCTTCCATTCCCACAGCGTTGAGGCCCAAGACAAGGCCCTTCCTTCAAGATAAGATAGAATATAAGTAGTCTTGGCGTAGGCTGTGGGGAAGTGAGAAGGCTGTAATGCAAAATGCATGCAGCACTGATTTAGGAAACCTCTAGTTCTTTGAATCTCTCCAGAGAAACGAATTGGAGCAGCCATAGGTACCGTAGTCTTTAAAGTTATTTCAGGTAACTGACTTTTATTACTGGAAGCAGCGCTTTGATTCTTCTGTGCGGGCAGCTGATGGAACACAGAAGTGAGTTTCTCCAATGCGTCTTGTTGTTCAGCAATGCGCAGGGCCAGGCCCGGAATGGCCTGCAGGGTATTGAGCTGTGCTGGATCCATGGAGTTAGCAATCTGTTATAATTAATGAGGTTTGGGTGGACCCTTGGACACTGTGGCAGCTGACCACGCCCACCGAGGGAAGTCTCGTGAGGGGCCACATGTCAGGCTCAGCTCTGGACACACAAACACAGATGTTGCTTTATTTAGACAGTTTGAGAAGCCACCAGAGGTGGCAGTAATGAGTAGAAGATGTAGCCCGGCTGGGTTAGTATTCCCCAGGGTGCTGGATAGTGGTTCCTCCGGTAGCAGTGCTGTAGTGGAGAGAACTGAGAAAGTGAGTACAATAGAACAATCACAGAGTCCCAAATATGGTGAAGCCTCGAGATAGGGAGAGCTGCCCCTCGAGGAGCGAGTACCAGATCCTTGGAAGCAGAGAGACTCGTTGGCAAAGTACTCACACAGCGGTTCCACATAGGAGATGGCACTGGTGCTGGAATGGATACAGGCCCTCAAGGAGCGAATATCTGGTTCCAGGGAGACAGCCCTGAGGAGTGGATGATAGTAGTACTCACTGATGGTGTCTGTAGCGAATTCTTCCAAGTAGAAGAGGAGATAGATGCAGGCAGCGGGTCAGGGAATATGGGCCCTCGAGGAGCGAGTACCGGTTACCTGATAGCGACCTGAAAGAAGCAAAGAGACCCCCAAGGAGTGGGTATCCCGATCCTGTGGAATTCAAGTTAGTCGAGACGAGAGTCGTCCTGAAGAAGGATGTTATAACAGCGCATATTGAATGTTAGCGCGAATTGTTGAAGTCAAGCACCCTTTAAACATTGGTGGGAAGTTTGAATATCATCAGCTCCTGAAGAAGCTATCTAGCGAAACATCGGCCGGGTGTCAAGCTGATACCTTTTGCTGTGTTGCTGAAGTTTTGGGATGCACATATTTTTTGGAAAAAAAATAAATATAAAAATGGAAAACATTGATTTAAAAAAGAATAGAAAAATAACATTGCAAATGACCTTGCACCGCAGATGATTAAAAGACTGGACGGCTTCCTTTATAAATGAATAAGGAACTGAAGCACGTCTTCAGGCTTGCTGACGCGGTATAGATACAGTTTAAATCTTGTGTAGAGTTTTTTGAGTGGGGTCGAGCGAGTGTGAAAAAATATTGTTGGCATTTTTCCTCATTTTTTGGATACATGCGTAATTGGATGGAGAAAGATTAAGCTCTTCTTTTTTTTTTTTTTGTTCTAATATTGAACTACATCATTTGGTTATAATTTGATCCCAGATGATTGTCCACCACAACATCAAAGATACTGGAGTACAGGAGTAGCCTAGAGTTTAGAACAGGAAGCCACAAACAGGGAAGCCATAGTTCAAATTCCACTTCTGCTCCTTGAGTCCTTGGGCAAATCAGCTCACCCTCTATTGCCTCAGGTGAAAAACTTACCCCTAGATTCATCAAAATGCTTTGCTTATCATGTGATAACGTGCGGCGCTGCCGCCCCCCCAGTTTACATTTATCCTGCCCCAACTCCTCCCACTTGAATATCAATTTTTGCATTTGCATACGCAATTTGCAGTAGCCCATTTTAATGCACGTCGTGGTAGTAATGCACGCGATACTGTCGTAATGCGAGTGATAACGGCCTATTACAAACTGATGAATGACCCTGTTAGATTGTGAGCCCTCTGGGGACAAGGAACTACCCACGGTACTTGAACATAATCCACTTTGAAGTGGCTGAAAGGTGGAATATAAATATAAAATAAATAAGACGGTCCACAAGGAAATCCTGGTAGCAGGATATTTCCCCTGAAGGGACGATTAAAAGGGCAGGTCCCAGAGAGGAGGGGGAGCCCGAGACAAGACTAGGAGAAAGCAGGAACTTTGCTAACCAACTTATGGCCTAGATTTATCAAAATGCAATAATTTCCACATGAATAATGCCCATGATAAGTGGTTTAGCAATGATAATTTCAGATTTACCACATTGTGCACTATCATAGCACTTTGAGTAGGTAGTTTCTATTGCAACATGTGTTAAAGTTTTCACACCCTGGGGGTGGGGTGGGAGAGGCTTTCATAGTAGTCAACTATTTAAACTGCTATAGGAGCGTCAGCTAGTAACTCGAGGTGAGGATTTGGTGGTGGTCTAGGGTTTTGGGGCCAGTTTAACATACAGAGTGAGATGTATGAACAACATGCTAGGTTGGGAGAACATTGCACAAATCTCATCTTTGGGTGAGTTTCCTCATTCTGAAGGTCATTAAATCTTCACAAGAGTGCACTATTCTGTTGGTACGTTGCACTCTGCATGTGAAAGTGGCCCCTAACCCCTACTCTAATACCTAAACCTTACCTTGAGTAGCTAGATGGGCCTCCTATAGAGGTATAAATACCTACCTAGTATTAGGGCCTTATAGCTAGTTTCTCTCTCTCTCTCTCTCTCTCTGGTTGTAGGTAGGAATTGTGGTACGTACCACAAAGTGTGAAAAAGTTATCACAGTAATACCTATGTGAAGCACTAAGATACCACACTTTGGGATAAACAGCCTATTACCATAAAACACACCACTTTTCCTATCGCGTGCAATATTTAGTGCATTTTGATAAATCCAGGCCCAAGAAAGAAGTCTGCAAATTATAAAATTAAATATGCTAAGAGTCCCATATTGAGTTATTCAAGGAGTAAGAAAGTTATCTGGGAAAAGTTACCTAGATAACATACCTGCTTACACATTCTGCTGAATGTGTTGTGGTTCTCTATAATGGGGCTGTAAGCATGCAATACAACAAATATACCCTGATAAAGTTAACTGATAGGAATGTGCAGTCAAACAAAAGCATTTTTGTTTATTATTTCATTTCGGGGGTGTGTGTGTGTGGAGGTTGTTCATTTTTTCAGTTCGTTTTTTTCTAACATAAAATCTACAGAAAATAAATTAAAAAAAGCAGGCTTCCCAGAGGCCCTCCCCCCCCACCCCCCCATCCCAACAAAAGACCTGAGGCATGGATGGACCGGGCTGGGCTGGGCCAGGCTAGACCCAGTTGGGACTTCCCAGGCCCTCCAACCGTCTTTCCTCGCACAAAATAAGTCTGTGCCTACAGATGAGCCTAGCCAGGCTCACTTTCCAAAGCCCCTCTCCTCATATAAACTCTAGCAGGACTAGGGGCTGGGGATGTCTCCAGTTCCTACTTCCCCATTCCCTAATGGTAACTTGGCTCAAAATGGCAGGAACAATGATCAATCATTCCTTCCCTCTCTGTTGCTCTTTAAAAATGGCAATGATGGCCTCATTTGTCCCAGTTTACTTCAGGTTCAAAGAAGGCACATCCCTATTTTCCAAATACATTTATCTGAATAATTTAAGGACAGCCCTTCAGCACTGCCAGATTAATCCAGATAATTGTTTGCAGATAATTATAAATAATGAAAATCATCATTATCTGGCTAAAGCTAAGTATCGCCGCTTGGACTGCCCATCACTTCCTCATTTTTACTGACCAAATTTATGTGCAGAAAATGATTTATCTAAACAAAATTCAAATGGTGAGGAAAGCAGCAATTTTTACAACCAAAGATTTCTCTGGGAAAATTTCAACAATACCCAGAGAAATCTTTTGAATATAGACCTCGAAGTTGACAGGAAAATTAGTAGAGATGTGTATCGTGTGATCGATCGTCTTAATGATCGATTTCGGCTGGGGGGTGGAGGGAATCGAATCGTCGCGGTTTTGTTTTTTTTAAATATCATGTAAATCGTAAATCGGGGAGGGCGGGAAAACCGGCACACTAAAACATCCCTAAAACCCACCCAGACCCTTTAAAATATGGCCGGCGCCATTTTGCAAAATGGCGCCGGCCATATGGCCATATTGCCGTACGGCAAAATGGCGCCGACCGTATGGCCGGCGCCATTTTTCATTATGGCAACACGATTCGAGTGCAGGAGGTCATTCCCGGACCCCCGCTGGACTTTTGGCAAGTCTTGTGGGGGTCAGGAGGCCCCCCCAAGCTGGCCAAAAGTCCCTGGGGGTCCAGCGGGGGTCTGGGAGCGATCTCCTAAGCTTGTGACGTCGGGGGACAGGAACCAAAATGGCGCCGGCGCTACCTTTGCCCTGTCATATGACAGGGCAAAGGTAGCGCCGGCCCCATTTTCTATCAACACACCCGTGGCCCGAGAGTGGAAGATCACAACGGGACCCCACCACTGGACCCCAGGTAATTTAAGACATTTGGGGGGAGGGTTCGGGAGGGTGGGGGATTTATTTTAAAGGGTCGGGGTGGGTTTTAGGGATGTTTTAGTGTGCCGGTTTTCCCGCCCTCCCCCTTCCCCCGATTTACGATTTTTGACGATAAATCGGGGGAATTCCTATTAAATATCGACTCTAACGATTTTTGACGATTTAAAATATATCGGACGATATTTTAAATCGTCAAAAAACGATTCACATCCCTAAAAATTAGTTCAGTTAGGAATAAGGAAGATACCAACTGATTATCAGGAGAGGGCCATAAGTCTGACCTATGCCACCACCCTCATCGTCAGTGTCATTCTATTCCTCATTTTCATTACTACTGCTGCAGTTCTTGTTTTCATCAACTAGAAGCTCATTCTGACTGGAATATGGGTAATTTTTCTGACATATCCCAGCCTCTGGAGAAGACCTAGTAGTTGAGTTTTCTAGATAAAAGCCTGCTGAAATTGGAATGCAGGAGCCTGTGATGGTTATTGACAGTAGGGATGTGCACAGATTTTTTTTGTGTGTTATTTTCATTTTGTTTGTTATTTTGTTTGTGCTTCATTTTGCTTCTTAAATGGTTTGGGGGTATTTTTTTCATGTTTCCCTAATTTCAGACTTAGTGGGCACTAAGCACACACTAAATCCCCATTAGTGCACACTAACGCAAAATACTAACATTATTGTTCAGCAAGGCTCCAGCAGGCTCCCACGGTATGCAGCTCGATGGCAATGTTTGGCTGGGCACGGCACTGCGTGCCTCGTGGCGTGACTCCGCCCCCTTTTGTCATCAGCAGCCCGGCTGGAAGTTCCTCTGGTAGCGCGGGAAAAATACTGTATTTAAAGGGAGCTTTCCAGCACAGCGTCACCTCGGCTACAGGCTTGCTTGTCATGAAGCTTCGATGGTTCCTGCCTGCATTCTTGTGTGCTGTTTGTCTTGACCCGGATTGCTCCTCAGGCCTGCCTTGTCTCGCTGCCTGCCTTCGGATCTGTTTGCCTTGGTACCTTTGTCTGCTGCCTGCCCCGACCCGGACTGCCTCTTGGACCTGCCTTGCTGTACTGCCTGCCATCGGATCTGTTTGCCTCGGAACTCTTGTCAGCTGCCTGTCCAACCGGACTGCCTCTCAGACAACCCTGATCATCTCACAGAACAAGGTAAGGTGGTTCTCTACCTTGGTTCCACTATCAAATCCATAACAACTAATTATATGAAATTTTGTCTTTTTTTTTTCATTTCGGGGTGCTTCCAAAATAAGATGATATAGACAATTTTGTTGCCATTGTCTATTTCGTCTAAAATGAATGCACATCCCTAATTGACAGTTCTATGAGAAGGGCTACCCAAATTCTCTTGGAAGAAGATATTACTACTACCATATAGCAAACTCGCTCTGCCTTTTCCTTCATTCTTTTGAATAATTATTATTCATGGACAGACAGAGTATTTTATTTATTTAGCATGCTTATTTAATTTATAATTTGTGTTTTTCAGGTACTTCAAAGCAGATTACAATAACTAGTCCAAGTTTCTCAGGTAGGTATACACACGTTTGACTTTTAGCTGTATAAAAGTTATATCCAAACTTGGGAGAAACTGTATTGGAAAATGTAAAGTTGTAAGCATTAAAGAAAATGTCCTCACTATCCATGTGTCCTGAATATATTTTTTTTATAAGCATCTCTATTTGTGACAGGAAATATTCAGCAGAAATCTTAAACATGTCAAAATGTTTCCTGAATAAAAGAACACCACACTTGTCCATAAATTAGCTATTTCTCTTTCATTCATAGAGCTAAAAAGAGTATACCTTTCTGAGTGCTGTTTGCTTATTAAAATAAAAAATAAAAAATACATACAGAATAAAAGAGAACTTGGCACATGATAGCACAAAATCATGTTATTTTCCGTAGGGTATCTATCTCTAGCATTCAAAGATGTGGACTTTTGATATCAGTCATGTGAATATGTCCTGCATTTCAACATGAGTAAAGCAATGTTCACAGAATGCCAAAGACGTAAAACTTAAGAGAGTACACTGACATCTTTGTAGACATATTAGAAATACATGGATTGATTTGCCTCAGGTTCCTAAAACGTATTTTTCTAAGAGAAAAAAAAAGTCACAAGCAACTGCTTAGTATTATTCAAAATGAAAAAAAAAAACAAAAAAAGCTATGAAAAGACTTTTATTGAATGAAGTGTTGTAAGCCATATGGGAGTTTTCATTCTTTCTTAAGTTGTTGTAGATATATCAAGTCTAAAACAGCAAGGGAGAGAGACAGAGACTCATCTAGAAAGCTGACATCCCAAGTCTCTGCATCTTCCAAGAGACTACTAGGTTGTGTGCTAACACTGTTTAACATATACAGTATGTACATTACACCAATCTGTTCCCTCCTTTCCACACTAGGCCTTACTTACCCTCTCTATGCGGACGATGTAGTTTATTTTTCCTCTCAAATCCATCAGGTCTTCAACTGCCCACTTCATTTCACTCTGTCTCACCTCCATAATACCCCGGCTTTCTCACAATAAACTCTCACAATAAATCTCCTAAAAGCATAAATCATTGTATTTGGCTGCTCCACTCTTTATGATATTCCTTTGTTAGATGCTTTCAATAATTCCTGTATTCAGATTTCCCAAACTGTCCGCACTTGGTGTCACTATCAACCCAACTCTGGACATGAAGCATCATAGCAAATCCATCATCCAGTTCTCAAACACAAACTTAGGATTATTACATCACGTCAAATCATTCCTCAAACTGTCCAATTTTCGTGCAATTCTACAATCACTAATCCTTACTGCCATTGATTAATTCCCTTTATGCTGGCCTCCCCCAAAACACACTCAGATCTCTCCAGCTTCTTCAAAACTCTGCAGCCAGTTTACTCACAAACATAAAATGCTATGATCTTATCTCTCCAGCTTTGTATTTTCTTAATTGGCTCCATGTTCAATCGTAAATAACCTACAAGATAGAAACCATTATCCACTGCTCAAGTGAATAAGGCTTAGCAGCTCAAGACTGGGAGAGAAAAGCAATAGAATCTAGATCCTGGAAGGCCATGCCTAAACAAAAAAGGTTTTTAGTGCTTTCTTGAACTCCTTAACATTGGTCCTGACTCTAATAGCAAGAGGCAATGAGTTCCAGGAAGTCGGGTTGGCAATACAGAAGGCTTTTTCGCATGCCATGGACAATGTAGCCTGCTTAACAGTGGGGACTGTGAGGAGAAATTGGTTTGCTGAGCTGAGATTTTGTTATGGAACGTAGAGATGCAGAATAAAACTTATCCAAGGGCTACTGATATTATAAAGGTAAGTGAGTAAGGCCTGTGTAAAGCAATGGATGGCCAGAAAATGATCAAGAGTTTTCAAATCCTGTAGAGGGAAAGGAATTTGGAAAGAACCTCAAAGTCTGTTGAAGCAGAGGAGGAAGCATCCTCAGACTGGCTTGTTGCAGCAGAGGAATAGTTGTGCTGGCGATTAAAAAAATAAATGGTAGAAGCAGATCAATGCAGCAAGAACAGTAACTGAAAAACCTCCCAGATGTAACTTGAGGGATGAGTCAGGAGGAAGAATAGCATCACAAGCTCAAGGTACCAGGAGGGGCAGAGTAATGCCAGGAGTGGCCTAATGATCCATTGAAGTTTTGCAGCAAGTGTGCAAAGGAATGGATAGCCAGGACAAGTTCAATTGTCGGCAAGTATCATGGGGAAGTGGGTTTGCAGACAACAATAAGACAGCTGGAGCAGAGGAGGAAACCCTATGATATTAAGAAAGGCTTCCCCTTTGGGTCCCCTCTGAAGTACTTTGTGCATAGTGCAGGGAGCCCCCACATGGGCTTATCTTCAGCATGGCAAAGCTGATTTATCTGGAAGCTCACCCAGAGGTCAAAGCACAGGTGTGGGACTGGTCCCTTCTCCCAGCAGCCAGGAGGAGAAGAAGGTTGATGCCTGGCATGCATATGTTCTGCCAACTTTTATGACTGCTCTTATTTAAAAGAATGGGACAACCCCATTTTCCAGTTCAGGAGGGACCAGGGTGGCCCTCCCTTTTTGTTGTCAGTTATGCTAAGACCAATCCTTCCATCAGAGAGCAGAGGGTGGAACCTGCTTCAGTGCATGGCAATCTGCAGCAATGTGGAGAACCTGTCCTAGTCAGAGGCATGGCTACCTCATTGATCTTACCAATAGAGTATGCTGTCAAAGAATAAAGATTGAGCCATTCATGTACTAAGTAATGTTCTCTCTAATATTTGAAAGATTACATACACAAAAAGTTTCTTTTGTGTAACTTATTAGCTGAGTTCAAATTTGTATGCTACAAGCCAGGATAATGAAAATAAAATTGAGATTTATTTTGCATACTATAGTTTGTTGTGTCATGGGGTTTATGACCTGTGTGCATGCGCACATGTTCACATCTTAGAGGGAACAGTGGTGTTAAGTACATACCACTGGTACAGCAAAACTGTGAATAGCTCATTAAATCAGTTATTGTTCTATCTCTGGCTATTGTAGAGCTAATACACATCAATAAGTGCTAACCCAGAAGACATAGTGCAGGGAATTGCAAATAGCACAATGACATTGAAACCCCAAATGTTTAGAGTGCAGTCATTGACAAACAGCACAAATGTGTCAAAACCCTAAAGATGTCAAGTGTGGTCAATCACAAATAGCACAAAGATGTACAAACCCCTGAGATGCAAAGTCCAGTCAATTGTGAACAACAAAATGTTGTCAAAACTCCCAAGGCATAGAGTGCAATAATTTACAAACAGCACAATGACATTAAAATGCCCATGGAATGTGGGCAATCACAAACAGTACTTAGAAATCCCTAAGACATAGAGTGTGGTCAATCATAACTAGCACAAAGGTGTTGAACACCTTCAAGGTATAGAGTATGGTCAATTGTGAACAGCATAAAGGTCTACAAACTCCCAATGTGTAAAGTGTGGTCAATCATAAACAGCACAAAGGTTTTTAAAACCTTGAGGTAAGGACTGTGTCCAATTGCAAACAGCACAAAGGACAGAAACCATACATTTCATGGGGTAGAAGGAGAAACTTGTAATATTTTTTTCTTTTTCACATTTTTATTTTGGGAAAAATACCCCAGTATAACCAAGATAGAGGCAGAGTGGGATTATTAGACTGGGATTGTAGAGATGTAAAACAAAACAGTAAGGTAGAGAACCAGAAAAGAGGTGGGATGGGAGCAGACATTTGTTATTTTCTTTTCTCCAATTTTTAATTTAGGGACAAAACACACCAGAATAACCAAGAAAGAAGCAGGGTGGGAGAACTATTTATTTATTTATTTATTTATTTATTTATTTATTTGAAGTTTTTTTTTATACCGGTATTAGTAGTTACATCATACTGGTTTACATCAGAACTGCAGGTAGAAAATACATCAAACAGGTACAGGGAGAACTAGGCTGGGATCCAAACAACAAATATGATGTAGGCACCAAAATTCCCAAAGCGGTACATCATAGGCATGATTTCGTTATTGAACCTGAACCTATGCATGACTTGCCCCTCAGACAGATCCAAAAACAGTGTTTTGGACCTATATATTCTCATAATGGCATGTCTCTCTTTCCATGTATTCTGCTATTACAAGATCCACACATTTATTGCACTCATAGCTGCGTTTATCACCACCACTACTTACACCAAACTCACCTCCAATAACACCAAATATAATGCCAGTACACCAGACACATCTCCAATCACATTAGGCATACAAACTCTTCTAAATAATGCCATACACACACAAAAAGCACACAAACACAAAAAAAATAACAACGCCTTAGAAAAACTGAGAGAAAAACTGCAAAAACAAACACAGAAGAAATTAGGACACAACAAAAGAAACAACAGACAAGTGACAAAAAGAATTACTCCAAAACCATTTCATACACTGTCCATGAATTCCCACCAATCTACAATCTCCATTCTCCACCAGCCACCTCGATGCTAAATACTAGAGATGTGAATCGGAACCGGAATTGGTTCCGATTCCGGTTCTGATTCACATGTGGGCTTTTTTCCATCGGGCCTGATTGTGTTTTGTTTATCGGCTGTGCCCCAGCAGATAAACAAAAAACCCACCCCGACCCTTTAAAAGTAACCCCTTAGCTTCTACCACCCTCCTGACCCCCGCAAAAATGTTTTACAGGTACCTAGTGGACCAGTGGGGGTCCCGGGAGCGATCTCCCGCTCTGGGCCGTCCTGCTGCTCCTGGGCCGTTCGCTGCCACTAATCAAAATGGTGCCAATGGCCCTTTGCCCTTACCATGTGACAGGGTATCCATGCCATTGGCTGGATCCTGTTACATAGTAGGAGCACTGGATGGCCGGCACCATCTTGTGCTCCTACCATGTGACAGGGGCTGACCAATGGCACCGGTAGCCCCTGTGACATAGTAAGGGCAAAGGCTATCGGTGTCATTTTGAATAATATGATGTTCAGAGTTTGGAGGGAGAGGAGCCCCGATAGTCAAAAAAGTTGTGTAAAGGGAGTTTACTCAAATTTTCCTGAAATAGAAAGGGCATTTTTAAACAAAGGATTTGATTATTTTTATTCACTCATGCCAGTGAATACTTTTTAGACATATTGTTCCACGTCCTGCATTTGGGTGAAGCAAATCCTTTATGAATGAAAGTCTGCAGTTTATGTATGAAGTGCAGCGAACATATTACAGTTGTGATACAGTATAGCTTATGCTAACTAAAATCAGAGATCTTAGTTTTGAAGAGTTATTTTCAAACTGCAAAACATTTTTCTGTGAGCTTTCAGGTTAAGAACATAAGAAATTGCCATACTTGGTCAGACCAAGGGTCCATCAAGCCCAGCATCCTGTTTCCAACAGTGGCCAATCCAGGCTACAAGTACCTGGCAAGTACCCAAAATTTAAGTATATCCCATGCTACTGATGCCAGTAATAAAAGTGGCTATTCCCCAAGTCAACTTGGTTAATAGGTTATTAGTGATCCCTTTTTATAACAAGTGGCTTAAGAGCCACCATTAATTTACTTACAGTAAAGAACGTTTGATATGAAAATAATTAAACAACTACCAAATCTGTACAAGAATAACTTTAGGGGCATAGTTTCATTAGATAGTAACTGAGATTAATTTTATAGGGTAATTGAATTGATCAGATACTTGGTAATATTATAAAGCACCTGGAGCGAATGAGAATCTTAGATGCATGTTCAAATGCATGGCTTTTTTTAACCACATGCCTCTTGCTGTGTATATTGATTTTCACATACTGGGATATGTTTCATTTCTTTCTCCATGAGTTTGATGAATGTCTGGCAATACAATGTAAAATTTGTTATTAGTGAAGTAATTTTCTTGGAATTTGCGTTGGTGTGTACTGATCCTATATGAAATGTGAAAGAGCCTTTTGGACTGAACTCCTATGAGTTACCAGCATTCTTCTGAATGAATAGTAAAAAGTTACTCACTAGAGCATGAGATGTTTAAGAGATTTTTCTGGTCATATGATGGCTAGAATAGGAATTTGGCATTCCAGAAAGTATTAGAGCAACCGCAGGCAGTCTGTGACTACTAATCACAAGTTTATCTCTATTTCATGAAAGAAAGAATCAGTAGGGGAACTACCATCCACTGTAGATATCAGTTCAGTGAACAAAGATATGCCTTTCCATTTTATTGTTCATATATACATTTCCCCATCTACTTTTCATGCACTGGAAGTCAGATATTGGCTGTTGCTTGTGTTTTTCTGAATAGAAAATGTCATGAAAGGAGATATTCAGGATGCAGCCAGGTCTTTTCAGAGGGTGCAAAGGAAAATCCTATATGGGAGTAGAAGGTGCAAAATGGGATACAGAATATCATTGGCAAAGGATCAGAAAAATAGTAAGGTGCTAAACTATTGATGCATTTAGAGGAGATGACCGACAGTTTCTAAGCAAACAAGTAGGTGACAGGGAGCCAGCAATGTAAGTACAGATAGATAAGAAGAGGCATGAGAAAAGTGTAGTTGGTGAAAAGTCAATCTTGCAATCCAGTTCTTGAGGAGATGCAAAGCAACTAACAACAGTTGCAATAGTACAAGTGAAACAAAAAAGAGAGAAGAGAGGGACATTTTATTAGTATCAAATGCGAGAAAGGAGTACATATTGTAGGTATTGTAGAGTTGAAAACAAATGGGGCAGGTAGATGTTTAAAATATGAGGTCACAAGGATAGGGAGGTATCTAAATGGCACTCCTAGTGGAATCAGAAAAGGCAAAGAACTGATAGACAGAATGCCATCAGATGAGTGAAAACTATTTTAAAAACACAGAAGAAGGAGAATTTCAATCTTAGCAATGGTGAGCAATAGGTAGTAAGAGCACATCCAGCCAGATATGCAGGATGGCATGGAAAAAAAGATTAAATTGACATCAATGGAGAAGGAAGAATGAAGCAGAGACAATCAGGGTGCTATCAGCATAGCAGTGGTGAGAACAGCCATAGGATGAAGAAATCAGAAAACCAGACCAGAGGGTGAATATTGATAATTGTAGAAAAAAGAGTTTTAGCTTGCAATACTTATAAAGACCATAGATAATGATGTAGTGCTCCATTTTTACTTCACTGCAAAACTGTTCAAAATTTACACCAGCATTTTTCTGATTAAAAATATGGAGACATTTTCATTGATAAATTCTTCCAAAGTTATCTCAGACCATGCTCTATACTATCTGGCACTTCCTGACGTTGTCTTAGTATTGAACAGAATATATTAAAGTGCTCAATATAAAATGGTTTATTTCCTTTTTCAGAATTAATTAGTACCTAGTATTTGCTTCTCTGATTCTATAGATGAAATGACATCTAGTCAGTATGCTGGATTTAAGAAGACCTGCATCAAGCTAGTTAGAGAATACATTGTACAAACCAACTCCTCGTTTACCTTTCCTCACTCCAAATGACAGAAAATTTGCAGTGATGTCAACTTTACTCTTCATAACTCTGACTCTGTATGTAAAACTGCGCCCCAAAACCTACCCGACTCCCCAAACCTCACACCAAGTTAAAAGTGGCCCCTCTTACAGGGCTATAAATAGTAAACTTACATGTTGGCCTCCCTCTCTCTTACTCACGCTCTCTCTCTCTCTGTCTCTCTCCCTCCACCTCGAACTGGCATTTGTAATAAAAACTGGTAACCATGCCCCCTTTTTTTTTTTATTGTGGGCTCTGTTTCTGCTATATTTATAGCATTTTGATGAATCCAGGCCTTATCTGGATATAGCTGAAAATCAGCAAAATTAGCTAAATAGCTTTATTCCACCATGGAAAACCTCTTTTTAAATGTTATCCTGTTCAAATTTAGCATGATAAGTATCCCCAATATGCTAAAATGGGCATCTAGTCAGATAACTCACAAGTTATCCAGCTAAAAGCTTTTGAATATTGACCTCAAGGGGTCTAACCTTTTCCCCTACCCTAACTCTGGTCCCATAGCATCTACTTTTGAAGACCTAAATTCAGGTATCTAGTGAAATAGGCTCTTAAATATAGGGAATAGGCCCTAGTCATTTTTCCAAGGAGGCAACTTAGGGACCTAGAAGTCAATTTAGTTTAGATGCCTAACTTTGGGAGCTAAGATCCTTAATTGGCCCAGTTTAAAAGTGACTGGGGCTGAGTTCCAAAATTTATGCTTATAGTTTTTCACTAGGTACCTACATTTTGGTCTTTAAAAAGTGAGTGGCATCAAGAGAAGCATTGACACAGTGAAAAAACTTAGGTGCTTTGCACTGGTTTTTTAGTACTAGGCATTCAAACCTTGGAACCTAAATCTAAGAAAACTAACGGAAGTCCAAAATATATGGTCCTAAATTTAGGAACCTAAATGTACATGAATTTTCAGGTACAAACTGTGAGGGTGATTTTCAAAAAAATGCTGAGCTCCTACATTTGTGAAACCTAAATTAGGCACCTATATTGAGATGAACTTAGGGGCCTAAAATTTAATCTGAAAATTCACATAAATTTAGGGTCTTACAAGTTAGACTCCTAGATTTAGTCCTGCTATTCATATGCCTAGATTTAGGGTCCTAAATTAAGTACCTCGTTCTGAAAATCAGTGCTGTTCCTAACTTTGGGCCTCATTTTCCAGAAGGATCGCACATGATAAGGGACGTTTCGCACGCGAAAAGTCCCTTATCGCGTGCGATACCAAAATGGGGGCGGATTTGGCCCCGGAAGAGGAGGAGTTGGGGCGTCACTGGGGCCAACTCCGCGAAGACGCCACGGACGACAAAAAGGTAAGGCTCTTTTCGCGTCCTAGTTCGCGCCCAATAACTACACCTTCTATGGTGGCGCTATTGGGTGCGAAACCAGCAGCGATCGCACCGCCGCGGTGCGATCGCTGCCGGCTAGCGCAGGACCGCCCCCCATTTCGGCCCCCCACCCCTCATTCCCTAAAGTATCGCAGGCCTGCAATACTTTAGAAAATGAGGCCCTTTGTTGCCCTGCCCTAACTCTACCTCCATAGCCACCCACTGTTTAATAATGAAACTAGGTAATGAAATTTAGGAGCCTAAATTTAGGTACTTAGCCATAGTAAATGTTCAGGAAGGCTAATTTAGGGTTATATCTCCAAAACGTAGAAGCTTAAACTCTTAAGAAAAGGCTCCTTAATTGGGCTGAAAATAGGCACCTAATCTAGACACAACATAGAAGCCTAAATTTAGGTTCTCAGCTTTTTTTGAACATCAGCCTTCCAACTCCCTAAGGGGGTCATTTACAAAGCGGATTGCACACGATAAGGGAAGTTTCGCATGTGAAAAGTCCCTTATCGCGTGCGATACCAAGATGTGGGCGGGTTCAGGGCGGTGTCAGCCCTGGAAGAGGAGGAGTTCGGGTGGCACTGGGGCTGATGCCCCGAAGACTTCGCCGACAGCGAAAGGTACGCTTAGTTTTCGCTGCCAGTTTCGCGTTGAATAACTACACCTTTTATGGTGTAGTTATTTGGTGCGATGCCGGCAAATGCTGCCAGCTATTGCAGGACCACTCCCCGTTTCACCTCCCCGTTACCACGGAATTCACTATGCCTTGCAGCATTAGTAAATCCAGCCCTAAGCTAGGTATGAAAAACCTTTGAAAAGTGAAAAACAGTGTGCTGAAATTAGTTTGCTTATTGAAGGTAATTTTATAATAGCTTGTATACTTTGCACTCACAGGGGTAGATTTTCAAAGGGTTACGCGCGTAATATACGTGCGTAAACCTTTTAAACCTAACCCTGCGCACGCCGAGCCTATTCTGCATAGGCTCGGGAGCTCGCGCACGCGCCGGGATGCACGTATGTCCCGGGGCTTTGAAAACGGGGTGGTCCAGGGGTGGGGGGTTAGATAGGGCAGGGGAGTGAGTTAGATAGGGGAAGGGAGGGGAAGGTGGGGTAGGTGGGGAGGAGCGAAAGGAAAGTTCCCTCCGAGGTCACTCCGATTTTGGAGCGGCCTCGGAGGGAATGGGGAAAGCCATCGGACCTCCCCTAGGGCTCGGCACACGCAAGGTGCACAAGTGTGACCCAATTTCAGGTGGTGCTGATATCAAGTGATCAACTTTATATACCCCAAAAGGAATAATGAGTCTTGTGCCTATTTTAACAAGGCAGG
The DNA here is from genome assembly GCF_901001135.1 of Rhinatrema bivittatum. Classification (NCBI taxonomy): domain Eukaryota; kingdom Metazoa; phylum Chordata; class Amphibia; order Gymnophiona; family Rhinatrematidae; genus Rhinatrema; species Rhinatrema bivittatum. Next base: position 456,561,984 of record NC_042615.1, on the reverse strand, counting down.
TAATGCTTTCTGTACTGCTTGGAGAAGGGCCTACCTATATTTCCCATTTACATGCTTATTTTACAGGCTATTTCCCTTTATGTTGCCTCATGTTGAGTGGCTTTTCAAGAACAGGATACTGAAGGACAGGGATAGGCAACTCCAGAACTGGAGTGCAACAAGTTGGCCTGGTTTTCAGGATAACACAATGAATATGCAGGAGGTATATTTGCATGCACTGCTGCCATTGTATGAAAATATATCTCATGCATGTTCATTGTAGATGCTCATTGTAGACCTCTAGGACCTGATTTACCTACCCTTGCTATAGAAATTATTCACCTAACCATTCCACATAACTATTAACCATAGCATGGTGCCTGACTTCTAATAGGTGAATTAGCATTCAGTCCTTGTTGGTTGTGGTCTGTATATAGATCCACTTTACTTCATACCCCCTACTGTTGAAGCAGAGATTTATGCTGGATATGCATTGAAAGTGAAGTATCAGACTTTCTCCCCTGCTGTTGAAGCAGAGAGCAATGCTGGATATGCATTGAAAGTGAAGTATCAGACTTTCTCCCCTGCCGTTGAAGCAGAGAGCTATGCTGGATATGTGTGAAGTATCAGACTTTCTCCCCTGCCACTGAAGCAGAGAGCTATGCTGGATATGCGTGAAGTAACAGTCTTTCTCCCCTGCCGTTGAAGCAGAGAGCTATGCTGGATATGCATTGAAAGTGAAGTATCAGGCTTATTTGGTTTGGGGTAGTAACCGCCATAACAAGCAAGCTACTCCCCACTTTTTTGTGAATGCAAATCCTTTTTTCCACATTTCCTCTTGCCATTGAAGCTTAGAGCAATGTTGGAGTCACATTAACCGTGTGTATGTTTATTGAATAAGGGTATTATCTCCAGGTAGTAGGGGTGTGCATTCAGTCCCTTCGTATTGGCAATCCGCAACGGATGTGCCAATATTCGTTGTATTCATGGGGAAGCGAAATGTATCGCGATTCCCCACAAATACAACGAATTTTCGCCGAATTATTCGGCCGCCAATTTAAACAACCCTTCCACCCTCCTGATCCCCCAAGACTTACCAAAACTCCCTGGTGGTCCAGCAGGGGGGGGGGGGGGTTGTGTCCGGGAATCCATCCCCTGCACTCTCACACCCTCGGTACATTTCAAAATGGTGCCGGTAGTCCCTGTGACATAGTAAGGGCAAGGCTATTGGCACCATTTTGATTCCTGGCACCCAACGGCCCGAGTGCAGGAGATCGCTCCCGGACCCCCGCTGGACCCCCAGGGACTTTTGGTCAGCTTGGGGGGGCCTCCTGACCCCCACAAGCCTTGCCAAAGGTCCAGCAGGGGTCCGGGAGCGACCTCCTGCACTTGGGCCGTATTGCCAGTATTCAAAATGGCGCCGGCGCTACCCTTGCCCTCCGACCGTCAACCCCTGTGACATAGTGAGGGCAAAGGTCTTCACCACTTCCTCCGGAACGGCATTCCAGGCATCCACCACCCTCTACGTGAAGAAATGCTTCCTAACATTGGTTCTGAGTGTTCCTCCCTAGAGCTTCAAATCATGACCCCTGGTTCTGCTGATTTTTTTCAGACGGAAAGGTTTGTCATTGTCTTTGGATCATTAAAACCTTTCAAGTATATGAAAGTATATGTTCTCCCAGACTTTTAGTTCTTCTTCCAGGTACTTCCCCATTTCATCAAAGTCCGTGTTTTTGAACTGCAAAACTTGGGTCTTTGTGCTTCTTTTCCATATCTTTTTTGTGATATTAAACCATACCGTTTGATGATCACTGGTGCTGAGGTGGGCACCCACCTGGACATCAGATACATTATCTCCATTAGTGAGCACTAAATCGAGTATAGCTCCTTCTCTCGTGGGTTCCATTACCATTTGTTTGAACAAAGCTACTTGCAGGGCATCCACTATTTCTCTACTATTATTAGATTCTGCAGATGGGATTCTCCAGTCTACATCCGGCATATTAAAGTCTCCAATGATCACCTCTTCTCCCTTCTTTCCTATCTTTTGGATGTCTTCAACTAGATCTCTGTCCAGCTCTTCCTTTTGGTTTGGAGGCCTATAAACCACTCCAATAAAAATGGATGTCCCATATTTTTTTTAGGTTGGCCCAAAGTGCTTCTTCATTGCCCCATCTTCCTTGCAGCTCAGATGCTTGGATATTGTTTCTGACATAAAGAGCCACTCCTCCCCCTTTCCTATTCTCTCTGTCCTTCCTTAACAAATTATAGCCTGGTATTGCCGCATCCCAGTCATGAGATTCTGTAAACCACGTTTCTGTGACAGCAACAATGTCCAAGTCCGCCTCCACCATTAGGGCTTGCAGATCTGGGATTTTATTGCCCAAACTACGAGCATTTGTGCTCATAGCTTTCCAGCTTTCTTCGTTCAGGTTACTGCTGTTCCTGGACTCCTTTTGTGACCTCTTTAGTTGAGTTTTGTTATCCACTTTTCCCTTTCCATTTGTGCAAGGGAAAAGATTAGTGCCTCTGATGACAGAGTCAACCATCACAGTGAGATTTTTTCTTTGGTTTCTGATCTGGAATTTCTGTATGCATTGGGTTTCTTCTCTCTTTTCAGATAACACTTCAATCTTTTTCTCAAGAACTTCTTCAGTATTTAATACAGAGAAGGCATTTTGTACTTGTTGCACTTGATACAGTGTGTGTCTCCAGATCACAGGTCTAATTCTACCAGAGCCTATTTTAATACTGTTTCTTAAGTTCCTTAATGCCCTGTGTGAGTGGGGAGTAGAGTTGTGGGCTGCACAGCTGTCAATAACGGGTGTCTGTGGGTCACAGGTCTTATCCTTCCTGAGCCCACAGTAAATCCCTTTTACCTGGACTTTTGGTTATTAATTCCTGAATAATGTAAAGTGGCTGAGACTTTTTTTTATTGAAGCTAATTCAGCTTTAACTTCAGCCAGGTAGAGAGTTCTGAACAAATGGGGCAAGCCTTAAGTTTCCATATGATTATCTTCAATATAAAGGCTCCACAGCAGTTGCATTGGATAGTCCTCATTTTTGAAAATTTGATGGATAACACTTAAGGACTTACCAAATTACCAGCCTATATAGTTGACAAATTATGTATGCAGGCAGATTATATCAGAAACCCAACCCCAGGGGTAGATGGGTAGATGGGTAGATGGGTAGTGGGGTAGTGGGGGAGGGAGTTAAACAGTTACCCTTGGTCAAGGTTGCTCTCAGGACTCTGTATCTGCTATTGCATTTGACAATAGCCTCCCCCAGATTGGCTTACTTTGTTAAACTTTTTTACTTAGCTGGACACAAGAAACTTTAGTATTTCCTGTATTCTGGCTGAGCACAGCCCTCAAATGAGCTAATTGCCCCCTGCTGCTTCTGTGAGTCTGCTGCCCAAGCTGGTTAGAGCAAGGCTGTTTCAGGAATGCTTTCAGTTTTGCTTTAAAATTAACTCCACATCAATTTTTGGCCCCAATGTTTATATCTAGACAAACAATGATTTTTTTATAACAGCTATATGTAGTAAAGATAGAGATTAAGTGTAGAGTGATTATAGAGACAGGAGAATCTCAAGAGGATTTTCTTTTGTCTTGAAACAATTAACCCACAGTAGGTGGCTCATTGGTCTAGGGGTATGATTCTCGCTTTGGGTGCGAGAGGTCCTGGGTTCAACTCCCAGATGAGCCCTTTGATTTCTGCTCACAAGGAAAACCTGGGTGGTGGAGAGCAGAAACCGCTGCTGGAGGGAAGGAGTGGCAAACCCTGTACTAGTCAAGCTTTACAGTGATAGGGGTATACTACCGTCCACCTGGTCAAGATGGTGAGATGGACAGTGAAATGCTAAAAGAAATTAGGGAAGCTAACCAAATTGGTAGTGCAGTAATAATGGGAGACTTCAATTACCCCAATATAGACTGGGTAAATGTATCATCGGGTCACGCTAGAGAGATAACGTTCCTGGATGGAATAAATGACAGCTTTATGGAGCAATTGGTTCAGGAACCGACGAGAGAGGGAGCAATTTTAGATCTAATTCTCAGTGGAGCACAGGACTTGGTGAGAGAGGTAACGGTGGTGGGGCCGCTTGGCAATAGTGATCATAATATGATCAAATTTGATTTAATGACTGGAAAAGGAACAGTGTGCAAATCCAAGGCTCTCGTGCTAAACTTTCAAAAGGGAAACTTTGATAAAATGAGAAAAATTGTTAGAAAAAAACTGAAAGGAGCAGCTACAAAAGTAAAAAATGTCCAAGAGGCGTGGTCATTGTTAAAAAATACCATTCTAGAAGCACAGTCCAGATGTATTCCACACATTAAGAAAGGTGGAAAGAAGGCAAAACGATTACCGGCATGGTTAAAAGGGGAGGTGAAAGAAGCTATTTTAGCCAAAAGATCTTCATTCAAAAATTGGAAGAAGGATCCAACAGAAGAAAATAGGATAAAGCATAAACATTGTCAAGTTAAATGTAAGACATTGATAAGACAGGCTAAGAGAGAATTTGAAAAGAAGTTGGCTGTAGAGGCAAAAACTCACAGTAAAAACTTTTTAAAATATATCCAAAGCAGAAAGCCTGTGAGGGAGTCAGTTGGACCGTTAGATGATCGAGGGGTTAAAGGGGCACTTAGAGAAGATAAGGCCATCGCGGAAAGATTAAATGATTTCTTTGCTTCGGTGTTTACTGGGGAGGTACCCATAATGGAGAAGGTTTTCATGGGTAATGATTCAGATGGACTGAATCAAATCACGGTGAACCTAGAAGATGTGGTAGGCCTGATTGACAAACTGAAGAGTAGTAAATCACCTGGACCGGATGGTATACACCCCAGAGTTCTGAAGGAACTAAAAAATGAAATTTCAGACCTATTAGTAAAAATGTGTAACCTATCATTAAAATCATCCATTGTACCTGAAGACTGGACGATAGCTATGTAACCCCAATATTTAAAAAGGGCTCCAGGGGCGATCCGGGAAACTACAGACCGGTTAGCCTGACTTCAGTGCCAGGAAAAATAGTGGAAAGTGTTCTAAACATCAAAATCACAGAACATATAGAAAGACATGGTTTAATGGAACAAAGTCAGCATGGCTTTACCCAGGGCAAGTCTTGCCTCACAAATCTGCTTCACTTTTTTGAAGAAGTTAATAAACATGTGGATAAAGGTGAACCGGTAGATATAGTGTACTTGGATTTTCAGAAGGCGTTTGACAAAGTTCCTCATGAGAGGCTTCTAGGAAAAGTAAAAAGTCATGGGATAGGTGGCGATGTCCTTTCGTGGATTGCAAACTGGCTAAAAGACAGGAAACAGAGAGTAGGATTAAATGGGCAATTTTCTCAGTGGAAGGGAGTGGACAGTGGAGTGCCTCAGGGATCTGTATTGGGACCCTTACTGTTCAATATATTTATAAATGATCTGGAAAGAAATACGACGAGTGAGATAATCAAATTTGCAGATGACACAAAATTGTTCAGAGTAGTTAAATCACAAGCAGATTGTGATAAATTGCAGGAAGACCTTGTGAGACTGGAAAATTGGGCATCCAAATGGCAGATGAAATTTAATGTGGATAAGTGCAAGGTGATGCATATAGGGAAAAATAACCCATGCTATAATTACACGATGTTGGGTTCCATATTAGGTGCTACAACCCAAGAAAGAGATCTAGGTGTCATAGTGGATAACACATTGAAATCGTCGGTTCAGTGTGCTGCGGCAGTCAAAAAGCAAACAGAATGTTGGGAATTATTAGAAAAGGAATGATGAATAAAACGGAAAATGTCATAATGCCTCTGTATCGCTCCATGGTGAGACCGCACCTTGAATACTGTGTACAATTCTGGTCGCCGCATCTCAAAAAAGATATAATTGCGATGGAGAAGGTACAGAGAAGGGCTACCAAAATGATAAGGGGAATGGAACAACTCCCCTATGAGGAAAGACTAAAGAGGTTAGGACTTTTCAGCTTGGAGAAGAGACGACTGAGGGGGGATATGATAGAGGTGTTTAAAATCATGAGAGGTCTAGAACGGGTAGATGTGAATCGGTTATTTACTCTTTCAGATAGTAGAAAGACTAGGGGACACTCCATGAAGTTAGCATGGGGCACATTTAAAACTAATCGGAGAAAGTTCTTTTTTACTCAACGCACAATTAAACTCTGGAATTTGTTGCCAGAGAATGTGGTTCGTGCAGTTAGTATAGCTGTGTTTAAAAAAGGATTGGATAATTTCTTGGAGGAGAAGTCCATTACCTGCTATTAAGTTCACTTAGAGAATAGCCACTGCCATTAGCAATGGTTACATGGAATAGACTTAGTTTTTGGGTACTTGCCAGGTTCTTATGGCCTGGATTGGCCACTGTTGGAAACAGGATGCTGGGCTTGATGGACCCTTGGTCTGACCCAGTATGGCATTTTCTTATGTTCTTATGTTCTTAATCTCAATATCTAAAAGCATAGAGAAAGAGAGAGAGAGAGAGAGAGAAATATAAAGTACAGACAGCAATATATTCTATCACAAAAGCACTCTGAAATAAGTAGAAATTAGAATATTTATTATTTATTTAATTATTTATTTGACCATTTTTGTATACCGACATTCGTTAAGAAAACAACACATTGGTTTCCATAGAACAATAATTAGCCAACAGGGCTTTACAATGAACTTGATATGATAAACTGGGGAGCGGGAGAGCAGGGAAGGAGCGGGGAGGAGGGGGGTGGGATTAGGGTGTGAGGGAGAAGACGGTTAGGCTGTACAAATATGTTAACATAAAACATAGTTAAATACAATTATAAATAGCATACAAGATATTTATAGTTAATACGAATATAGATAATGTACAAGACTTGATAAAGTACAGAGAGTACTTGGAGGAGAGTGTAAGGAGAGAGGAAATTGGTAGGCGACCTATTAAGGGTGAAGGGAGGGGAAGGGAGCCTAGGGGTGGGGAGAAGGAGGGGGAGGAGTAAGGTAAAGAAGGTGAGGTGGGAATAGTGGGCTCATGAGGAGGATCGGGCGAATATGAGTAGGGTCGGGCTCATGAAAAGGATTGGGTTTATGAGTAGGATCGGGCGAACAACCAGGTCTTGAGGTTCTGTCTGAATTTCTTAGTGCAGGTTTCAAGGCGAAGGTGGGTGGGCATAGAATTCCATAGGGAGGGTCCAGCTAGGGATAACGCACGTTGTTTGGTGGTTGTTAGATGGTAGAGTTTGGGAGAAGGTGTGTTAATGTTTGCTGTGTAGGGTGCTCTGGTGGGTCTGGAAGAGGAGCGTATATGTAAATGTTCTGAGAACTAGAGCATGTCTGGATTGTGGATGGTTTTGTGAATAAGTGTGAGTGTTTTGAATTGAATTCTGGCTGTGATGGGGAGCCAATGGAGTTGTTTGAGTATAGGTGAAATGTGTTCTTTCCTGTGGGTGCCTGTCAATATTCTTGCCGCAGCATTTTGAAGTAGCTGCAGGGGGACAAGGCTGTTCTTTGGGAGGCCTAAGCTTAGAGCGTTTGCATAGTCTGTTTTAGATAAAATGAGAGCTTGTAGGGCTGTTCTGAAGTCATTGTGGTGCAGAATAGGTTTGAGTTATCTGTTAGCTGTTAGCTGGATGCTTATCTGTTAGCTGGATGCTTGAACAGAGTCTATTCTGCTTAGACACAGCCCTCAATGTGCTGTCTCCTGTCTATGCACAGCCTTCAAATGATCTAATTGCCCCCTGCTGCTTCTGTGAGTCTGCTGCCCAAGCTGGATAGAGCAAGGCTGTTTCAGGAATGCTTTCAGTTTTGCTTTAAAATTAACTCCACATCAGTTTTTGGCCCCAATGTTTATATCTAGACAAACAGTGATTTTTTATAACAGCTATATGTAGTAAAGATAGAGATTAAAGTGTAGAGTGATTATAGAGACAGGAGAATGCCTGCTTTTTGGCCTCATATCCACTATTTTCATTTCTTTTCTCTTTTCTTGAAATTCATGTGATCCTGGAATAAACAACCCAATCACTGGGGAAGGGACAACAATTTCTGACTCCCCAGGCAGCCTCAACCCTTCCCCTTTTCCCTGTGTATAACAGCATGCACCTTGTGAAACAACACACATCATTTTACCCATACTAAAGTTGGATATTTTTCAAAAGACACTTTTGTAGGTAGTCAAACATGAGTTTTCCTGCATAAAAACCTTTGAAAATAATCTTCAAAATCCATATTTTTTTTCTCTTCCTTCTAAAATATCATTGTAGGGCAATAGGGTCATTCATAAAATAAACAAATATCATTTGCATTAAAAATGTACACTTAAGAGTAGTGAATACATTCATTAAAGAAATAAAATATGCAAATTGGGATTGATGAGCCCATTTTTAGTTAGTTCCAAGAACCATCTTGATTTCAATCTGCTAATTTCAGCTTTGATTCATCCCAATGGTCAGATATTCATAGTTTGTATAAACAATCAGTTCAGTAGAGTTGCATGCAGCCACACTTATTGAGTATTATAAGCAGGAGAGAATACTATGGGGGCTACGAGTGCTTAAGGAACCTAAATTATTTTCTAATGACAGTTCTTTCATAGATCATTGGCTCTCCATTTTAAGCAAATATTCTCTTGACATAATGGTTCTAATTATTGAGTCAACTAAAAAACTAGCCAATGAAATTAAACAACAGTTAGATGAAAAGATTTCAACACTTGAAATAGAAACATCAATTGATCTATTTAATTCAGATTATGAAGATCTACAAAAATTGATAGACCAGTTTTGGACTGAGCTGAGAAAAAACAAAATGAATAAATTTGCTGGGGATGAAAATGACTACAAGAAAGGTTCTATTTATCAGTGGAGTGCTCCTGGTCTTAATCAATCTAAAATACATTTAACATTCTCTTCTTTGGATGACTCTTCTGAAGGTTAAGGAAATATTTCTACTGTTGGATCTAGAGAGAATCTATGGTTAAGACCCCAATTGAATTTATTCATTTAGACTGACAAGGCAGAACTACACAGTTAGAAATAGCTGAAGTTCCTCATTTAGCTATATAATTAAATAATACAGAAACTGCTTTAAGGCTGGAGATGTGACAAGAGGGCTATGCAGCAAGCACATAGGCATAAAGTAAGGAATAACTAATTAACCAAGTTGTTTACTGCAAAGGAAACCGTTGGGATTTCATAAGTTTAACTGCACCTGTGATTAACGAATATTAATAAGCAAAGTACTGCAATTCCGCTTTTAGTTAACCAATGAACAGAGAATAATTAATAAGAGAGTATAGGAACTGACATTTTATAGGTCCATTCTCAATCCTTCACCTTATAGGTTAAATCTCAATTCTTTATCTTATTTGTAAAAAGCAGAAGTTAAAAGATGTATTTAAGCCTGCATTGTAACTTCATAGCCAGGCATTGCTTTATGGATTTTTGATAGTACCATTGAGTACCATTTGAGTGTACACATTCCTGAATAAAAGGGAAGTGCTTGACTGCTATCTGACTGAGTTATTTTCCTAACAGTCTAAAGAGAAAAAACAGGGTTTTCTGCAACTGGTGCTTCCAAACCCAGCCAGGAGGAGGCTTTTAATCTTTTTATATCCCTCCTGTGGTTTTCTTTGTGGTCTCTCCCTTTTATTGCTCTTTTTCATGTCTGACATCCTGTTTGTGGCAAGGCTCTTATTATTTTTACTTTTCCTTTTGGGCTTCTAGAATTGGCTTTGTATTTGCACTTCTCTAAGTCTGTGGCCCTTTTTTCTGGGCTGTGTTCCTCCGTTACTTTTCTGATGCCTTTCCTTTGCGTTCCATGTGAGTTCTTATCCTTTCTTTTGCTGATTCCTCTCTCCTTTTGGCTTTGCTGCAGGGCCCTCTCACTAGGCAGTGTTGCTAAGGTGTGTGTGTGTGTGTGTGTGTGTGTGTGGTTTCTGTTAGTCTGACATTGAGCTTTCTAGAATTACTGGGAATATTCAAAGACGTGTGAATACTTTATGTGTGGTCAGTGGTGTTTTACCCTTTGGAATTGGTTTTGTGCTGTTCTAACTGGTTTAGAAAAGGTTCCTGTGGGCGTACAGGGTCCTGAAAAAGCACAAATCCTGGTTTTTCCTGTGAGTAAGTCCAGGACTAGGTTCTTGACTCTATGGTCTTAGGGGAGACAGAGTCTGTAAAGCTTCTTTTAGATGTAATTTCAGGGAAAATTAAATCTCTACGGGATGTTGTCTTTGTGGTGGTTTTAGTTGCAGGTTATGTGAGAAATACTATGGGGATGTTTTGTGTGTTTTATTAAGGGTCCAGGCATAGCCAGGTTGTGCTATACTATTTCATGTATTTTCTTGAATGTGGATATTCCCTCTCAGTAATACGTGTAGTGTATAAGAGGGCACTTTATTCCCCCAGTTCATCAATATTAGAATATCTGGCTAAACATTCCTCTGCTCAAAATGTTTGTTTTACAGCTCACAGACAAAGCCTCTTTGATAGCTCAGAGTATTCGTCGTCACTGGCATGTCCTCCAGCTGTATCCTGCTTTTTCTGATGAACCATTGATATCATTTCAGAGCGGTCCCAACATAAGAGATCAAGTTGTTTGGGCAATATCACTATTGCAAATACAGCACACACATTCAGTCACCAACCATGTGGAACATGTGATATGTGCGCCAACACTATGGACGAAAGTATGTGGCAACATCCCGTTACTAAGAAAATCTATAAGAAGATATTCAACACAGATTGCAATTCTCAAATTTAATTTATTTATTGCAGTGCAAGTGACATCAGCTATACATTGGACATACCTCAAGACTGATAAAAATACGTTTGAGAGAACATCATAGCCAATTACATATTAGAAATGTGGACGTGCCCATCATTAAACATTGCATACAGAATAACCTGTTGCATTGGAGGTGGACCCTTGGCCTGGTGTAGGATTAGTATGGCCCTCTGGTTGGACCCAGAGAGTGCCTGCCACCAGGAGATGGAGCACACGAGGAGACAGAGGCTAGCTGGAGCTTTGCCAATAACAGTCCGGGGTTTCCGCAGGTTGAGCCCTTGGGTACCCGGACTGCCTGGACTTAGGTGGGCCTCAGATGGTCTCCCGGAGAGGTAGTGGAGGGGTGTGCCCACCACGAGCAAGGGTGCGTGGCTGATGCAGAGAAAATGGACCGGCAGGCAGTGGTCAGTTCCAGGCAGCAGACGAAGAGAATGATCAGGCAGGCAGTGGTCAGTTCCAGAGATCAGTCCGAGGAGGTACTACCTGAGTAAGGATACAGGAACACATGGAGACTCAGGAACAAGGGAATGCTGGAATGAGGAGATGCTGGAACAAGGAGATGCTGGAACAAGGAGACACTTGGAACACAGCAGGCAAGCTTACTACACCATGGTGTCGACCCGATTGCCAAGGCGAGGTCTCGGGGGACAGGGCCTCACTTTTAAACTAAGTCAGGTGATGTCATCGAGCTGCGCCGTGGAGCTGGTTCCCATCCTTGGCCCTTTAAAGGGCCGGGCGGTCTGCGCGCACACGCCTAGGAGAGGAGCCAGTGCTTGAGAGGATGCCGCACCCCAGCATGTAGCTAGGCTCGATGTGGAGGGCCTAGGAGACGCTTCCATGGAACGTCACGGATGGGCAATGCTGGCAGCGGCAGTGGGAGAGGACGGCCCAGGACCCACTAGTGCAGGAGCAAGGTGAGCAGGCCTGGGCACAGGCCTAGTGCCTCTCCCTTCTCGGTCGGGTTTATTGGGGTGAGCCTGGTGGAAGGCTCTCAACAGGTTTTTATCTAAAATATGATGGGCGGTTCCCACACATTTTCTTCAGCCCCAAACCCTTCCTAGGCTAGGAGGTACTCCCATCTGCCTCGACATTGACGGACGTCGAGGACCTCCCTTACCTGCTGGATGGCATCGGGTTCGGCAGCAACTTGGGGTGGAGCTGGTGGACATCTGAGGGCCACGAGAGCACAAGGAGTTTAAGGAGTGACATGTGAAATGTGTTGTGGATTTCCAAGCTTGGTGGAAGTCGCAGTTGGTAGGTGACTGCCCCTATACGTCGAAGGATGGGGAATGGGGAAAGACAAACCTTCCTGTAGATAGTTGACTTGTGACCAGATTAATTGAAGGGCCCTCTATGGAGGAAATGACTAGCGGAGTTATGGCAATGCACCAGGAAGCTCAGTCTGTTGGTACTAATTTCATATTATGTTTTTCTTTGATAAAATTGTCAGATGGGTTACATGTATTCTTTGATCCTGTTCAATTGAGACATTTCTTAGATGCAAAGAAACTGGGTCATAGAGAAGGGGGTATTAAAGAACTGGGTTTGAATTTTGATCTCAGAGTTATGTGATCAAAGGATTCTATGATACTGATTGGTTGGAGTCCCTTCTAAATATATTCGTTTTCTGCCTTTTCCCCTGTTGCCCCTGATTCAGCCTTTCTATTCTTGGATCTATGTTTTCATGGACTAGGGAATATGTACTTTTCAATAAACCTGGATTTTCAGTGTGGAGTTATTTCTATTTCCTAATGTATTTTTCTTGTTTTCCTTATCAAGATATTCTTGGTTTGTGAAATTGACATGTATAATAAATAAAAAAAAATGCACAATAGTTCTTTGTGGCAATGAGAAAATGCTTTTCAGGATTAGAAAGCGATATCCTAGAGTCATCAGAAGGTGGATAGAATTGGATACAACAGTCCAGAAGAGATGGAGAAAGTCTAAAAATCTCTTCTGGACTGTTGTATCCAATACTTCCATCTCCAAATCTCAGTTATTTCCAACCTCTGTTTCTAACTTTCAAGAATATTAAAAATATTATTCTATTAGAGATGATGTTGCCACAGTTGTATGTGTCAGTGCCCAAAAATAAATTGCAGGTTATTTTGTAATAGTATGATAGAACTGAACTATTCACCCTAACCTTTAAGGCACTTCTAAGTAACTGCTCAGTTACTATGTAACTTTTGTACTTTGCTTTATGACAGAAATACTTTAGCAAATTTGGAAGTATGGCCACTTTCAAACAGCACCTGCAGGTTCATGGAATTGACTAGTTTCTGTACAATATAATTCTTTGAATTCAGATGATATTTTGTGCACAGTAAAGCCTTTAGGGAGCAGGTTCACACTACTAGAAAGATAAATTTACCTTTCATATGCCTCAAAGGCAAAGAGCTTATATAATCCCAGTAGTGAATGAGGATGCTATTTTTATATAATGACAGTATGCACTCATGGGAGGCTCCTTTAATATTGCTCTTTGTATAAGAAAAAGAACAGAATGGTGAAGAAGTGAAAAAATGTGTATATTAGCAAGTTTCCTGTATAGAAGGCTAAAATAGCTTTGCTTATTTTCTATATTCACTTCATTTTTTTAGTTAAGATAAATACCTGATCGGGATAAATATAACTATGGCAATTGCAACACAACAGATCAAACATTCAAATAAGACTCAGAGACAGTTATTCAAGTGGAAATAATAAAAGGTATCATGATTGGAGAGCATCAACCTGGTGCAGCAGGAAAGGATCACGTAGCAAGGACCTGCTCTCCAGGTGATGCATTGTCCTTTCGCACCGAGGATATCTCCCCAAGGCCGGAGTGCAGGAGGTCGCTCTGAGACCCCCAGGACATTTGGCCAGCTTGGGGGGCCTCCTGACCCCCACAAGACTTGCCAAAAGTCCAGCGGGGGTCCAGGAGCGACCTCATGCACGCCGGCCGTCCGATGCCAGTACTCAAAATGGTGCCGATCGCCTTTGCCCTTACTATGTCACAGGTACCAATGGTCGACCTCTGTGACATAGTGAGGGCAAAAGCGATCTGCTGCCAGTATTCAAAATGGCGCCGATCGCCTTTGCCCTCACTATGTCACAGGGGCCGACCTGTGACATAGTAAGGGCAAAGGCGATCGGCGCCATTTTGAGTACTGGCATCGGACGGCCGGCATGCAGGAGGTTGCTCCCGGACCCCCGCTGGACTTTTGGCAAGTCTTGTGGGGGTCAGTAGGCCCCCCCAAGCTGGCCAAAAGTCCCTGGGGGTCCAACGGGGGTCCCGGAGCGACCTCCTGCATGCCGGCCGTCCGATGCCACTACTCAAAATGGCGCCGATAGCCTTTGCCCATACTATGTCACAGGGGCTACTGGTGCCATTGGTCAGCCCCTGTCACATGGTAGGAGCACAAGGTGGCGCCGATGGCCATGTGACAGGGGTTGACCAATGGCACCGGTAGCCCCTGTGACAAAGGCTTTCGGCGCCATAATGAAACTGGCACCGAGGGTGTGAGTGCAGGGGATGGTTCCCGGATCCCCCGCTGGACCACCAGGGAGTTTTGGTAAGTCTTGGGGGGGTTCAGGAGGGTGGGGGGATTGTTTACATTTTTATTTAGGTGGCCGTATAATTCGGGGAAGATTCGTGTATTCGTGGGGAATCGCGATACGTTTCACTTCCCCACGAATACTACGAATAGTGCAATATACGTTGCGGATCGCCAATACGGCGAAAACGAATGCACACCCCTAGCATGGTCATTGTTAAAAAATACAATCCTAGAAGCTCAGTCCAAATGTATTCCACACATTAAAAAAGAAGGAAAGAAGGCAAAACAATTACCAGCATGGTTAAAAGGGGAGGTGAAAGAAGCTATTTTAGCCAAAAGATCTTCATTCAAAAATTGGAAGAAGGATCCAACAGAAGAAAATAGGATAATGCATAAGCATTGGCAAGTTAAATGTAAGAAATTGATAAGACAGGCTAAGAGAGAATTTGAAAAGAAGTTGGCCTTAAAGGCAAAAACTCCCAGTAAAATCTTTTTTAAATATATACGAAGCAGAAAGCCTGTGAGGGATTCAGTTGGACCGTTAGATGATCGAGGGGTTAAAGGGGCACTTAGAGAAGATAAGGCCATCACAGAAAGATTAAATGATTTCTTTTCTTCAGTGTTTACTGAAGAGGATGTTGGGGAGATATCTGTACTGGAGAAGGTTTTCATGGGTAATGATTCAGATAGACTGAACCAAATCATCGTGAACCTAGAAGAAGTGGTAGGTCTGAATGACAAACTGAAGAATAGTAAATCACCTGGACCAGATGGTATACACCCCAGAGTTCTGAAGGAACTAAAAAATGAAATTTCAGATCTATTAGTAAAAATTTGTAACCTATCATTAAAATCATCCATTGTAACTGAAGACTGGAGGATATCTAATGTAACCCCAATATTTAAAAAGGGTTCCAGGGGCGATCCAGGAAACTACAAACCGGTTAGCCTGACTTCAGTGCCAGGAAAAATAGTGGAAAGTGTTCTTAATATCAAAATCACAGAACATATAGAAAGACATGGTTTAATGGAACAAAATCAGCATGGCTTTACCCACGGCATGTCTTGCCTCACAAATCTGCTTCACTTTTTTGAAGGAGTTAATAAACATGTGGATAAAGGTGAACTGGTAGATGTAGTGTACTTGGATTTTCAGAAGGCATTTGACAAAGTTCCTCATGAGAGGCTTCAAAGAAAAGTAAAAAGTCATGGGATAGGTGGCAATGTCCTTTCGTGGATTACAAACTGGCTAAAAGACAGGAAACAGAGTAGGATTAAATGGACAATTTTCTCAGTGGAAGGGAGTTTGCAGTGGAGTGCCTCAGGGATCTGTTTTGGGATACTTACTTATCAACATATTTATAAATGATCTGGAAAGAAATACGACGAGTGAGGTAATCAAATTTGCAGATGATACAAAATTGTTCAGAGTAGCTAAATCACAAGCAGATTGTGATAAATTGCAGGAAGACCTTGTGAGACTGGAAAATTGGGCATCGAAATGGCAGATGAAATTTAATATGGATAAGTGCAAGATGATGCATATAGGGAAAAATTACCCATGCTATAGTTACACAATGTTAGGTTCCATATTTGGTGCTACAACCCAAGAAAGAGATCTAGGTGTCATAGCGGATAACACATTGAAATCATCGATTCAGTGTGCTGAGGAAGTCAAAAAAGCAAACAGAATGTTGGGAATTATTAGGAAGGGAATGGTGAATAAAACGGAAAATGTCATAATGCCTCTATTTCGCTCCAGACCGCACCTTGAATACTGTGTACAATTCTGGTTGCCATATCTCAAAAAAGATATAGTTGTGATGGAGAAGGTACAGCGAAGGGGACCAAAATGATAAGGGGAATGGAACAGCTCCCCTTTGAGGAAAGACTAAAGAGGTTAGGACTTTTCAGCTTGGAGATGAGACAGCTGAGGGGGGATATGATAGAAGTGTTTGAAATCATGAGAGGACTAGAACGGATAGATGTGAATCGGTCATTTATTCTTTCAGATAATAGAAAGACTAGGGGGCACTCCATGAAGTTAGCATGTGGCACCTTGAATACTGTGTACAATTCTGGTTGCCGCATCTCAAAAAAGATATAGTTGTGATGGAGAAGGTACAGAAAAGGGGACCAAAATGATAAGGGGAATGGAACAGCTCCCCTTTGAGGAAAGACTGAAGAGGTTAGGACTTTTCAGCTTGGAGATGAGACGGCTGAGGGAGGATATGATAGAAGTGTTTAAAATCATGAGAGGACTAGAACGGATAGATGTGAATCGGTCATTTACTCTTTCAGATAATAGAAAGATTGGGGGCACTCCATGAAGTTAGCATGTGGCACATTTAAAACTAATCGGAGAAAGTTCTTTTTCACTCAATGCACAATTAAACTCTGGAATATGTTGCCAGAGGATGTGGTTAGTGCAGTTAGTATCGCTGTGTTTAAAAAAGGATTGGATAAGTTCTTGGAGACGTCCACTACCTCCTATTAATTAAGTTGACTTAGAAAATAGACACTGCGGTCTGTGCCACAGCCAGGCCTTCCTCCGAGGCAAGGAGGCCGCTCTCCAGGGTCCTGTTCCTGCAGTCTGCCTCTGGCCTTCCTTAGGCATGTGGCTGTAACTCTCTCCTCCTTTTAAATGGCTAGCAACAGGAAGTGACTGCAGCCCCACCAACGTCCATGCTCCACCTGCTTCCTGGATCAGCCCTATTTAAGGACCTCGCTCCATTCCTCCAGTGTCTTTGTATCTATCTGGATGCTCCTGAAGAGTTCTCTTCAGTCCTGATGTCCGTGAGTCTGAATCCTGATGGCTGATCCAACTCCTGATGTCCGTGAGTCCGAGTCCTGATGTATGATCCAAGTCCTCTTGTCTGATCCAAGTCCTGATGTCTGATCCAAGTTCCGTGATGGTCCAAGTTCCATGATGTTCCAAGTTCCATGATGTTCCAAGTTCCGTGTTGTTCCAAGTTCCATGATGTGCCAAGTTCCATGATAGTCCTGAGCCTGTCCCATTCCCCTCGTGATCTGTGTGGTCCATGTGGGGTGAATATGGGACAGCATGGTCCGCGACCAGCCCCATGAGCTGTGTAGGGCACCTGAGGGTCTTGCCTGTCCCCCTCTGTCTTCTTGTCTTCGTCCAAGTCTCCATGCTCCTTCATGTCTCCAAGTCTATGTACAAGTCTCCAAGTCTCCATGTCTCCAGTCTCCAAGTCTTCTCATCTACAGTCTCCAGTCTCAACATCTACATTCAAGTCTTCAAGCTCCTTCACATCTCCAAGTCTACGTCCAAGTCTCCAAGTCTCCAAGTCGCCAGTCTCCAAGTCTCCATGTCTACAGTCTACAGTCTTTACATCTACGTCTAAGTCTCCAAGCTCCTTCATGTCTCCAAGTCTATGTCCAAGTCTCCAAGTCTCCACGTCTACAGTTTCCAGTCTCTACATTTTCATCCAAGTCTCCAAGCTCCTTCATGTCTCCAAGTCTATGACCAAGTCTCAAAGTCTCCACGTCTCCAGTCTCCGAGTCTCCACATCTACCATCTCCAGTCTCTATGTCTACATCGAAGTCTCCAAGCTCCTTCATGTTTCCAAGTCTACGTCCAAGTCTCCATGTCTCCAGTCTCCAGTCTCTATGTCTATGTCTAGTCCCCAAGGGTCTCCAGCTCCACGCCAGAGTCTCCAAGGGTCTCAAGCTCCATGCCAGAGTCTCCAAGAGTCTCAAGCTCCATGCCAGAGTCTCCAAGATTCTCAAGTTCCAAGCTCTTCCTTGACTCCTTTGTGCTCCAAGCTCTCTTTGGACTTTCTTATGTTCCAAGCTCCTAGTCCTTGCCCGAGACATATGTTATAACCTTGTGTTCCCACTCCATCCAGACCTGTTCCTGTTCCACCTATTCCTGCACACAGACTTCACCACAAGATGTGGTTCTTGTCCTGCCTTGAGCCGTTCCATGGCCCAAGTGTTCCTGCTCTCCTAGGAGTTAGTGACATGCGTTGAGCCTGCACCATCAGCTCCAGAAGACTGCGCTTGCAACAGAATGCAAAGACCAGAGCTCGGTGTGGTGTGCCAGGTTCAGAGTGTTGGACACTTTTTGTTTTGTCTACTAGCATCTGGCCAGAATTTCCTTTCAAATTTCCTGGATGTTTCCATGTGCCTATTTCCTGTTTCTATTTCCTGGACTTCCTATGGACTGTCTTGTTGTTAAATACTCTGTTTTCCGCAAAAAAATGTTATGCTAGCTTGCCTTCTTCAGCATGTCCAGATTCCAACCTGTAAGAGGCCTGCATCTAGAACCTTCGAGTTAGTCTAGTTCCAGCTCTCCTCTGAATTTGTAGTAAAGATTCAGATGTTCCAACGACCTGCAGGAGGTGTCTGCATGTTGCGGTCTCCACCACTTACCTCTTACTGGCTGTAATCAAGGCTCAACTCTGAGGCCGGGAACGCCGCCTCCGTGGCTCTGCTGAGGATTCAGGGCACCCGCCATTGCTGGGCCGTCTCGCTGCCGCCCCGCACGCACGCAGGGACGCGCGTTATGGACGTACGCTCACCGGAAGCCTGACCCCGCCTGAGCTGGCCACGCCATGCCCCAAGCCCGATATAACCGGCGTTCTTCAGTCCTCTCATTGCCTTGCAACGAAGGTCGCTACAGTGTGTAGTTCTTAGTTGCACTTCCGTTGTATTGCTTCTGCCTGCCGCCAGCCACCGACCTCTGCTCGTTCCTGACTCTGCTTCTGCCTGCCGCCAGCCACCGACCTCTGCTCGTTCCTGACTCTGCCGCTGCCCGCCGCCTGCCTCAGTCCACGGCTCCTCAGCCGCAGCTGCTGCGCTCCTGTCCTCCGGACAGCGCCCTATGCAGGCCTGGGCTGGAACTGCTGCCAGACTGTCTAGGATCCTGATACCTGCTACTACTTGCCAGACTCTGGCCTACTCGCTGATGGCTCCCATATTGCACCCTGCAAGTTCCATTCAAGACTTTACTGACTCTGACCCTGCTCCCGCTTGCTCTGTGCTCCCTGGCCTATTGGCTCTTGCTGCTGGACTCTGTGCCTACTCCTTGCCCGGGCCTTCCTAGAGAGACTAACACTGTGCATAGGTCCCAAGGGACTGGGACCCTACGGGCTCCTCCTGGGGGGTTCCGGTTCCCGGGTGAAGAGCTTATCAGCACTCTCAAGTCCCAAGGTTCTGGGACCCTACGGGCTCCTCCTGGGGGGTTCCCAGTTCCCGGGTGAAGACCCATACGTGTGTCTCCCAAGTCCCAAGGTTCCAGGACCCTACGGGCTCCTCCTGGGGGGTTCCTGGTTCCCGGGTGAAGATCTGTGCCTGTGGCTCCGCCTCCCGAGCTACTCTACCCAGGGTGGTTCGGCTCAAGGGTCCACTCTCGAACCGCAGCTTCCCAGACTGCAACAGATTGCAAGGCCATGGACTCGGCGGAGTCCCCCAGCTTGCAGGCGATCCCTGGGATGGCGCAACGCCTGCAACAGCAGCAACTCTGCATTGAAACACTTGCTGCCACCGTGGATCAACTGGCCTCCCGTCTAGAGGCTTCTAATCGCCAACGGACTTCTGTACCTGGCACCGCACCCAATACCCAGTTGTCAGCTCCCAGCAGGTATGCGGGAGACAGTAAAACCTGTCGCGGGTTCCTGAACCAATGCCAAGTACGGTTCACCTTGTTACCCAACCAGTTTCCCACAGAGGCAAGTAAGGTGGCATATATTTTTTCTCTACTGGAGGGCAAGGCCCTAGAATGGGCATCACCTTTGTGGGAACGCTCAGATCCTCTGCTACAGAATCTCCAGGAGTTCCTCCTCCAGTTCCGTCTGGCGTTTGATGACCCCGCGCGGCAGTCTACAGCAGCCTCTGAGCTCCTGCATCTCCGACAGGGCACACGCCCTGTGGCCGAGTACATCATCCACTTCCGGACCTTAGCTATGGAGCTGGATTGGCGAAATGATTGTTTAAAGGGAATTTTTCTTGAGGGACTGGCTGGCCGGATTAAAGATGAACTGGCGGGGCGAGAGATTCCTGAGGAGTTAAATGACCTTATGGAGATTGCAGGCAAGGTTGACCGCCGGCTCCAACAGCGTGATAGAGAGACTCAGTCTAGGACCAGGAGTCAGTCACGTGTCTCCTGCAGGCCTTCTCAGCAGAGGCATTCCCCTGCGGTTGAATCAACCTCCGAACCCATGCAGCTGGGCAGGTCACCACTTACTCCGGACGAGAGGAGCCGTCGGGGCTTGTTAGGCCTCCGCCTATACTGCGGTGGTAAAGGACACTACCTGTCGACTTGCACCGAGCGTCCGGGAAACGGTCGTGCCTAGGTTATACCGAGGAGCTATACCTAGGTGCTACCGGATCCGCTCCTCTCTGCACTCTGCCAGTAACCCTCAAGTACCCCGGTGGGGAGGTCCAGATTCAGGCCTTTATTGATTCAGGGGCCGAGGGGAACTTCATTGTGGCAGAACTGGTGAACCAATTGGGTTTGCCCACCGAGCGTAAGAATCCCCCCTTACGCATTTCCTCGATACGAGGGACATTGTTGCCTGGACATATCTCTTGCTCTATGAAGCCCGTAACCCTGCAGACGGGGCTATTTCACACTGAGGAGATTTCTCTACTCGTTCTGGAGAGAGCCGTGCATCCCTTAGTGTTGGGACTGCCTTGGCTTCGCCAACACTCACCCGTCATCAAATGGGATGACTTCCAGTTGGTTAGTTGGGGTCCTGCATGCTTTGACCGGTGCTTGAAGCTTCCTCATCCTCTCAGCACTCTGCATCTCTGCTCCACGCCCCTTTTGCCCAAAGCTTACCAAGGATATCAGGACGTCTTTTCCAAAGAGATGGCAGAGATTCTTCCGGAACATAGGCCCTTCGACTGTCCCATTAATCTGGTTCCTGGCTCTACGCCACCCCGTGGCCGGGTGTATCCCCTCTCTCTCCCAGAGACCAAAGCGATGTCTCAATACATCTCTGAGAACTTAGCTAAAGGATTCATTCATCCGTCCCGCTCCCCGGCCGGAGCGGGATTCTTTTTTGTGGGCAAGAAGGATGGGTCACTACGACCATGCATTGACTACCGTGGTCTTAACGCTATTACTAAGCGGAACCGCTACCCGCTGCCACTCATCCCTGAACTACTGGACCGTCTTCAAGGTGCCCGCATCTTTACCAAGTTGGACCTGAGAGGGGCTTATAACCTCATACGCATCCGACCGGGAGACGAATGGAAGACGGCATTCAACACACGTGATGGGCATTACAAATATCTCGTAATGCCCTTTGGTGGGGGTGGAAGGGGAATAGAACAAAGAGCTAAGAGAAACAGATAAGTATGAGAGAAAATATGTGTGAGGCTTGCTGGGCAGACTGGATGGGCCATTCGGTCTTCTTCTGCCGTCATTTCTATGTTTCTATGTTTCTATGTAACACCCCCGCCGTCTTCCAACACCTCATGAACGAGGTCCTCAGAGAGATGCTCCACTCCCATGTAATTGTCTATTTGGACGACGTCCTTATTTACTCTAAGGACTTGAATTCCCACCGTCAAGATGTCTGCCAGGTCCTTCAGGCTCTACGTGAGAATCACCTATATGCCAAGCTGGAGAAATGTGTGTTTGAGGCGGACTCTCTACCCTTCTTGGGATATATTATATCTGCTACCGGTTTTCGCATGGACCCGGAGAAGGTAGCTGCCATTACTAAGTGGCCTCAACCCTCAGGTCTTAAAGCCCTCCAGCGCTTCCTGGGGTTTGCGAACTTTTACAGACATTTTATTCCCAGATACTCTCACCGTGTGGCTCCCCTTACCGCCTTGACCCGGAAAGGGGCGGATGTCAAGCATTGGCCTGAGATGGCCATCAAGGCCTTCTCTGATCTCAAGGAAGCCTTCCTCTCAGAGGTCTGTCTCCGCCACCCAGATCCTGCGCGGCCATTCATCGTGGAGGTCGATGCATCCAGCATCTCTGTAGGAGCTGTTCTCAGCCAGCACTCCGACTCTGGGCAACTCGTTCCGTGTTCTTATTACTCCCGGAAGTTCTCACCCACAGAGATCAATTATTCCATAGGGGATAAGGAGCTGCTGGCAATCAAGCTCGCCCTCGAGGAATGGCAGCAGTGGCTCGAGGGCTCCTTACATACAACCACCGTTTACACGGATCATAAAAACCTGGAGTTTCTGACTCAGGCTCAACGATTGAACCCCCGTCAGGCACGATGGGCCCTGTTCTTCAGTCGATTTGATTTCATCGTGCAATATCGTCCAGCTGCTAAGAATATCCGGGCTGACGCCCTGTCTTGTGCCACCTGTGCCGAAGAGGAGGTTTACTCTCTGCAGTTCATACTGGAGCCCTCCAAGATTCTGCTCTCTGCTCTGACTACCGTCTCGCAGGACCGCATGGCGCTCTCTCGCCGGGACCGGTTGACAGCACTACGATGGGCCCATGATTCCTTGGTTGGAGGACATGCCAGACGTGACAGGACGTTGGAACTGATTAACTGGTACTGCTGGTGGCCTACCATTCGGCGTGATGTCGCCTCTTATGTGGCTTCTTGCCCCACCTGCACTCGCCAGAAACCCAGCCCTGGTTCTCCTTTTGGCCTGTTACACCCGCTTCCGGTTCCGACCGAACCGTGGACCCATATAGCCACGGACTTTATCGTGGACCTGCCCCCCTCTCAAGGACACACGGTTGTATGGGTCACGGTTGACCGTTTTTCCAAGATGGTCCACATGGTTCCTCTACCCAAGCTTCCCATTGCACCAGAATTGGCCCTCCTGTTCACCCAACATGTGTTCAGGCTCCATGGCCTTCCACAGGACATTGTTTCTGACAGAGGTTCGCAATTTGTGGCTCGCTACTGGAGAGCTCTCTGCAAGTGTTTTCAAGTGAAACTTACCTTTTCTACGGCATTCCATCCACAAAGCAATGGACAAACTGAAAGAATGAACCAGACCCTTAAAGCTTACCTAAGGGCCTTCATCAATGAAAGACAGGATAACTGGGCCGAGCTTCTACCCTGGGCTGAATTTGCCTATAACAACCAGGTTCATGCTGCCACGGGCAAATCTCCATTCCATCTTGTATATGGAAAACCCCTACGACCACCACTTCCGTTAGAGGCTCCCAGTGCCTCTCCGGCTGCTCAAGTTACAGCCCAGCAACTCCAGACCTTGTGGCACATAACCCGAAGACAGATCCTACAAGTACTGCCAGGGCCAAACGGACGGCCGATCGCCATCGTCGACCTGCACCTGTATTCCAGCCAGGAGACAAAGTCTGGCTCAGCACCCGAAACTTGCACCTTCGTCTACCTTCACGGAGATTCGCACCGAAGTTCTGCGAGTGGCTGAGCGAATAGGACTGGTATCTTACCGACTTCGGTTACCCTCTTCGTTTAAGGTACACAACGTCTTCCATGCCTCCTTACTCAAACCAGTGGTTCTTTCCCGGTATCACCCCGCACCTCCGGATCCTGTTACTACCACCGTTGATGAGGACCCAACGTACCAGGTACGGGACGTCCTGGACATTCGATTCCATAATCGCCGATGGGAGTACTTGCTGGCATGGGAAGGATGTGGTGACGAGGATAACACCTGGGAGCCCAGCCGGAATATCTTGGATAAGGATCTCCTGCGTCAGTTCCACCAAGCTCATCCTGAAAAATCCGGTCCTCACAAGAGGGGCCGTAAAGGGGGGGGTACTGTTGCGGTCTCCACCGCTTACCCCTTACTGGCTGTAATCAAGGCTCACCTCCGAGGCCGGGAACGCCGCCTCCGCGGCTCTGCTGAGGATTCAGGGCATCCGCCATTGCTGGGCCGTCTCGCTGCCGCCCCGCGTGCTCGCAGGGACGCGCGTTATGGACGTACGCTCACCGGAAGCCTGACCCCGCCTGAGCTTGCCACGCCACGCCCCAAGCCCGATATAACCGGCGTTCTTCAGTCCTCTCATTGCCTTGCAACGAGGGTCGCTACAGTGTGTAGTTCTTAGTTGCACTTCCGTTGTATTGCTTCTGCCTGCCGCCAGCCACCGACCTCTGCTCGTTCCTGACTCTGCTTCTGCCTGCCACCAGCCACCGACCTCTGCTCGTTCCTGACTCTGCTTCTGCCTGCCGCCAGCCACCGACCTCTGCTCGTTCCTGACTCTGCCGCTGCCCGCCGCCTGCCTCAGTCCACGGCTCCTCAGCCGCAGCTGCTGCGCTCCTGTCCTCCGGACAGCGCCCTACGCAGGCCTGGGCTGGAACTGCTGCCAGACTGTCTAGGATCCTGATACCTGCTACTACTTGCCAGGCTCTGGCCTACTCGCTGATGGCTCCCATATTGCACCCTGCAAGTTCCATTCAAGACTTTACTGACTCTGACCCTGCTCCCGCTTGCTCTGTGCTCCCTGGCCTATTGGCTCTTGCTGCTGGACTCTGTGCCTACTCCTTGCCTGGGCCTTCCTAGAGAGACTAACACTGTGCATAAGTCCCAAGGGACTGGGACCCTACGGGCTCCTCCTGGGGGGTTCCGGTTTCTGGGTGAAGAACTTATCAGCACTCTCAAGTCCCAAGGTTCTGGGACCCTACGGGCTCCTCCTGGGGGGTTCCCAGTTCCAGGGTGAAGACCCATACATGTGTCTCCCAAGTCCCAAGGTTCCAGGACCCTACGGGCTCCTCCTGGGGGGTTCCTGGTTCCCGGGTAAAGATCTGTGCCTGTGGCTCCGCCTCCCGAGCTACTCTACCCAGGGTGGTTCGGCTCAAGCGTCCACTCTCGAACCGCAGCTTCCCAGACTGCAACACTGCAACCCGATCCTACCAACTAGTTCAAGTCCTGGATTCTCCATTGACAAACAGAAGGTGCTTGCATTGGTGCAAGACCTTCCCGGCTCTCCATAAAGAGGTGATTTTTCTCACTGGGTTCCATGGACCTGCAGGAGGCATCTGCACCCAGGATTCAATGTTATTGCTGCCTGACCTGGCTCTTACTTATTGTCTGTCAACTTGAAGAACTGAAATTTGAGTCCCTTCCAGTATCCCAGGCCCTGGGTTTAACAACCAGCAGGAGGTGCCTGCACCCCAGGCCTGGCTCTATTCCGCCAGCCTTAATCCAGCATACATATTTCTTACTTGATGCTTGTCCTGGACCATTTTTAATCAACTGTACACTCCATTCCAACTCTCTGAGGAGTCACCTCATACCACTGGTCCATATATAGACTATATAGTCTATAGGACGACTGAGACTGGCCAGCCTTTCAACCAGCTCATCTCGAAGGCTGCGTCAAAAGAGCATGCAAACCTCCAGTCCACTTCACTCTGTCGCAGATTTACGTGTCAATATCTCGGAGTGGGCCTTGCAGTTGATCCCCACCTGGGGCTACTGTTGTGCTATCTTACTTCAGCTGGCACTACAATCCAGTATCGATCTGTTCCTGATATACCACTTTGTTTCCAGGTCTCTTATGACGCCTTACCCAGTATTGAGCATTATTCTCTAGAAGAGGATGCAGTGAATTGACCCCTATACTTCTGGGGTCAATTAGAACTGGACTAGACTACTCCTTACAAACTCCTGTGCCTCCCATTCCATCTGGGTCATGTCTCTTCCCAACTTGTATTTACAACATATTAATAGCACGTTGTTTTCTTTCTATCGTTTCAGCTCCCCAGCCTGGAAGAACTAGTGTTTGGATCCCCAAGTTTTCTATCTTCGCCTTCCCATCATCAGCTATGAAAAGGAAGCTCGCGTATCCTGCGGACTTGGCCTTACCTCCACTGCCCCCTCAGCAAGGAGCCACCGCTGCTTTGCCTTCATGGCAGGGTGTATGTTGGGGCCTTGCTCCTCTTCTTGCAGCTGGAGCCACCGCTGGACGCTTCTTCCCTTGTGGCCCTGCGAGACTACCGACTAAACTCTGCCTTGTGGCTGGGTGCCGCCTTCAGGTCCTGCCCTTCGACCCAGCAGGAACGCCGTTGATGTTGCCTGCCTCAGGGCCCTCCTCTTTGCGGCCTGAGCCGCCACCAGGTCTTCCTCCTTAGCAAGGAGGCCACACTCCAGGGTGCTGTTCCGGCAGTCTGCCTCCGGCCTTCCTTAGGTGCGCGGCCGCACCTCTCTCCTCCTTTTAAAGGGCTAGCAACAGGAAGTGACCGCAGCCCTACCGACATCCAGTCTCCGCCTGCTTCCTGGATCAGCCATATTTAAGGACCTCGCTCCATTCCTCCAGTGTCTTCACATCTACTTGGATGCTCCTGAAGAGTTCTTTTTAGTCCTGATGTCCGTGAGTCCGAGTCCTGATGGCTGATCCAAATCCTGATGTCCGTGAGTCCAAGTCCTGATGTCTGATCCAAACCCTGATGTTTGATCCAAGTTCTGTGATGATCCAAGATTTGTGATGTTCCAAGTTCCATGTTGATCCAAGTTCCATGATGTTCCAAGTTCCTTGTTCCAAGTTCCATGATGTGCCAAGTTCCATGATAGTCCTGAGCCTGTCCCATTCCCCTCGTAGTCTGCGACCAGCTTCTCTGCTGTGTAGGGCACGTAGGGGACAGCATGGTCTGCGACCAGCCCCACAAGCTTTGTAGGGCACCTGAGGGTCTTGCTCATCCCCCTCTGTCTTCTTGTCTTCGTACAATTCTCCAAGCTCCTTCATGTCTCCACGTCTATGTCCAAGTCTCCAAGTTTCCACGTCTCCAGTCTCCAGTCTCTACATCTATGTCCAAGTCTCCAAGCTCCTTCAAGTCTCCAAGTCTACATCCAAGCCTCCATGTCTCCAGTCTCCAAGTCTTCTCGTCTACCTCTTCAGTCTCTATGTCTATGTCCAAGTCTCCAAGCTCCTTCATGTCTCCAAGTCTATGGAAAAGTCTCCATGTCTCCAGTCTCCAGTCCCTACATCTATGTCTAGTCCCCAAGGGTCTCCAGCTCCATGCTGGAGTCTCCAAGAGTCTCAAGCTCCATGCCGGAGTTTCCAAGAGTCTCAAGCTACATGCCGGAGTCTCCAAGAGTCTCAAGCTCCACGTCGGAGTCTCCAAGAGTCTCAAGTTCCAAGCTCTTCCTTGACTCTTTTGTGCTCCAAGCTCTCTTTGGACTTTCTTATGTTCCAAGCTCCTAGTCCTCGCTCGAGACTTACTTTATAACCTTGTGTTCCTGCTCCATCCAGCCCTGTTCCTATTCCGCCTATTCCTGCACACACACCTCACCACGGAATGTGGCTCGTGTCCTGTCTCAAGCCGTTCCGTGGCCCAAGGGCTCCTGCTCTCCTATGAGTAAGTGACGTATGACGAGCCCGCACCATCGGCTCCAGAAAGCTGCGCTCACATCAACAAGGGAGTCTAACCTAGGAACCCATGCCCCTCTTTCATGAATAACTACAAATATTACCATGTAGGCCTGGGCCTTTTGGGCAGCTCACCCCATGCAAGCAGGACTGTTGCTCATATGTGACTGGAAGTCATCCAGAAATGGAATTAAATTCAG
This sequence comes from Rhinatrema bivittatum, assembly GCF_901001135.1. Lineage (NCBI taxonomy): Eukaryota > Metazoa > Chordata > Amphibia > Gymnophiona > Rhinatrematidae > Rhinatrema > Rhinatrema bivittatum. Next base: position 456,534,234 of record NC_042615.1, on the reverse strand, counting down.
GACTTCCAGACTGTCCACTCCATACAAACAGGACTGCCAGCCCTCTGGGCCTGTGACATGGCAGAATAGAGTATCTCGCTTGATGCCAGTCCAGGTAGCATGTGACCCTGCCATTGCAGTGAGACCCTCTTTGCAGATGACACTGCTGAGTCATACATCCCCCTAAGGGTTGGTTAACCCCACCATGGTACCTGAGTAGGACCCTGAGGTTGTCTGGGTCCTCCCACAAAACAAACTTAAGCTGCTGCTTTTGTGCAATTACAGTTCCTCACTCCTACTACTGGTTATTTGTCACTCAAACACCAGAAGCATCATTCTTGAGGAAGGTGCAGAACCATGTCAGGCTGATTGATGATACATAATGCAAACCAACCCATATTGAGAAAGGTCCAAACCCAATTCCAGACAAGTGCATGCCACTGGTCGATCCAAGGCAGGCCTCAAGGCCACTGACCCACTTGGGTCAAAATGTACCAACTTATAAGGGATAACCTTCCCATGTATAGGTCACTAGTGAGACCTCACTTGGAATACTGTGAATAATTCTGGAGACTGCACCTTCAAAAGGATATAACAGGATGGAGTCAGTCCAGAGCATGACAACTAGAATGTTTAGTGGTCTTCATTGTAAAGCATATGAGGATAGAATTAGAGATCTAAACATGTGCACCCTGGAGGAGAGACGAGATAGGGGAGATATAATAGACATTTAAAATCTCAAAGATTTCCATGCACATGGGCACACTGGATGGGCCATATGGCCTTTTTCTGCTGTCATGTTTCTAAGTTTCTATAACTTGGAAATTTTGGTGTCCACTAAGTAGCAGGGATGTGCAAGGTCTAAAAATTTGTTTCAGCTTGTTAATTCATTTCATATGTCAGTCATTCATTAGGATTACTAGTATGTGAAATGAAAATAATATTTGCTTTCAGATTTCATTTGTTTTTTGTTTTTCATTGAAAACAATAAGTGAAGACCCTGCTGACTTCAATGTTAATGTGCTGGCTCAGTAAGAAACACCCAGGTTTTCCTCTTCCAGACAGCTATCTTTCCTTCCCAATCAGTCTTCAGGCAAAGATCTTTTAAGTTTGAAATTATTTATTGCACAGATAATTTTCCATTACTTACAATTGTTGCTTCCAAATGTATATGCCCCAGGCAGAGATCTTTGTAGCTGGAGATAGGCAGGAGAAGGGAGAATGGAGTTTCTTGGGATTCAGGATGAGAAGACAAGAGGGTTCTGAAGCTGATTTAATCTTTAGAATTAAAGCAGTAAGAAGAATACTGTGTACAATTCTGGTCGCCGCATCTCAAAAAAGATATAATTGCGATGGAGAAGGTACAGAGAAGGGCTACCAAAATAATAAGGGGAATGGAACAACTCCCCTATGAGGAAAGACTAAAGAGGTTAGGACTTTTCAGCTTGGAGAAGAGACGACTGAGGGGGGATATGATAAAGGTGTTTAAAATCATGAGAGGTCTAGAACAGGTAGATGTGAATCGGTTATTTACTCTTTCGGATAGTAGAAAGACTAGGGGGCACTCCATGAAGTTAGCATGGGGCACATTTAAAACTAATCGGAGAAAGTTCTTTTTTACTCAACACACAATTAAACTCTGGAATTTGCTGCCAGAGAATGTGGTTAGTGCAGTTAGTATAGCTGTGTTTAAAAAAGGATTGGATAAGTTCTTGGAGGAGAAGTCCATCACCTTCTATTAAGTTCACTTAGAGAATAGCCACTGCCATTAGCAATGGTTACATGGAATAGACTTAGTTTTTGGGAACTTGCCAGGTTCTTATGGCCTGGATTGGCCACTGTTGGAAATATGATGCTGGGCTTGATGGACCCTTGGTCTGACCCAGTATGGCATTTTCTTATGTTCTTATGTTCTTATGTATCACAGAGGTTGCAGGCACGTCTAGCTTTGAGGCAGCATGGTTGATACTGACTAACAGTCTTGGAGATTGATTACAGGAAACATCCCCACAAGCTGGGGCTAGAGGGCGAGATTCAATGGTTGTGAGCCTAGGATCCATGTGACACAGAGGGGGGGGGGGGGACATGAAGGGTAGTCCCTTGAGCCAATAAGGCACTTAAGAAGACTCAAGCTAGATTGAGAGGCATACAGACCCCTCCCAAGTGAGAGAAAGCAAAGGAAAAATATGGAGATCTCACACAACCCAATCACACTCAATAACAACAAACAAATAATACTAGCAGACAAAGTACGGAATCTAGGAGTTATAATCGACACAGAACTAAGCTTAAAACAACATATATCCATAAAAGTAAAGGAAGGATACGCCAAACTTATGATCCTCAGAAAACTCAAACCACTTCTAACAACCGCTAACTTTCGATCAGTACTGCAAGCGCTAATATTTGCAAGCACTGATTACTGCAATACCATTTTACTAGGTTTACCATACACCTCCCTAAGACCACTACAAATCTTGCAAAACACAGCTGCAAGAGTGTTAACTGGAAAAAGGAAAAGTGATCACATCACTGAAACACTGGCCGAGCTACACTGGCTTCCCATTCAACAAAGAATACAATACAAAACACTTTGCACCATACACAAATTAATACACAACGAAAACGCAGACTGGCTTAACACTGCCCTTCACGTACACATCCCCAATAGAAACCTAAGATCAGCCAACAAAGCACTCCTAACTATTCCTTCAGTCAAAACAGCAAGACTGACCCAGGTAAGAGAGAGAGCATTATCCTTAGGAGGACCCATACTATGGAACTCCATGCCCGTTGAGTTAAGATTACAAAGAGAAAACAAAACATTTAGAAAAAAATCTAAAAACCTGGTTCTTCAAACAAGCTTTTCAAAAAGAGGAGAGAGAATAGTAAACCAAAGAAGCGCAAGGTACAATCAAAGAGCACCCGCACACACAACAGTAATCACTAAGTGTGCAGTTTTAAGTGAACCCTGCAGTAAAGGATAAAGTTACAATTATAGAATGAGTCCTGTACTCAAACTGCTATAGAAATTGACCTGGACATGTTTTACACGCTTCTAATAATTAATCTTGTTTAAAAACTGTTACCGAACCTTATGGCACCTATGTAAAATGAAAGATTATAATAGCATTACTTTTATGTGCCTTTATGTAAACCGTTGTGACAGTACCCACCTTAACGACGGTATAGAAAAGACTTTAAATAAATAAATAAATAAATAAATAAAGGATGAAGGGAACTTCTCTTAAGGGCAAGCTCCCTTAAAGGCAAGGCTCACAGGTTTTTATCGTGGGTTACAAAAAGGTGTTTCTATTAAGTACAGTATATACAGACACAAACATGTACCCACTGCTGGGGACAGAACAGTTAAAGAAAAATGGGCCAAAACCCAATCCCTATGCTAGGACCTGGCTTGAAGCTGGGTCCCAATATCAAAGCCCAGGCACAATGGCTGGCCAGGTGCTGAGGTCATGGTCTGGGCCTAGACTCAGGCCTGATGCCAAGGTCCAGATTGAGGCCGGGTCCCATCACCAAGGTCAGGACCTATGCCCAAGGCCTAGGACTGGATCAGAAGCTGGGGCCCGGCTGAGGATATGTCCCATCATGGATACCTGATTCTGGTCTTAGACCTAGGCCCAACCCCTGGTTCTGGCCTGAGGCTGGATCCTTATAACCAAGGCCTAGGCTTAGGCCCTATGTCCAGTGTTAGGGCCTATCCTGAGGCCAGGCCCCTGGTCTCTGAGTCTAAGGCATAGGCACAGTTCTGGACTGGATCCAATGCCCAGTATTGGTCACCAAGGTCCAGGACTTGGTGTAGTTATGATGTCAACTTTGGGGCCTGGCCCATGTTCAGGGCAGGTCCTAGGCTTAGGCCCATCTCTGGGGCCTGCCACAAGTCTGAGTCCCAGTAGCCAAGGTATAGGCCAGGATCCAATGCAGGGGCCCAGCTGAAGCCAGGTCTGAACACTGAGGCCCTGACTTGGGCTTAAACCTAGGTCCAGTGTTAGATCCTGACCCTAGGTTCACCAAGAACCAGCCCTATGCCCATACATTTGTATAGCCATACAACAAATTGGAACCATCTGCTCTGAAGAAAGCTGCCACAGTAACATCACTGCAGTGCATCCTCCAGAGATCAGCAGTTTCTTCAAGAATAAAGAAAAGGAAGAGAAGGAAGTGGTGTCTTCCTTCCTACCAGGTGCTCCAATCCCACCACCAGCCCCAGAAGCCAGCCTGTCAGAAAATATTTTATTATTTTGTGTTTATTGATATTTACCTATAGTCAGTGTAGTCAGTAATCAATAGGCCATAAGAGAAATGTAAGCATTAATACCCATATGCCTTTTTTTGTTTTCAGAAACCAAAGCATTAGTCAAACCTCTGCTGGATACCTTCCAGCCCCCCCCCCCCCCCCCCCCTTTCAGACCTTGAAAAAAGCTACTTTGAAGCTAATTCCTTATCTATGTTACGACCTTGGCTGCTAGGCAGCTGCCTCACCACAAGAGGTCCCCCGCGAGCATGCTTTCCTGACTGGTTCTTCTTGTCTTCTCTATGTTCCACACTTCCCTTTATAACCCTGCTTAGCATTTCCATCGATGCTTCTGCATCGAGCTCGTCTGGGCTCCCTGCTCTAGCCTCTTCCGCCTTCTGTCTGTGGCCTACGGGCCCTCTGCCTGCTGTCTGTGGCCTACGGGCCCGCTGTCTGTGGCCTACGGGCCCTCTGCCTGCTGTCTGTGGCCTACGGGCCTCTGCCTGCTGTGTGTGTGTGGGCTACGGGCTTCTGCCTACTGTGTGTGTGTGGTCTACGAGCCTTCTGTCCGCTGTGTGTGGCCTACGGGCCCTCTGCCTGCTGTCTGTGGCCTACGGCCTTTCTGCCTGCTGTGTGTGTGTGGCCTATGGGCCCTCAGTCTGCTGTCTGTAGCCTTCGGGCCTTTTGCCTCGCTCTGCTGCCTTCCGGCTTTTGTGTTTCATGTTCAATGTTAGTGCTGTCCTGGTTTGTCTGTCCAGTTCTCTGTCAGTCTTGTTTCCTCAATTCAGTCACTTAGACCTCCAGCCATTATCACTCTTACCTGCACGATTCCTGAATTCATCCCTACCAGCACCCAGTTCCAGTTTCCTGTACACCTTTATCTACATTCACGTTCACACATACCTCCATGCTGTTCCAGTATTCAAGTTCACCCTTACCTTCATGCATCTGGTATCAGGTATCTCCAGCCAGTATTAGACTCCGTCTGCCTATTCCACCTTCCCACTTGCCCATAGGGTTCACTCATTCCTGCCTGCACCAGCCAGCATCTAGACTCTTCTGCAGTCCTGCCTTTCTCCACCCTGAGACACCCCTGTTAGTGGTGTTCATGACTCCTGACCTGAGCCCATTCGTAACAATCTATAGTTGGAAAGGAATGTTCAAGATTTGAATTTCATGGTCTTGGGCAGCCTCAACCATTTGGTTGCTCAGGCAAGTAAAAGTCCAGTTCCTTTAATTAAAAAAATGCACATGGAGCTTCCTAGGATATAAAGGAATACGTAATCTCTTATCTCTGAACTGTTAGAAGAAAGAAAAAAACAGTAAGAGTGTTTTTCACCTGGTACAGCTTGGCATTGTGTGAAGGAAAGGAAAAACAGGCAACACTTTAATCGGGCAGGAAAACTCCTATATTTTATTTTTCATATCCTGATATTAATTAAATTGTTTAAACATTTTCAAGGCTTCAAACTATTTTCTTCAAAGGCTAAATATTGAAGTACTGACAAATAATACAGTTGCCACAGATTAAAGATTTTAGGATTATAAAAAAGGGAAGCAGACAAAGGAAGGGACAACTGTGACTTTGGCTTTTTCCTGATATGTGAAAAGCAGAGAGAGACAAAGAGCGGGACCGCTTTAGATATCTGGTAGATATTATTTTTATTTTTAGCATATGAGAACCTGTATTAAACTTATTGCTATTGTTTCTAAATTGGCATTGTATTAGAAATGCATTAGTTAAATAAAAATGTCATTAGCTGATATATATCTAATATTAATATTATCTGTCACCATATTAATGGTTTCCACACTGATTGTAGGATATAGTCTGTTAAAAATAAAGTGTGAACATAGAAATGTTTCTTAGAATCATTTAGAGATTTTAAGGTTGATATTTTTCTTTATCTGAAATAAAGAAAATATTTTTACTACATATTATCTGGTTTTATTCTAGTGCATGCTGTGCTGCATTAATTATTGGTTAATAAAGTTCTGGAGTAATCAAATAATACACTTTTTGTCTATAAGGCTAGAAGGGTAGAAAAAGAAGATAAGATAAAGGGTTTTCATCCAAGCAGGATCCCCTGGTAAAAACTTTTAATTCTGCTAGTGGTGAACCCCAATACTTAAGTCTCCCTTATTTTACAAGCCTGATGGCCACTGTGACACCATTGCCAGCCCTACCTTAGCCCCTTTTTCCTTCCTCCAATAGGGATATCATCCATTTTTCTCTATGACCTAGAGATGAGGATCCTGGTGATCACCTCCAGTTTAAGGAGGAGGAAGGAAATGGAAGTTAACTGAGGCTAGTTTGAAGGATATAGGCCAATCTCTAAGTGCACTCACATTTACTGCTTTGCACTGTGAAATGCTTGTGGTACCAGAGGAAGAGGGAGAATTTACAGGAGGCCTCATGGATGTGCTTTGAACTGATAAGAATACTCAGAGGGAGGGAATATCCCTCCCAAGCATTTGCCAGTGTTTAGTATATTAACAAGTGATAATAGCTAGTGAATGGGAGATTGCTTTCCGGACTTGATAGAGCAGACTGGTACCTTAGAAATGTAAGCTCCTTACCTACCCCTTATGCCATATAAACTTGGTCCCATGGAGCCATCCACAGAATATAAGGCTCATGGCCTATCCAAGTCCCTCTGTTAGCAGCTGATCTGCCATGCCTTAATTAGAAACAAGTATACCTGTAAGGACCCTTCACAAGACATATAATTTTATATTGTATTTTGCCTTTCTAAGCTTAAAAACTGAGTCCATTTTTAGACACAGGCAATTCACTATTTTTACAGATGTATCGTGGGAGGTAGGGATACACTTGAAGCCATTTCCTAGCTTAGACGTTAAAAGAAAAGCAGGAAACTAAGGGGAGGAGTGGAGTGGGTCAGTAAGATGAATGAGATTTTAACTGCATATATTATAGAGGAGGCATATTATAACAGGGTGTGGTTTGCCAGCATGACACAAACAGAACCTGAGATCTCTACAAAATTTTATCTCAGCACAGGAAGATGTCCAAACAAGTAAGCACAGATATAAAACTCAAGAAAGTACTGAAGACATTTTGTTAATTGTGCCAATATTACAATTAAGGTCTGACATTGACAGCCTTGCCATACAATCAAATTTGAAATGAACTCTAGCTTTTGATAACACCTTGCTGACATTGCAGAGTGTCCCTCTGATTGTCATAAGGCTTAGTCATACCTAATAAGATATCTGGAAGGCCAATAATTCAGATGTCTATGAACTGGCTAACCAATGAAAGATGCCTAGCACCAAACATCAGTCACTTATGATCCAGATACCAGTGATGACAAGCTAAGCTCTACCTATGATGACTGCATGTAACATGATCAGAACAGAAGTTTAAACCAAAAAGATTGCAATATCCAACAGGAAGTTGTGGGAGTACAAAATATCACAGAGAGTCCTGCTAAAGATTTCAATTTGGCCAGACTTCTGAAGAAGCTAAATTTCAGGTGAAGGTGATCTAAATCTTAGATGGGGATAGCAACTTCAGGGTAAAAACTGTAAATAGTAAGCCTTGTTAATAAAATATTGGGTGAATTCCTATTTGTAATTGATAGCCCAGAGCTAATAGAGTTTTGGTAAGATGGGGATCAAATGCCTATAATTTGTTTTTACATGGTTACAGAACTGTTGTGATCTGTGACATTATTAGCTTTGTACTGCAATAATTAAACAGGAAAATGATTACAAATGCAATTTTATATTGTTATTGTTAGGGAATCTCTGCTAATGAAACTTGGGTGTATTCTTATCTAACTGTGCCTGATAGTATGTATTTCTCACTAGATTACAACAAGCTGACACACAACATTCTTCCCAAAATGGAATTCCACTCCCAGCAAATGTAGTCCATACAAGTCTTTATGGAAGCAACATGTTTATACCTTGAGGGTGAATTTTCAAATGATGCATACCTAAAAAATAGCACATGTGTGCATAAAATGGTGTGTACATGAGTACATGGTATTTTAAAAACTGCAGATCTAATTCAAAACAACACTAAATGTCTGCTTATAGAACAGCCTTAATATATATATTATGATGTCATAACTGTGTGTCACATTTGTATTGCATTTATATCACACACATTATTTTAATCATTTGTTAGTCCAATAAACAGAAAAAAGCACTGGTTTGGGACAGAAAGAACAGGATAAAGCAGAAGTATAACAGATACTATACACAATACAGAATCATGACTGGGATAACACTCCTGTGAAACAATTACAAAGTATCCTTTCTTGAGGACTGTGGTTCAAATACATCCCCTTTTTAAAGAAGGTGTATGACTCATTTACAATTCACTAAGTCCAGCTGTATTGCAAGTGATTTATTGTTTCATTACTAGCATGTTTTATGTAGATATCTATATACACTAACGGGTAGATTTTATAAAAGTACGCTGGATTTTATAAGATACGCGCGTAGCCGCGCGTAGCTTATAAAATCCGGGGTCGGCTCGCGCTGCCTGTTCCCTCCAAGGCCGCTCCGAAATTAGAGAGGCCTCGGAGGGAACTTTCTTTCCATCCCCCCCCCCCCGCACCTTCCCCTCCCTTCCCCTACCTAACCCACCCCCCCGGCCCTATCTAAACCCCCCCTTACCTTTGTTGGCAGATTTATGCCTGCCGAAAGAAGGTGTAAATCTGCGCGTGCCAGCGGGCTGCTGGCGCGCCATCACCCGACCCGGGGGCTGGTCTGGCGACCTTGACCAGGCCCCCGGGCTGGCGCCATGCCCCCGGTCCCACCCCGAACCTCCCCCTGACCCTGGACACGCCCCCTCCCCACCCCTTTTACGAAGCCCCGGGACTCCCGGGGCTGTGCGCGCGCCGGCGGCCTATGCAAAATAGGCGCGCGAGGGCCCTGCACGTGTAAATCCGGCCAGATTTACATGCGCAGGGCATTTAAAATCCAGCCCTATATATGCATAACACTTTAGAGAGTTTAGAAGTGGTGTTAATTAGGGATGTGAATCGTGTCCTCGATCGTCTTAACGATCGATTTCGGCTGGGAGGGGGAGGGAATCGTATTGTTGCCGTTTGGGGGGGTAAAATATCGTGAAAAATCGTGAAAAATCGTTAAAAATCGAAAAATCGAAAAACCGGCACATTAAAACCCCCTAAAACCCCCCCCCGACCCTTTAAATTAAATCCCCCACCCTCCCGAACCCCCCCCCAAATAACTTAAATAACCTGCGGGTCCAGCGGCGGTCCGGAACGGCAGCGGTCCGGAACGGGCTCCTGCTCTGAATCTTGTCGTCTTCAGCCGGCGCCATTTTCCAAAATGGCGCCGAAAAATGGCGGCGGCCATAGACGAAAAAGATTGGACGGCAGGAGGTCCTTCCGGACCCCCGCTGGACTTTTGGCAAGTCTCGTGGGGGGCAGGAGGCCCCCCACAAGCTGGCCAAAAGTTCCTGGAGGTCCAGCGGGGGTCAGGGAGCGATTTCCCGCCGCGAATCGTTTTCGTACGGAAAATGGCGCCGGCCATACGCGTATGGCCGGCGCCATTTTCCGTACGGAAAATGGCGCCGGCAGGAGATCGACTGCAGGAGGTCATTCAGCGAGGCGCCGGAACCCTCGCTGAACGACCTCCTGCAGTCGATCTCCTGCCGGCGCCATTTTCCGTACGAAAACGATTCGCGGCGGGAAATCGCTCCCTGACCCCCGCTGGACCTCCAGGAACTTTTGGACAGCTTGTGGGGGGCCTCCTGACCCCCACGAGACTTGCCAAAAGTCCAGCGGGGGTCCGGAAGGACCTCCTGCCGTCCAATCTTTTTCGTCTATGGCCGCCGCCATTTTTCGGCGCCATTTTGGAAAATGGCGCCGGCTGAAGACGACAAGATTCAGAGCAGGAGCCCGTTCCGGACCGCTGCCGTCCCGGACCGCTGCTGGACCCGCAGGTTATTTAAGTTATTTGGGGGGGGTTCGGGAGGGTGGGGGATTTAATTTAAAGGGTCGGGGGTGGGTTTTAGGGGGTTTTAGTGTGCCGGCTCACGATTCTAACAATTTATAACGATAAATCGTTAGAATCTGTATTGTATTGTGTTCCATAACGGTTTAAGACGATATTAAAATTATCGGACGATAATTTTAATCGTCCTAAAACGATTCACATCCCTAGTGTTAATAAGGAATGATTGACTTGGACAGGAGATAAATATATACATATTTGTTATTGTGCCAATTTTATCTTTTGAATAGTTTTGATATTCTTTGCCGTTGTATACCCACATACAAGAAAATCTACAAAAGAGATTTATCAGACCTTCCAAATCTCCTGCTGGTGCAGGCTTCCTTTTTGAAGGGAAGAAGGATGGCACCTTATGCCCCTGCATCGACTACAGGGGTCTGAATGAGATTACCATCAAGGACAGGTACCCCTTGCCCTTAATATTTGAACTGTTTGATAGACTCCAAGGGGCCAAACTATTCTCCAAATTGGACCTAAAAGGAGCTTACAACTTGGTGTGTATTCAAGAAGGAGATGAAAGGAAGACTGCTTTTAACACAACTGATGGACACTTTGAATACCTTGTCATGCCCTTCGGTTTAAGTAATGCACCTGCAGTCTTTCAAAATATGATGAACGACATCTTACGGGACTTACTGTATCAATGCGTAGTAGTATATTTCGATGATATACTGATCTTTTCTCAGGATCTGCAAAGTCATCAGGAGGATGTTAAGAAAGTCCTGAGATGCCTGCGTGAGTACCACCTTTACGCAAAGTTTGAGAAGTGCGAATTTCACAAAGAAGCTGTACCCTTCCTGAGTTACATTGTTTCTAAGAATGTTTTTCAAATGGACTCCAAGAAACTTGAGAGTATCCAGGAGTGGCCTCAACCCACAGACCTGAAGGCATTGCATCACTTCTTGGGATTCACCAATTACTACTGATCCTTTATTAAAAACTACTCTTCATTGACAGTCCCTCTAATTGCTATGACCAAGAAGGGAGTCAACCCTGGCAGTTGGTCTCCAGAAGCCATCTCAGCCTTTCTGATGCTCAAAGAGGCTTTTAAAAAGAAGCCGTGTCTCCACCACCCTGACCCACACTGTCTTTTCATCCTGGAGGCTGACGCATCCAACGTTGGTGTGGGGGTGGTTCTAAGTCAGTACAGCGAATCCAATGTGCTCCATCCTTCTTTTCTAGGCGATTCTCGCCTGCTGAGAGAAACTATGGGATAGGAGACAAGGAGCTTCTCGTGATCAAGCTGGCTTTTGAAGAGTGGCATCCCTGGCTAGAAGGCATACAACACCAAATAGTAGTATACACCGATCACAAGAATCTAGAGTACCTTCAACATGCTCAATGACTCAACCACCATCAAGCAAGATGGTCTCTGTTTTTCAACAGATTCGACTTCCTTCTGAAATACTATCCAGGAGAGAAGAACACCCGGGCTGATGCCCTATCATGCCCTATCATGCTCCTTCTCACCAAGAGTGGTTCTCACAGCCACCTACACGGTACCTGCCGGGAAGACAGTTATGGCAAGAAGTTTAAGAAAAAGACTGTTGAAATGGGCACATGATTCCCGTCTGGCAGGCCATCCAGGACAGAGTAGTACCTTAGCAATGTTGCAAAGATACTATTGGTGGCCAACCATGAAGAAGGACGTACAAGTGTACATGGGTTCCTGCACTGTCTGTGCCAAGCAAAAGCCACCGCCCAGGCATCCTTGGGGCCTATTACAGCCTCTACCATCACCGGATGCACCATGGACCCATTTCACTACCGATTTCGTAGTGGACCTGCCATCATCCAACGGCAATAACACCATATGGGTTACGGTCGACCACTTCTCTAAAATGGCACACTTTGTAGCATTAATATAATATCCAAAACATCGTCAATAACTATTTTTTGTAATTTTTATCACTAGCGTGCAGAATATCTTACCACCCAAGAGATTTTATTTCTTCAAGTTTTCAGTTTTTGTTAAATGACTTTCATAATGCCCTGCAGTGTCTTTGGGCAGTGCAGTCAATGGAGCAGCAATGCCCAAAGACACTGCAGGGTGTTATGAAGGTCATTTAACAAAAACTGAAAACTTGAAGAAATAAAATCTCTTGGGTGGTAAGATATTCTGCACGCTAGTGATAAAAATTACAAAAAATAGTTATTGACATCGTTTTGGATATTATATTAAGGAAATCGTCAAAAACACTTTAACAAAGAGTATTCTTTTTTTGTTACACTTTGTAGCTTTACCAGGATTACCCTCTGCTACTGAGTTAGCAAAACTCTTCATTAAACTCATCTTCCGTCTTCATGGGATGCCTAAACATATCCTAGCCGACAGAGGAGTGCAATTTACTGCAAAGTTTTGGAGAGCATTATGTCAAAAATTTGACATAGCCTTGGACTTAACCTCTGCCTACCATGCTCAATCTAACAATCAGACTGAGAGGATGAATAGGATGTTGAAACAATTTCTGCGATCTTATGACAACTCTAAACAGAACGACTGGGCTGAATTACTGCCTTGGGCAGAATTTGCCATCAATTCACATCCTGCTTCTTCAATGGGGTCTTCCCCTTTCCAGCTTGTCTACAGGAGACAACCATTACCTCTGCTACCAATTCCATTGTCAGTAGCCTCTCCTGCTGCCAGGCTACCACAGCAGAATTATCCCACTTTGGAGACAGATGAAGGAGCTCCTCCTTAAAGCAGGACAAAAGGCAAAGAGAACCTATGATGCTCATCATCAAAAGGCACCCCAGTTTCAGCCTGGAGACAAGGTTTGGTTAAGCACCAAGTAAGTTCGACTTAAGCTTCCTTCTGCAAGATTTGCTCCTCGCTTTGTGGGACCTTTCATCATCCTTCAGCGATTAGGAAATCTAATATACAGTCTAAAACTGCCTCCATCAATGAAGATACACAATGCATTTCATGTATCTCTACTAAAGCCAGTGATACTCTCCGAGTTCTCCAGGAAAGAGCCAGAGCCTACCAGCCTGGATACAGAAGATGACATTGAATATGCCGTAGAGAACGTCCTTGATGTACGTAAAAGAGGCAAGACATGGGAGTACCTCATCTCTTGGGAGAACTATGGCCCAGAGGAAACTCCTGGGAATCACTGGTCAATATTACAGACAAGGAAATGGTACGTCAAGCTCAGACCACCTGGAAGAGGCCTTGGAGGGGGCCCTTTGAAGGGGGTACTGTTGAGTCCGTCAGTCGCAGACAACTGCGACCGCTCTGCCTTACCTCTTTTTCTCCCCTTTCACTCTCTTTGGGCAAGATGGCTGCCTCCGGTGCTGAGTGCCGAGTGCCGAGGGCCTCGGCATTTCCAAACCAGCATGGGCATCCCCATCCACCATGCTTACTCCCGTGGCCTCCTAGGGTGCGAGCGCGCACATCTCCTACGCTCAAATACACATCATGGCGGGAACCTCAGGGGCGACCCCACCGCATGACGTCAGTACCTCCGGGTATATCTAGCCTCCACCTCCGCTACCACCTTGAGTTAGCAAAGACTTCGCTTTGCTACTCTGACTGCTCTAAGCTGCATGCTTAGACGCCGCTTTCACTCTAAGGGCCTTGCTCCAGTAAGAAACTCTAGACATCCACTCCTCAGGGGTCTCTTGCTTCCCACTTCCCTTCTGGGTTCCTCACTGACTAAGACAACCGCTCCTCGGGAGTCTTTATCTCTATTCTACATTTCAGTATATTGGATCATTGGGTAATCGCTCCTCGAGGGCCTATCTACCTTTATTTCCTGCACCACGGACCTTCGGCCCCACCATTCTACCACCAGGAAGACGTCTCCATTCTGTGAGTACCTCTACGATCTGGCACTCCAACTCCACCCACCAGCCGCGGCATTACCCACACTGCGGACTCCCACCTATCATGAACATCTGGGTGAGACTATACTTCTGAGCCTGTTGAACATACTGGCACTTCGTGGATCAGTGCCTTACCTTCCTGCTTTCACCATCTATCTACAGCAGTACAATAAAGACTGTGTCTGCTATCTGTGTCAGCCTATCGCAGTGGTTCTCCATGGGGCTCCTCCCCGTGGGCGGAGTCATCTCCATTGTGACCAAGGGTCCACAATGCCACAAACGCAACAGTAAATCATTGTCTTTAGACTCTGTGCCTACCCATTGTAAAATTGTGGTACTATTTCCAATGTTGAACGATGCTGTTAGACCCAAGATTATGTAGCATTTATAGACCAATTTCGAAACTTCCATTCATAGCCAGGGTATTTAAAAAAGCTGTTACAAAGCAAATTTCAGAATATTTGGAGACAGCTGATCTTCTGGACCCTGCCTAAGCTGGTTTCAGATGAGGTTGCAGCACAGAAACTTTGCTAGTTTCCTTAATGGATGATGCTTTGCCACTAGTTGATAAAGGTGAAGGTGTATTTTTGGTCATGTTGGACCTTTCTTGCACTTTTGATTTGGTAAATCACCAACTTATTTTGAGATGCTGTGAAACGTTGGGTATTTGTGGTTTGGTTTTGAAATGGTTACATAATTTTTTTAACTGAGAGAAAGCAGCTGGTACATTTTCAAGGTAACTTTTCAGTTGCTGTTGGGTTGGGTTGTGGAGTGCCTCAGGGATTGTTTATCTCCCTGATTTTGTTCAATATCTTTTTGAGAAAAATCGGCGAGATTATTAGAGAGGCTAGTTTTCAACTGTATATATATGCAGAAGATATTCAGATACTAGTTCCTCTGGGACCAAATAGGGAGGATTGTTTTATGTAGTTGGGAATTTGTTTGGAGTTAGTAAGGAATTGGCTAACTGAAAGTAAGTTGGTAAGAAGACGGAGATCCTTTTTTTGGGGTACAACACATTAGATCTCCTTTTGAAGTTGATGGGGGAGGAGATTTCTCCTAAGGAGGATGCTAGATCTCTTGGGGTACAATTGGATTCTACCTTGAGTTTTTGAAAAACATGGCTCACTTTTGGTAAGAAATAGCTATTTGAGAATCAAATTGCTTAGACAAATTAGACCATTCCTGGATATTACAGTTTTGAAGTCAGTGGTTTTTGCTTTAATCCTGTCTTATATTGATTACTGTAATGCTCTATTTTTGGGATTGCCTGCTAAAACTATGCGAAAATTGCAGCTTATTCAGAATACAGCAGCTTGTATTGCAACAGAAAGTTCTAGAACAGGGGTCGGGAACCCATGGCTCGCGAGCCAGATATGGCTCTTTTGAGGGCTGCATCTGGCTCGCAGACAAGTGTCGCCATACTTCGCGGTTCCCCGCTGACCCAGCTGCTCCCCGGTCCTCCGCCGCCCGGGCTTAAAATGCTGTCAGCCCGGGCGGAACGCGGCAGGACAGCTGGAGTCAGCGGCACCGGCGTGCTCTCTTCGCCCCCCCCCCCCGCGGCCCGGAAGAGGAAGTGGAGAGCATCGGGTGCCTGCGCGGGAAGAAGAGACCACACTAGCGTGGTCTCTTCTTTCGCGCAGGCACCCGATGCTCACCACTTCCTCTTCCGGGCCGCGGGGGGGAGGAGAAGAGAGCACGCCGACTGGAGTCATCCGGGTGCCTGCGCGGGAGTCATCGGGTGTCAGCCGGGTGCCAGCGCTGGAGTCATCGGGTGCCTGCGCGGGTCTTCCCGCGCAGGCACCCGATGCTCTCCACTTCCTCTTCCGGGCCGCGGGAAGAAGAGAGCACGCCGGTGCTCTCTTCTTCCCGCGGCCCGGAAGAGGAAGTGGAGAGCATCGGGTGCCTGCGCGGGAAGACCCGCGCAGGCACGCTAGTGTCCGATGGGAAGAAGACTGCAGCGCGGCTCGGAGGAAAATGAAAATCTTCAACCGCGGCCGATGGGACTCCGCCTTCGCCTCCGCGAGGGCTGAAAATGAAGGAGGTTAGCGTTGGGAGGTGGCTGCTGCTGCCGCGAGTTCCCGGGGGGGGGGGGGGGGGGGGAAGGGGGAGAGAGAGAGTGAATGAATGAGCGAGCAAGCATGTGTGTTTGAGATCCTGTGTGTGTGAGTGAGAGATTGCATGTATGTGAATGATTGAGAGCCTGTATATGTGAAAGAGAGTATGTCTGTGATTGAGATCCTGCCTGTGAGAGAGAGAGCATGAATGTAAGTTTACCATTGGGAACCTGTATGTGTAAGTTTGTAATTGAAAACCTGTTTGTTTGAAAGAGTATGTGTGTATGATTGAGATCCTTTGTGTGTGAGAGAGATCATGTGTATGTATGATTAAGAGCCTGTGTGTATAAGTAAGAGAGAGATCATGTGTGTCTGTGTCTGATTGACAGCTGGTTTAGGTGATGGAGCATGTGAGTATGTGATTGAGAGCCTGTGTGTAAATGAGAGAAAGAGAGGACATGTTTGTAAGCATGTGAATGAGAGTCTGTGTGTGAGAGAAAAAGACAGCATGTATTTATGTGATTGAAAGCCTGTGTGTGTGTAAGCGTGAAAAGATAGACAGCATGTGTGTAAATGTGTAATTAAGAGCCTATATAAGTGAGAGAGAAAAAACATTTGTATATGTGAGTGACTGAGAGCATGTGTGTATAGGTGTGTCATTGAGAGCCAGTGTGAGAGAGAGCGCTGGTATGTGACTGAGAGAGGAGAAAGTTCCAAGCAAACCACCCCACCTCCTGCTAATTCAGAACAATCTCAGGACACCTGGATATCAAACGTTCCCAGGTATGCAGAGCAAAAAAATTTTTGTATCCTTATTATTTTTCATTACTGGATCTTTGTGTCTGCTATTTTGAAATATTTTGTTGGTATCTGGAAATGTTTTATATGAGTTTTTAATTATTGGATATTCCACTCATCAGCTGTTTCGAAATATGTTCTTTTTGTTAGTACAGTTTTACTGCTGATGATTTTATATTTCTTGATTTGTTTTATAAGGATGTGTGATGTTTCTTTTTTCCTTTGTTACACTGCATACAGAGACTCTGGCTTGTTGCAGTTTCCAATTCAGTTTTTTCTGCATGCTTCTTGTTATGCGTTTTGGTCTCTTTATTCTATGTTAGGTGAGGGACAGCACGTGATTCAGGTGAGGTTTTCTGCTGGCGTGTAGTTTCTGTGTAGGACTCTATAGCAGCCTGACTTGGTCTGTTTTCCTAATAGGAGATGTATTGGTGTCTTAAGGCCTGGTGTAATATTTTCAGAGACTTATTGTACTTTAAAAGTGTGATCTTACATAAAATGCACACATTTACTTGTATTTAGTTTTAAACATATTGTATGGCTCTCATGGAATTACATTTTAAAATATGTGGCGTTTATGGCTCTCTCAGCCAAAAAGGTTCCTGACCCCTGTTCTAGAAGAACTCTTTCTGGGCCATTATTGTTGGATTTGCATTAGCTCCTAGAGGGTGTCAGATGCATGTTTAAGAATTTGGCTTTAGCCTTTAAAACTCTAAAAGGAGCAGGTTCACAGCAATTGAAAAAAATGTCTCAGCTAGTATAAGCCTAGCAGAAGCTTGAGGTCTTTGAAAGGGCATTATTTGAGAGTTCAAGAGGATAAAATGTTTCGACATTCTCGCCTGATGGTAAAATCATTTTCAGGAATGATTCCCCAATTTTGGAACAATTTGCCTCCCAGTTTGAGAGAGGAAGGTGATTTGTTAAAATTTAGGAAAGCTTGAAAAACTTGCTTGATGAAAGAATTTGTCTAGCAGGGCTGAAGAAAGGAATTGTTTACCAGGGTTGACAGGTAATTTTTTTTCTCCCTTTTATTTGGAAAATGTGTTTTAAATTGTTTGAATTTATGTTGTAAGTTGCTTAGGAAGATTAATCTGTTAGGCGATTAATAAAAGCTTTCAAATAAATAAATAAATAGATATATATGCAGTATATTTATAATCTCTATATCTTGTATACATAGATAATTCACTTTAAATAAATATTTGCTTACTTTAAAAGTATCTCTGTATCGATATATCCCTTATGTAGACAGCCTATCCATGGTTATGGTGTTGTATGTCTTCAAATGCCTCTTCTGTTTCTTCCTCTTTCTGCTTCTCGTCCTCAGTGTCACTGGGCTGTAGGTGCAATCCTCAGAAGGACACAAGCCATGGTTATTGGCTAGATCCTGGAACAACCAGCAGGCTAAGAAAATGTTGCAAGCCTTAGCAGGGCTATATAACAGACATCCCCTGATTTGTTCAGGCCCTTAAAGTGGATCTTGAACAGGGCAAAAGTACTCTCTATAACAGTCCTGGTCTACCTTTGGGCCTTGTTTTCTGCCACACTCTCAAAGTAGGCTAGGGAGATCATAAACCAGGTTTTGAATGGATTGCCTATATCACATATGGGAAAGAAGGGAGAGAATGGCGTTAGGAAGGAGTACATTGATGCTGGCCCTTGGTGATGCAGAACTAGGCCTCCTTGTGCAGAGCTGTAAGACCTCTTAGTGGCTGAATGAATAAAAAGAGAGTAATGGTTAGGTAAAGATTAATGAACTGCATCCATAACTTAAAGCCATCCCCCAATGATATCACCATGCTCAAAGCAGTCATGAATGCTTGACTGTGACAGAATATAGGCATTATGCCAGGTGCTTAGAAAACTAGATGTGACATTAGCTATGAGAACTGTGGCATTGCAGACTAATTGCATGTTGAGGGAGTGGAAGCCTTTGTGGTTTTTGTATCTGGCCTCATTCCCAGCAGATAACCTAATTGCTATGTGTGTACAATCAATTGCTCTGAAAAAATAATGGAAAAGGAGCATTGTCATAATATTCTGTCATGGTATGCAGTTGGTAATGTTTGTCAACAGTTAAAGAAATATACTGATTTGTTCTACTAAGAAAAGCACTCGAAAATTGTGAAATACATAGTGAGGTGGCTGACTGGCTTATTCCAGCTGCAGGACCAGGGCTAGCTTTTTTGTTGCCCTGTGCCAACAATTTCTGTGCTGCCTCCCCCGCTTCTGCCCCAGATTCATTCAGTATCAGTCCCGGGCCCATCAAGAAAGTCCAGCTCCCTCTAGCAATCTATAATATTAAAAACTCCCATCCCTCCTCCCAATGGAACCCATAGTCAAGGAAAGAGTATTAAGTACCCTAAGCAAATATTATAGCCTTGTACACACACAAACTCACCCTCTACAAACAATTCAATTATGCATTTATTACAGATTTTACATGAAAAAAGATCATTCAAAGGTACAGTCTTCTGAGGCAAAAATATCATTTATATAGAAACATAGAAATGATGGCAGAAAAGGACTGATGTTCCATTCAGTCTGTCCAGCAAGTTCCCCTTGGTAGTATATGTCGCACCGTGCAGGTTACCCCCATGTATCAGTCAGTGCTGCTTGACGTGCTTTGCTTATGGACTTGGCAGTAGAGGCAATCCTGTGTATTCTCCTTAATGTTTATGGATCAGTACCCCAGCCTGTAAAAAATCATGGCTCGTGTCGGTTGTCTCTGAAACCAAATCACTCTTTGCCTCCGTCCCCCACCCCTCTCCTTCCAAGCAGAGAGCAATATTGCAGTTGCATCAAAAGTATCAAGGCTTATAGGTTAAAGGTAGTAATACCATGCCTTCTGTTAAGAGTGGTAACTGCTGCTCTGTGCACTTTACCCCCATGCTTATCAGTTCCCCAAACCATGAAAGTCGAGGCCCTCGATGGTTGCTGTCTAAATCCATTTCACCTTTTCTCCTGCCACTGAAGAAGAGAACAATGTTGGGGTTGCATCAAAAGACCCTTATTGATTAAAGGTAGTAACCGCCACACCAGCAAGTTACCCCCAAGCACGTTTTCATCATTTCCTTTAGGACTTGGCTGTAGAAGCAGTCCTATGCTTTTTCCCTTATGTCTGCATATCAGTTTCTGTTATGACTCCATATCAGTATCCCAGACCATGGAAGTCAGGGCCCTTGGTTGTTGTCTGAATCCAATTCCTCTTTCCCCCCTGCCATCTAAGTGGGAGCAATGTTGCAGTTGCATTAAAAGCATCAAAGCAGATTGGTTAAGGGTAATCAAATCATCTCCATGCCTTCTGCAAAGTGTAGTAACTGCTTTATCTGCAAGTTATCCCTCTGCATGCTTATCTCATTTCCGTCCTCTAGCCTTTACAGATCCACAGTGTTTATCCCATGCCCCTTTCAATTCTTTATTTATTTTTATTTAGAACTTTTCTATACCGACTTTCCAATAACAGAATTACTGATCAATTCGGTTTACATTTTGAACAATAACAGTGACAAGAAAATGTCTTACAAAAAACAGGTAGAAATAACTTGGAGATAAATATATGGGGTTAAATAAAGAAATACAATATACAAAGCCTAATATAGGCTGAGGCAGATAACATCGGTGTGGGGTTGTGTAAAGAGTTTAGGACTGACAATAGGTAGGGAATTACATATTGGACTTTTGAACTGCCAAGGAGTTGGAGTTGGAAAATTTCTTTGACCGTTTTCTTCTTTATCATCTCCTCCAGAATGGCATTTCAGGCCTCCACCACCCTCTGTGAAGAAATATTTGTTGATGCTGGTTCTGAGTCATCCCCAAATCCCACTGTTGTAGTGCCAACCAGATAATCCTGCAAAAAAGGCACTTGGAACTCCTATGGAATTAGACTTTTTTGTAATGTATGCTGGGTGTGGGCTTGACCCTCAGAAAGCCATGAATAAACAGGATTACCATTGCAATATAGTAAACCTCCCATACTAAAAAAACCCTAACTGCCAGCACTCAAAGATTAACAACCTTATTGATGAAAAGATAACACTGCATATATTACACCAGACCAAGCACACAAATGCACCTCCTATTAGGGAAAAAGAATAAATCAGACTGCTATAAATCTGAACAGATAAATTACATGGTAGCAGAATACCTCACCTCAGTTATACATGGAGAATACAGACAGACGCTGACCAAATACAGAATAAAGAGACCAGAAAGTATAAATGGAAACATGCTGAGAAGAAGTGAACTAGAACCCACAACAAGCGAGCCTCTATAAAACATTAAATAATAAAATCTAGAAATATCAAACATCAATCATACTAGTAAAATCATAGTCATAAAAAGGATAAATAATTCAAACCAGTTAAGAAACAGAATATCCAAAATTTCCCAATAACCAATACAATATTTCAAAACATCTGATGAATAAAAAAAAAATCTAATAGTTAACATATTTTCTAATATTTTCTCCAAAAACAATAAAATATTTCAAAACAGCAGAAGCATCAAATTACTCTCAATAATTAAAACTAATAAAGATGAAAAAAAATCTGCTCTCCAAACTGGGGGTTTGATTTCTAGTCACCTTGAGATTGTCATGGATTGTGGGAGGTAGGGCCGCTCAAACTTTATATTCATATGCACACACACACACACAAACACACACACATATTCATTCTATCATGCACTCCATTTCTCATATACATGCCTATGCTATCACACACATCTCTCTCTCTCACATACACAGGTTCTCTCTTCCTCACAGACACATTATGTGTGTGCATGCCTGTGAGAGTCTATATGTGACACATAGCTCTCACAGGCACACATGCACACAGGCATTCACACACAGGCTCTCACATAGACACACACACATGGACACATTATGTGTGTGCATGCCTGTGAGAGTCTATATGTGACACATAGCTCTCACAGGCACACATGCACACAGGCATTCACACACAGGCTCTCACATAGACACACACACATGGACACAGGCTCTCACACAGACACACTCACACAGAGATGCACATAGGCTCTCACACAAACACACACAGATTCTTACACAGACACATATACACTTGAACACAAGCTCTGACACACAGATAATCAAGCTCTCACACAGATACACATACATAGTTACACAAGAATACAAGCTCTAACACAGACACATACACATATACAAATGTACATAAGCTCTCACACAGACATACACACAAACATAATCAAACAGGCTCTCTCACACACATATACACATTCAGGCTCTGACACAGACACACACAAGCTTTCACACTGACACACCCACATACACTTGAACACAAGCTCTGACACAGACACACACTTAAGCTTTGACACAGGCATATACACACTTAAGCTCTCACACAGACATACACACATACATATGCACACAAGCTTTCACACACACACACACACACATGAACATAAGCTCTCTCACAGACACACACTCAGGCTCTCACATAGACACAGACACAGACACATACATAATTTATGCACAAAAGCTCTGACACAGACACACACACACACACACATAGGCTCTCATACAGACACACACACACAGGTTCTCCCACAGATATATACACACACAGGCTCTCACACAGACACATAGTCTCCTTTTTCCAGGCCACAGTGAGATGAGCTCCACTGCAGTCCGCTCCATCTTCCTCTTCATTTCAGGCCAAGGTGGGATGAGCTTCACCATGGCGTCATGGGCTAGTCTTTGCCTCAACCCCACTGGCCTTCCTGCTATGTGAGGGGTGGGGCGGAAAGTTGTGAGCGCTAAGAGGGAAAACTGCCACGGCCTTTTCTCATTTTTGACTGCCGGCAGGTTGAGCTCCACCGGCAGCCCATCTCGCTTCTTCGCAGCCTTTTCTCATTTTTGGCTACCTGTGGCCTCTCCTGCTGCCCCCCCCAGTTGTGCTGCCCTGTGAAAATGTACAGTATGCACACCCAGTCATGCCAGGCTGTCCAGGTGTGACTCTGAAAGGAGTCTGGAAGCTGCTGATGCCAGGTGTATAGTGACTTTGAGTGGACTGACAAGGAGTGGTCTCTCCATATAAAAAGCCTCAGATCCCTCTCCAGCTGCTAGCAGAAATATAAAATGGTTTCCTTATTAAACCTAAATCTGCGAATCGCTTGCTCTTCAGACAGGTCCAAAAATTGGATCCTGGTCCTATCTATCCTTTTCATGGGGAACCTCCACCTCTTCTGCTGCCTCTCCCTTCACTGAAGCAGATTGCACACACATTTTTAGCACTCATTGTAGCACATGATCTCACCATCAACACACCTTTACCCACCACTCCTACAGCAGCCACACACCCTCACTAACTTCAGCCACACATACTCTTCAAATGCAGGCATGCATCCTGAAGCAGACACAGAAACAAGAAAGCAGAAATACCCTTATGCTCACCGAGAGCCAAACAAAAAAGCAGACAAACTGACAAACATACAAAAAAAAAAAAAAGAAAAGCACCACAACTACACACAAACACACACACACATAAACACACACACACATACACACAAACACACACAGATAAACACACAGACAGATAATTATAAAGAGACACAATTATTTAAACTAAAACAATTGCAAACACTCAAAAGCAACTTCTTCCAATCTCCAGTGTCCAGCACTAGTTGTGTTCCTCTAACTAACCAACACTCCAAATACCAGGTTCCAAAAGAAAAGTGAGGTTTAAATTCTGTGGATTAAATAGCAGGTGTAGAAGTATGCATACATGTTTGATGACATGTGCACATACTCCATTTATAAAATATATAAATCTGTGCATGCTTCCAAACCCTGTCCCAGAACACCATCAAACTACTTGTTTCTACATGCAGACATATACATGCAGCATCACAAGAACATGTGCACTCCCTCCAGCATGGCAAGTTTATTACCATACACAAAGGCTACTTGCATTTGCCAATGCTGATTTTATGTATACAAACCCTGCATAAGTCTTTGAAAATTACCCCAGTAAGAATTACAATAAGCATGAAAACCTGCTTTTTGTAAGTTCAATCAACCAACATGATATATAGTAAATAACATCTAGGAACTGTACACTGATGTTAGAGTTTATTAACACGCTTTTGGTAATATATTCTGTTTTTCCAGATGACTCTGCAGTTTCTCCTAACCTATGGAGCTATTACTCAGAAGGAAGTTTCACAGGCTCCTCCTTGCCAATAAAAAAAGATAGACTGCCCTTTCACGCCATCTCTTCATCACTTGCTTGCTTTAACTAGCCCCTAGGGAACATGTTATCAGAAGACTTGTGTGGTGTGGATTCTGGAAGGAAAATCATTTATACCAAGTGCTTAAAAAAATCTATCAAGGTCATGTCATTGCCCTCAATTAAATACCATATTAATCTTGCTGGAGAGATAATATATTGAAAAGGAAAATGGCATGATCAATCTTTTAGTTACTGTTACTAGTGCCCCAAAAGTTTAAAGCTTTTCTGTCAATTTCCATCCCAATCTTAGGAGAGAAAAAAAAGGAAGTGACGTTTGAGAAAAATCATTCTGGTTGCTTAAAATTGGGTACACAGCATTCTCTTGTCAACAGACTAGCAAGCAAAGATTTTTCCAAGAAAACATTAGCACCAGAAATGCACTCTTCTGCAAAACTTGGTAGTGAACTTCCTCTGGGTTTGTTTGTTTTTTTGTGTGTCCTTTCCCACCCGGTAGCCCGAAAAGCAAGGCCCCTCAAAGTTGATCCCTCCATGCTCCACTCCTTCCAGACTGAGAAGTTATATTCTTTTGGGTCATTACCCCGACCACCCAACCCCTGATCTAAAGAACTGAAGAGTAGGCCTCACCATGTCACACAAACACCCCTTGTGTTCCCCTCACTTCATGTAGGCTGGAGAGCAAAAGACTGTATGGGGTAGCCAGCACTGTTATGCATCCTGGAGCTAGTGAGGCAGAAGACTGTCTTGATCTCCTACCCCTGTCAATTTTTCATGAATTGCCAATGAGTTTGGCTCACCTGCATGGTAGCATGGTAGCGGATTTCAGGTTGCTGAGAAGGACATTGCTCTTCAGTTCTAGAGATGGGACCTCACCTGGAGGGATATTTTTTTAAACAATACTTTTGACCTGCAAATTCAGAGCCCAGCTTTTGGGGCCATGATGGCCCCTGATAAAGCAGTCTATATGCTAGCCTCTTTGAAAAAGTTGGGTTACCACAAAGTCCTTCTAAACCTTTACATTTCTTTCTGGTGACATTTCGTAGATGATATACCTGTGTTGTGGACAGGCAGTAAAGTTTTATTTTCTGAATTTACGGATTGGCTTAATCAGCGTGACTGCAGTTGGTAATTCACATTTTCATTCAGTGACACAAGTCTTTCTTTTCTGGACATTTGTATTATATTTACTGAAATATATTTTTAATTTTCAGTCTATAAAAAAAAATCAACAGATAGAAATACTCTTTTGCAATAATCAAGTTGCCAATTTTCAGAGGCTCCAGGACAATTTACCCTTTGGACTGTTTCTTCATCTACATTGCCTGTGCTCTACTATATAAGAATACAAACTTAGGGTAACTGATATGAAGAATGATCATCTACAAAGAGGATATCCTGCTTCACTCATTAAGAAAGCATACAAGAGAACCCAATGGGCCAATCTTGCACTATTGCTACAACCACATAGTACTGAAACTCGTCCCATCTGTATTTTGCCTTTTTCTCTATTTATTTTTTAGATACAAAGTAGTATTGGAAAACACGGGACTGTACCTAAGATTCATTATATATTTACTGAACTACCGCTCTTTGCCTTATGTAGGGCCCATAACATTAGGGACCTCAAAGTTCATTTAGAATATAGAGAAACTTCAATGACCCTTGATATATCTCAAGCACCCTTTGGTCATTACCCATGTGGCAATTCTAGTGTGTGTGCATACCCTTTTGATGGAGATATTTTTCTTTTTGATTGCTTATGTAGGTATCAAAATTGTATATGAACTTCATGCAGTACAGCAGGTGTCATATGCTTGATTTTGTGTACTAGTGATTTACTGTATGTTGGAAAAACAAAGAAAACACAGAAAATGCATGATTGAACACCACAGTGCCATTACTTGTCAGAAACATGTTGCACTGCTGGTAGAACATTCAATAGCAGCGCAGCACACTTTCCAACATTTTAAGTTTGCAATCCAGGAAAAATCGCAAATTAGGTCTTGAGGAGGTAACCATGATTGTCTGCTATAACAATGTGAACAGAGATGGATTTACAAGCTAAACACTATTCAGCCATGTGGTCTCAATAAAGAAATTGAGAGGGCTGTATTTTTATAAAAATTGTCCCTAAATAGACTGTGTCCATATGGAGTTTGCTGTAATATGTCCAATTTGCTTGTGGTTTCTTCAATTGCATTATCAAGGGTGTATTCTAGGAATATACTGTTTTAATATGTATTATTCTAGGCTGTTCTCTAAACATTAAAGTTTGTCTTAGGTTGTTTCAATTGCATCATGAAGGGGGCATGGTTTGAAAAGAGCCCAGCTTTTTTGGCATTATCCAAGAGTGCTGTATTGATATTTATTTCTTTATTTACAGATATTTTTTTTTAGACCACTGTATTGTTTTGGACTGTCCTCTGAGCAATAGTTTGTTTTACTTCAACTGCATTTATCAATGGGCAGAGGTTTATAAACAGTTCAGTCTTCTGGGCACTTTCTAAGAGTGTGCCATCTTATTACACAAGCACAAAAATGTTTAGCTGTGACTACAGCTTACACACGTTCAGTAAATGGTATATATGGATGATTAAATTTCCACACTTGGGAACTCTCCAGATTTGACCCAGAGACTCTGGCATTCCAATTGAATTGCTGGGTCTTTGGGCCAACACCTATAATCTCTAGGTTCCCTGCTGCTGCGGTGCTAGTGAAGCAGCCAGACTAGAAGGTGTCTGATTGGCCTACACGGGCTAATTAAATGCCTCCTTTCTTTTCCTTGCTCTGTGACCAATTGAGGCCTCTTTTCTGTTTCTGAGCCTGTGGACCAATGGTATCCTACTCCCTTTGTCCTGACTGTGCTGGCAGGAAGAAGAGGGGAGGCTTCCGATTGGCCTTTGGGGACAGGAAGAAAAGAGGAGGCCAATGGCTGAAGAAGCAGTGCAGCAGAAGGCACCCTCCCATCAAGGAGGAGGAGATTGCTGCTACTGGTGAATTTAGGGTGCGGAGAAGTATTGAGTGAGGGGGAGTATGTGTGCATGGGTGCATACATGGGAAGGGGCATGTATGTATGTGAAGAGGGTGTGGGGATATGTAGGGATATGTGAGAGGGCATGTGTGTGTGTGTGTGTGTGTGTGTGTATGTGAATGGGTGTGTACATGTAGGAGAGAGTATACCAGGGGGATAGGAAAGAGCATGTTTGTGAGAGTGAGTGTATCTGTGTTTATGTTCCAGGAAGAGAAATGAAAGTGTGAATGAGCATGGGTGTGAGGATGAGTGGGCATGTGTGTGTGTGTAAGAGGGAGAGAAGTGAGTGAGTGAGCATGTGTGTGAGAGTGTGTGCGTATGGGAAAATGACAGAATTAAAGGTGTAAGTGAGCATGTGCGAATGTGTCAGAGAATGAGGAATGAGAGTTAGCATGTAAGAATGAGCATGTGTGTGTGTGTGTGTGTGAATGTGAATGTGTGTGTGTATGAGAGTAAGTTTGTACACATCCAGTCTCTTGTCCCCCCCACCCCTCCACCCCTTGCATTCACAGTAATCTCAGGTTCACTGAAAATCTAAAGTTCCCAGGTATGTAAATTTCCTTTTATTTGATATTTTTCATACCGGTGAGTGGAAGGGTTTACAAACATTTAGTATGTGGTAGATATAGATGTTCTAACCTGCTATTTTCTGATTGTTTTCTACAGAACTAATGTTTGATCCCTGAGGAAGACAATGTGAACAGTTGCCGAAACACTGGCCGTGTCAGGCAATGATAGTGGGAGCACTTTCATTTTGAAATGGTTGAGAGTGGGAGTACTTTCATTTTGGTGACATAAAACATCTCTAGCTATGAGCAAAGATACATGTTTGTTTTTTGAATTACAGCATGCAAACAGCTGGGAATAATGTATCTGAGCTTATCCAAACTGTTAAGCAGCGGGCTGGTAAAATCACTGGAACAGATATGAGAGAGCGACCTGCCCTTATCCCTAGTTAATATGAAGAGTTTGCATAATTTTTCTCATGTAAAGTAACAGAGCGTAGTAACATGACAATGATAGCAGATAAAGACCAATGCAGACTTTCAGTCTTCCCAGCAAGTGGCTTATGGTAGTAATTGAGATAAGCCCTTAACGCATGCGAAAACGCCTTATCGCATTTTGATAAATGACCCCCTAAGTTACTTACTCAGCCAGGATTTGAATATCCACCTCCACATGTTGAGATGGCTTCTAGTGTGGTGTATAATATTAATACCTTTAAGGTATCTGAAGATCTGTATCATATCTCCCCTGTACCTCCTCTCCTCCAGGATATACACATTTACATCCTTCAGCCTCACCACCATGAAGTTAGCATGTGGCACATTTAAAACTAATCGGAGAAAGTTCTTTTCTACTCAACGCACAATTAAACTCTGGAATTTGTTGCCAGAGGATGTGGTTAGTGCAGTTAGTGTAGCTGTGTTTAAAAAAGGATTGGATAAGTTCTTAGAGGAGAAGTCCATTACCTGCTATTAATTAAGTTGACTTAGAAAATAGCCACTGCTATTACTAGCAACAGTAGCATGGAATAGACTTAGTTTTTGGGTACTTGCCAGGTTCTTATGGCCTGGATTGGCCACTGTTGGCCACTGATGGACCCTTGGTCTGACCCAGTATGGCATGTTCTTATGTTCTTATGTTCTTAGGTCTTCTGAAACTGAACCCACACCATTTTGACTACCTTCCTCTGGATTGTTTTCATCTTGTCTCTATCCTTTTTGAGATATGGTCTCCAGAACCAAAAACAGTACTCCAGGTGAGGCTTCATCGTGGACATGTACAAGGGCATTATCATCTCTTTTTCCTTGCTGGTTATTCTTCTCTTTATGCAGTCCAGCATCCTTCTAACTTTAGGTACTAGTGACAGACAAAATCACACCAAGGTCCCTTTCCTGGACCATTAATATTAATCTTTTGCCCCCCCCCCCCCCCCCCCCCCATCACATATATCTCTTTTGAATCACCACACTTCAGGTGCATGACTTTGCACTTCTTGGCATTGAATCTCAGCTGTCACATCTTCGATCACACTTCAAGTCTTCTTAAATCACTTTTCATTCTCTTTACTCCTTCAGCATGTCCAGTATGTTGCAGACCTTACTATCAACTGCAAGAAAGACAAACTTTTTCATCTAACCCCTCCACAATGTTGCTCATGAAGATATTGAACAGAATCAGTCCCAAAATCAAATGAAGCATTTATTTAATATTTCTGCTATTTTTTTCTTCATCTTTTTCCACACATTGCTCCTTGTCTCCTTACAGTGTTTCTACACCACCTTGAATCTTCCTCTTATCAATAATATATATGAAAAATGTTTTGTCACCTTGCTTTACCTCTTTCGCAATCTTTACTTCCATTTGACCATTTTCCATCTTGATTTCCTTTCTCGTCCTCCTCAGCTTCACTGGATATTCTTCCATGTGCTTCTCTTTTTAGAAATCTTTGTATTTCTTGAACGCTGATCTTTATGCATTTAGGGGTAGATTTTAAAAGGTGCACGTGGGCATACATGTGCGGGCGTTACCCGGCGTGCAGACATGTATGCGCACGCATGTTATAAAATCGGGGGTCGGCAGGCACAAGTGGTGCACAATTGTGCACCTTGTGCACCGAGCCATGCTGCCTTCCCTTGTTCACTCTCAGGCCATTCCGAAATCAGGGCGGCCTGTGAGGGAAATTCCATTCCCCCTAACCTAAGCTTCCCACCCCTTCCCCTAATCTTCCCCTCTAGCCCTACTCTAACCCCCCCCCCCCCCCCGCAAATGGCCACTGTGTCAGAGGTCTCTGGCCCCACCCACTCCCCGCCCCCTGACAGCCCCTTTAGTAAAGTCTCGGGACTTACATGCATCCCTGGGCTTTACGCTCGTCGCCGGACCTTTTGAAAATAGGCCCGGTGCGCATAACCTTTTTAAAATCCAGCCCTTAGGGGTACCCAGTGCACACACATGTATACCCGATTTTATAACATGGGTGCGCAGACGCACACATGTTATAAAATCGGGGGTCGGCACGCACAAGGGGGTGCACTCTGAGCCACGCTGCCTTCCCCCATTCCCTCAAGGCAGCTCCGAAATCGGAGTGGCCTCGGAGGGAACTTCCCTACCTCCCCAACCCACATTCCGTTCCCTTCCCCAACTTTCCCCGCCCTTTTCCCTCTACCGTTTTTCTTCTTTTTTTTGTTTCAAAACTTACTTCAGTCATGGGAGCCTTGCATAGGTCATAAGCTGAGGTTGCAAGGCCCCGTCCTGATGGAGCTGCAGGGTTTAAATACCCTGCAGCGTCTGATATCATCCAGGGCGTCCCCTGTAGTTTTCCCAGGCTGGCCCCTTTAAGGCTCCAGCCCCTGGATGCGCGCGTGCCTAGGGGGCGGGGTCAAGCACGTCGGGCTGGCGGCGTCCCCCTTGCACAGGGAGAGCCACGCAGGCCGCGAATTAGGCCGTCCGTGCAGGCCGGGCCAGCCCAGAGATAAGAGGAGGGACCGGAGCACGGCCCGGTCCCGTAACAGTTCGAGGTTTGTTTGTTTTTTTTATATTCAGGATTCTTCTCTCTGCTATAATAACCCCAACTTTTTGGGGAAATGCTTGTGTCAGATATAAATATTCCCATGAGCATGCTCAGTTTTCAGTGGGTGGAAGGATATTGGAGAAAGATAGGAGGAAGGAGAGAAGCTCTGAGGGTCCAGAGGCTTGAAGGAGTGCTATTGCATTTGAGAAGATTTTTGAGAAAGACTGATCAGTTCAGAGAGAAGGGCATTTCCATGGTATTCCAAAAGGCTGCATCTAAGGATCTTTTTGCCCAGGCACTCACTTAACAGCATGGGTGAAGAGAAGTATTGAGGCTTTTGAAAAGAGAACTCAAGAGATTTGAAGATTTTTGCAGTTGGATTACAGTTTAATAGTTTTTGAACCAGTTTAGTATTTTTCAAAAGTTTTTTTTTGTGCTTGGGATACTTTTTTCCATCTTGACTAGCTCATGTTGGAACATCACCCTAGCTATCCTACCTTACCAGGGGAGGATATTCTTGCTATGGATGAAGGTGCAAGAGAAGAGAGAGTATTAAGAAGATCTAAAATGGACAAGGAAACCATTGTTTTCATTGTAATAATATTTTTTGTTTATAATAATATTTTTGATTTTCATGATTTTGACCTGAGTACTTCTATGTAAGTTGCATTAAACTGATTATTTTGAACATCACTTTCGACTTGATTTTTTTCCCATTTTGGGATGGGCACTGGTTTGATCTTTGCCTTCTATCCATTTCTGGCTTCCTTGCTGTTATATTGGACATTCTTGCACCTAGTAGTGGTCATTGAGCTGTAGTGTGATCCTTTGACTACAGTAGTGATTGACTAAGCTAGGGGCCCCAGGAAGCTAGCTTCCCCTCCATCTGGACTTGGACACGAACCCGTAGCACCTCTGGTTGATACTAACTGCCGAAATGGGGGGATCCTCTACACAACAAAATAAGAATTCTAATGTATGACTATTTCAATAAGCTTTCCAAGCTCCCATATGCCCAAAGATTTCACCAAATAGCCTCCTCTCATCTCTTAGAACATGACAGATTTTAACTCACAAGCACTAAAATTCCAGTCCTCCTTGTTCCCTTGTTGTATCCCTTTGGTGCGCCCTGATGATGTTGAACCACTGCAGGTGGCAGAGCCTTTAGGTTGTTGGTCCAGTGACCTCACCTTGGGCACAGCTAGATCACTGGCAGCAGGGAGAAGCAGAAAATAGTGCTGAGACAGGTTCTGGGGAGCTCCCATTTATACTTAGCTTCTCGCAAGGGTGTCATAAAATGATCATTATGTGGAGGATTGTCATTGTTCAATGGATAATTGAATATTGGATGTAATTCATAACTAGCAATCAACAATTCTGAAACTTGTTGGCTCTCTAGAGAAATTCATAGTATCAGATGTGTTGGATTTCGCAAGGAAACCTTGAGAAAATCTGTAAAGCTTAACAGATTTAAACCAAGTTAGAATCCACCCTGTTCAAATTCAACCTCAAATTGTTCACCCATCTTTTTTTTTTTAATTAAACTTCTATTCTGATACTTCCACAGCAAGAGCTCAGCACAGATAACAATAAGCAAACATTCACAAATCATAAACACTTCATACAAAAACATTTCTATTCCTGAAGGCTTTTCTGAAAGTAAAAGAATGGGATTAATCCTTTCTGTATTAAGATTATGCCCTTCATGAGAAAAAGTTTATTGCCAGTATTTAGTTCCATCATACATTTTATAAAGATACATTTGTTACAGCAATCCATCTTTGGATGGTATTCCTGTAGCAAAAGAAATAATCATTTATATCACTAGGTGGCAGCTTTGCACCATTTTGAAATAACTACCTGCTTATCTATACTTGCACAGACCCCGTTATTCTAGGTTCTAAGGCATTCATGCAAGGGACAATCCAAAGGATGCCTTTAAATGATTTATATCCTAATATAGTCCTGATAGAAAAATTGCCTTTCAGAACAGAGGTAATAAGCTGTGTCCCATTCACTTTTAATCTAGAGTAGAAGGGCCATATTCAAAAATCTGCAGGTTTAGTAAGCACCAAATTTATGACATATTGCTTTTTATGGGCATACAAAGAATTACATCAGAAGTTAAAAAATGCATGGACCTAGGCTTTGTAAATCCTAAAGTCCTAGCAGATGCCATTTTACAGCTTTATGTTACCATGTTTCTGTGATAAATACAACATGATAAAACAAAAAAAGACATTTCTGACTATATTACCCATAAATGAGAACTTTCTACAACTTTACATGCCTCCAGCATTTGGCTGCTGTGGAGGAAATGTTTAAACTGTCCCTATTGGGACAAAGACCACATGTAATTTATACCCATGTGCTTTGCACCAATTCTCATAGCAAAAGTACAATATGCACTTTCTTCTTAGAAATTGCCATGAGAACAAAGCACATGACATCACATGCACCTGCTTCTTCTGTGCAAAGGATTTTGTTTGCAAAGTGTGTGCATGGATTTGAAGATGCCATCTATATATGCACTTTTCCTCCCCTGATCTCAATGGGGCTAAAAATCTGCATGTTGTGGAACACCACATAGACCTTTCAGTTCAATGAGGGTAAGTACAATTGAAACAACTGATTTACGTGGGTAAAATATTTTTTGATAAACAATGAGGAGAGGTTTTAGTTAGTTTTTGTCAGCTCTATTTTTATGGTATTTATTAGTATTATTTTTTATTTTATTTTATTTGTTTTTATATATTTGTTTGCGCATTACCTAATATACATATTTTTATTGTAAACCGCTAAGAAACTGTTATTGGTGGTATAGAAATCTGTTAAATAAATACATAAATCCCTTTGAAAATTGCCCTCCCCTATCAATGAGAAGAAAAGTGACAGAGATAAAACAGAGACAGTTTAAGTTCAGTGAAAAGAACAGCCCCTAGTTTGAGGACAAACACATATAAAACAGAGCTGTTTCTTGCAGAAAACAAAGTTTTCTTAGTGTGACAGAAATTTAATGCATGCTCATTAATTACCCAGCAATTTTTTTTTTTTTACATCTTCTGAAATGATTAAGAGGAACTGAAATTTTCATTGTTATAGAGCAGTAGTGGTCAAATCTGATACTTAAGAGTTACAAGCAGGCCTGGTTTTACAGGATATCTACAATGAATATGAATGAGGTATGCTTGCATACAATGGAGGCCATGCATGCAAATCTATGCCATGCCTTATTAAATGTGAATAGCCTTAAAACCTGACCTGTTTGTGGCTTTTGAGAGTTGTCCACCCCTGCTTTAGAGTCTAAAATATATCTGATCTCTGAACAAGTACAATCGTATATGTGTAATATTCATGCATGTCCCACTTTCTTTCAGTTCTGAGATTTAGTCATTTCTAGTAAGGAAAAACCATTTACTTAAAGTACAAGAATAATAACATTCTTCAATGTTTTTTAAAGGAAGAAATTACAGAGTTTAAATTACTTTTTTTATAGATTTACTACTTGTAGTTATATCTGTATGTTGGTTAAGCATGCTACAAGCAGCTAATAAAAGGCTAGTGTTGCCTCTGTCATGGTTGGGCATTCAGATGAAAGAATTGTTTAAAGCTCGATCACATCCATAGTTTAGAAAGTTCTTTGTTTATAGTGAAAGATTTTGAGAGCTTGAGGCAATTTGTTCATATACAAAAATCAGCACTCAAGAGTTCTAGATGAATGAAAACTCAGCAATAAATATCATGTCTCAAGAAATTAAATTAATCCTCTAATATTAATGAGCATGTCCTGCTTCATCCAGAGTTCTAGATATGAAAAAGGCACCCTGCTACCTCCTTTCAATACTATTTGTACAGTACTTTTATTCAAAGGAATATAGAGTAGTGGTGTGCATGGAAAAATTGTTTGGTTCAGTTCATTATTTTGGTTTGACATTTTTTTTATTCATTTTGGTGTCCAAATGCATTAATTTCATTTGTTTCCATTCAAGTCAATGGGGGAAGAAATGTTTTCTATTTTGAGCTTTAACATTTGGGCTTTCTATCCAAGTTTAATGAAATTTGCAGACAGGTATCAGCAGCAGAGGGAAGAACACTCCATGGTACCAAGAGAGGGGAAAAGTGGCACCAACAATGGCACAAATAACCCAAAGCACCAAAAAAGGGACAAACAGCAACAATAACAGTGGTATGAAGAAGAGAGGCAATGCCCAAATAGTGGCATGAAAACCCCAAGGTACTGTAAGAGGGGCAATGCAGCACATATAGTGCCATGAAAATCTCAAGAAACCAAAAAAGGGCTAAGGGCACCAACTTCAGCAAGGGCATAAACAGTCCGAGGCATCATGAGAGGGGTGAAGCATCACAAAGAATGGTGACTCCAAAGACAACCAAAGAGGGGAAAGTAATACAAACAGTGGCATAAATACCCCAAGGCATAGAGTTTCATATATGGTAGCAAGCACAGTGGTATCAACACAGAGGACAGAGTAAGGTAGTAAGAGAACTGGCATCATCAAAGCAAGGCACTGAGCTAAGAAAGAGGCAAGGAAAGAGGAGCAGGTCAGGCAGCAACAGTGGCCCAACAACACTGCAAGGCCCTGAACCAGAAGACAGACAGAGCATGAGGAGCAAGTGGAGAACAGCAGCAAGATTTCAAGATCCCAAGGCATCCAGATAGGGTCAAAGGAGAAAGATTTTTTTATTATTATTTATATTTTTGTGGGGGGCAAAACACCCCAATATAACCATGAGACAGTCAAGACAGAAGGAGTAGGATGGGCACATGGCAGAGAGTCAGAGGATCAGTAAAGGCCTCTCTGCAAACCATGCAGCTAACGGTGGGAGATAAAATGATTGATGCTCCCATGATGAAAGATCTTCTTCTCCAGAAGAACCTGCCCCAGGCCAAGGAAGGAAAGACAAACTGACCTCCATGGCTCCTTCCCCAAGACATACCTTGAATGAGAGGAGGCACTATCCCACTAGTGTGGAGGACCAGCCCTCTGCTCCCAGGTATTGCTGGCAAATTCCAGTGGCAGAGGAGCTCCCACGCTGACCTACACATAGAATGCAGTGTTTCCTGTGCTCTGAAGCAGCCACTATGAGGCCTCAAATAATACCTGCACCACAAGCTTCTCCCGATGGATACCCAGTCCACTTGCCTTCAACCATCCTTACTGCTGCCTCCAGTGGTCTGACTAAGCTTCAGGAGCCTAAAAACTAAATATTGTCTTTTTCTTTAAAAAAAAATTACTAAAATAAAAATGACACCCCAGTTTTGTGGGACCGCGGGTTGTGGACCCATCTCTGGTGGTATACGTGTACCCCTGAGCGATGATGCAGCTGTAGAGAAGCTCCAGCAAGCGCCAAGGCAGATGACAGGCATCCGAGTGCAGGCTGGTAAAGATAGACCTTGAACACAGCTGCACCTGTACGCAGTAGAGAGACCCAGACAACGCAATGTTTGGTCTCATAAGTGGTTCTCTGACTACTCCTAGCCCTTTTGGACCTGCCGCACAGAGCAGCAACTGCTACAGGGAGAATGGTGGTCGAAGGAGGAAGACATCAGATGAAGATGAATAAAGTGAAACAACACTCAAGATATGTGAGGGCTTCACAGATGAGGTTGCTTGAAGAATTAAAAAGGATGACTCCAGGTATGTGAGGACTTCATGAAGAGTCACAAGGTCACACATATCCTGGATAGGTATTGCCATGTCACGCGCCCTACACAACCGATGAGAGCTGGTCGCGGACCATGCCAGTCGGCATGCCCTGCACAGACTGTCATGGCTGGTCATGGACCATGTTAGTGGTTCCCTAAACAGGTTGATAGAAGATGTCCACGAAGGCTCGAACAAAGCCTGGGCTGAGGCGGGCCTTGCACGGCCAATGAAGGCAAGACAAGGGGACAGCCGAGGTGCAGGCTAAGAGGATTCCAATGTAGAGAAATAGACAAAGAGATGAGATGACATCTGAAGATGAAGAGGGTTAGGATGCGTGAAGACGAATACGTGAGACCATGGACGATGAAGACAAGACATGGAATTCCACAGGAAACAGTGCCAACGAGAAGCTGGATGTAGAGATGTCCTGAGGAGGGCTAGCTCCTTGTGAAGGCAAGGGAGGAATGATGACGAGCCCCTTTTGTAGGGCTGAAGAGGTGACTCCCACGATGACATCAGAAGTGGACCACTCCTATGCTGTTCCTTTAAAAGAAGAAAAGAGAGCCGACCTTGCCCACTAGGAGGAAGCAGGAAGCAGTGCAGGACCCTGGACAGCAGCCCTGCTGTGATGCTGAGACTGAGCTGGAGGAGCAGGCCTCAAGCTGGAACTAGGCCTCAGGGCAGGCCCTGAAGACACAGGTGGCCTCCTGCCACAGAAGGTGAGCCAGAGATGGCTCTGACTGCCAGGCGAGTCCGGGGATGATGGCTTTCTCCCACGGAGGGCCTGAGGTAAGGTCAGTGGCCTCCAGGCCACAGAGAGACATTTTTAATGGCTCCCCAGCCCCAGGTGAAGAAGCAGCACGGCTCCCAGCCGCGAGCTGAGGGCATAGGCATCCTCTGTGCTGCATAGATAGTAGAAACGCAGCTCCAGCTGCCTGAGGAACATGTCGGTGGCCTCCTGGCCACATTGCTGAAAGCAGCATGGCTCAGCCATGCTGGGAGAGCAAAGGAGAATGTTGGCAGCCTCCAGGCTGCTGGAGAAGCACGGAAAAGGGGAAAAAAGTTGAAGAAGCGGCTGTGGCACCTGCCACAGGCTGAATCGCAACACCCAGCAGCCAAAGAAATAAAAATGAGCACTTTCCTGAAAGAACGTGATGCGGGCTCATCACCCCTACAGCTTCCTTCCAGCCAGCAGAATGAGGAGGACAAGAAAACGAGGTGAGGTTGGAAGAGAGAACCAAATGTTTTTGGTTTTCAAATCCTACCATAGACAAAAACCAAGCTAGAAGGGGGTCATCAACCCCCTGCTTGTCCAACTCAACCAAAGATTTTCCAATGCAAGTCCAACAAGAGCAACCAATCTTCTAAAAGTCCAAGCTACACCTCTACTATCTGCTGGAGACAGAGAATACAGAAATATTGAAGTGCTGCAGGTTTTACAATGCCCGTTATAGGATGATGCCAGCAAAACAGTTGTTTTCTGCCTCCTTCTGCTGGTAGGGCATGTAAAACCCATGCATTCTGGATTGGTCTGGTAGAACAATAAGGAAAGTGGACTTCTATTTTGCTCTGGCTTTCCTGTTGCTGTTGATTTATAGCTCATCTCTGACAGACACTAAAGGATATTTTTGCAAATGATGGACATTCCACTGTTGGAAAAATGGCCCAATACTTACCCTTTGCCAAAGGCCTTTCAACATTTGATACATTCTGCAAAATGCTGAGCCTCCATAACTGCAAAATGCCTCCATTCCTCTGATGTCTTGCAGGATCCCCTCTTTTGATCCTCAAATACTGTTGCTGGATCTGGAGTTGAAGGCAGACCAGGAAGCAAAAGGCTAGGAGTTTCTCTCTTGCACTCAACGAGCTATTCTTGGAGGCGGGGCAGGGGTTTTCATCCCAGCAGGATTGCTTGCTGCATCTGTGGCTATGCTATCCACCTGCTGCTACTCACCAGGTAAGGATAACTAGTAAGGATAATTAGGTTCTCCAAATATCTCTCAGCTACAATATTTTCAATATCCTCTCTTTCTAATTCTTCACATATCTCACATGATTCATATGAATCAGAAGGTTCTACAAATATCTGCTACAGAAACTGGTCAGAACAGAACAGGGAGCATTGTGTTTGCTTTAACTGATACCCTCCCAGTCCTCTCCCACTGCTGCTGCCACCATCCTCTGAGTCTGCTTTCTTCTACTCCTGCTGCTTACCAACTGTAGGAGCTGCTGTTCCATTTTCTAAGGCAATCCTTTATATCTGGCTGGTAGCCTCCTCTAATAAAGATCCTTTCTGAGTTTGGTAGGAGGATTCGCAGTCTTCATTCTATGCCTCTCATTATCACTAACTTAACTCTACTTGTGCTGTCCTCAGCTCTGTCTGGAAGATGAGTCTTCCCTCTTTCTCTCCCATTGCCACATTTGCCTCTTGATGCCACTGACATTGAAACTGAGCATTAGTGTGGAAACACATGGATAGCAAATCAGTCAGTCACTTTTGTCACAAACAGAGCACAGTGAGTGAATTGATGATCCTTTAGTGACTCTGTTCACTAAGAGGTATATGCTCTAAAGGATTTGTCTTGCCAAGTGCAGAACTTAGCCAGACAAAAATGGGGATTAAATATCTCCCTCTAATGGCCTGGTAAGTTTCAGCCAGATAAATCATTACCTTGCTAAAATATAACCAGATAAAAAAGAGATGGTGTGGGGGCTTAAAATTAGCCAGTATCAGTGCTACCTGGAAAAGTTTATATAACTGCTTAAGTGAAAAAAAAATTTGCAGATAACAGACTAAATCTTCCACCTCCCTACTCCCTAAATATGTTAAAAACTGTTGTGATGTAAAGCCTGATTCTCCATTTCAACTCCCAAATAATTAAAACAAGTCATAGAACATAGTAGCCTGAGACATCTCATAGATATTAAAATACAAGTGCAGGCTCTGGGTCACCTTCTACTCCCTCCCCAACACAATCCTCTTGACCCATCTGGGACCCCACAAACTCCCTAGGGCTAAGCTGGGAGGTGGAAGAGCCTTATGCTCCTGGCAACATTCAGCATTGATCTGAGAGTAATGCTTGTAGTGTACACTACCAATGCTGCTGTTTGGTAAGATTCTAAATAGCATTGGGGCCAATGCAATATTGTGCGCTGAGCCTTGTGCACAGATTAACGAGCACTTGGACGCGCATTTTGGACGTGCGCCCATAACCCTCAATGCAAAAAGGGTGTCAGGGCATCCAAAAAACGCATCCGAACTCATGCATAGCTAATAGCGCTCATCACATGGAAATTCCATGTAGATGAGGCTATTAGCAATTACCCCATGATGCAAAAAATCCCTGTGCGCCAGAGGCATACTTTTTAACCCGTCAAATTTTATGCCTGTCTGGCGCAGGTGTAAAGTCTTCCTGTACATCAAGGGCTTTTCTATGGTTCCTCCTACTTAGTATCAATATACCCACAATAAAAATGCTCAGGGCCGTGTGCATTGTATGTGTGGTATTGTGCCAGTAAATTAGCTGCTAAGGGATAAAACGGATGCTCATAAATTGAGCAGCCGTTTGGGTAACCTGCTCACACAGGGCACTTAATATTAATTTATTCACTGCTTCACTTACTGCTGATTGGTTCATTCACTGTCACATGTCAGTGAAAAGACCAATCCTCTTTCAATAGGCTGTCCTGAAAAGGGATTGGTCCTTTCACTGACACTTGTCAGTGAAAAGACCAATCAGGAACAGCCCTGCTGGTGGTGTGAAGGGCGTTCTGGCTAGGCTGTTGTGGACGCACAGCCACTTCTCCTGGGCTCACAAAGCAGAGCGCTAGGGATGCGCAAATTATCCATTGCGCGTCCCTTTTGCCACAGCAGCTCATTTGGGCATCGCATCGAGTGCCCAGGAGAGATGGATGTGTGTGCTTTCAAAAAACATGCGTCCACTTAGACGCACATTTTTTACCCACACGATATTGCATCGGCTCTAATGTTAGTAGCATATGATATGTGTGTTGTTTTCAGAGCCAAGTATATTCAGCAACAGACTTGTCCCTTGGATAATTCTGCCACTCACCAGCCTACTGAATATGAACCTCTAAGTCAGAAAGTCAAGCAGTGCAAGAGTCACACATATAAGAATTAGTAGACTGCTATACTGACTCTTTTACCCAGAGAAAGCAGGAGGCTGCCTCTAATGCAGTGAACAAACACTGCACATACTACAAGCAACAGTCAGACAATCTCTCTGTATCTTTCTTGTAGCTGCTGGCACACATTGTCTGCTTTAGTGGTAGTCTTCTTTAGGGATGTGAATCGTTTTTGAACGATTAAAATTATCGTCAGATAATTTTAAAATCGTCCAACATCGTTAGAGTGCACGATACAATACAAATGCCCCCGATTTATCGTCAGGGGCATTTGTATTGTATTGTTAAATAGGGCGCGGGAAAACCGGCACACCAAAAAAACCCTAAAACCCACCCTGAACCTTTAAAACAAATCCCCCACCCTCCCGAACCCCCCCCAAAATGTATTAAATTACCTGGGGTCCAGTGGGGGGGGGTCCCGACGCGATCTCCAGCTCTCTGGCCACTGCTGCGTTGAGAAATGGCACCGATGGCCCTTTGCCCTTATCATGTGACAGGGCAAAGGTAGCGCCGGCGCCATTTTGGTTCCTGACTCCTGACGTCACGCATGCAGGAGATCGCCCCCGGACCCCCGCTGGACCCCCAGGGACTTTTGGCCAGCTTGGGGGGGGTCTCCTGACCCCCCCAAGACTTGCCAAAAGTCCAGCGGGGGTCCGGGAGCGACCTACTGCACGCGGGCCGTATTGCCAATATTCAAAATGGCGCCGGCGCTACCTTTGCCCTCACTATGTCATACGGGCGACGGTCGCCCGTATGACATAGTGAGGGCAAAGGTAGCGCCGGCGGCCACATTTGCTGCTCTGCCAGGGATCGCGTGCCAGCAGTCGGCCGGCGCGTGCAACTTACTTCAGCCCCAGGGCTGAAGTAAGTTTTGTGATAAAAAAAAGAAATCATCAAAGGTAGGGGGAAAGGGCGGGGGAGGTAAGGGAAGGGAAGGTGGGGTGGGGGGTAGGAAAGTTCCCTCCAAGTCTGTTCCGATTTCGGAGCCACCTGGAAGGGAACTGGGGAATGCAGTGCGGCCCGGCATGGGCTCATCGCGCGCAAGGTGCACAATTGTGCACCCCCTTGCGTGCGCCGACCCCCGATTTTATAACATGTGCGCACCTGCACACATGTGTGTGTGCCGGGTAGCGCGTGCACATGTATGCCGCGCGTGCTCCTTTTAAAATCTATCCCTATGATTATAGTCAGGAGGGAGGGGTCAATATTCAGCCGGGGAGGGGTTTATATTCAGCTGCAGAGTGGCTAGTTAATTTAGCCGGATATAGCTATCTGGCTAATTTAACAGGGATATTCAGTGACATGCCTGAGAGAATGTGGGATTGGCAGTAAAATGTTGAATTTGTTTTCCTTATAATTGACCGATCAAACCTTCCTTGTGTCCATTGCAGGAAAACATTTCTCATGGTCCTCTTTGACAAGTGGTGTCCCTAAATGATCAGGCCTCACAACCACTTTGTTTAACATTAATCTGGCCCCTCTTTAATTACTAGCTGGGTTCTATGAGGGATACCACTTATATGAAACATTTGAAACTGTGTCTTTCTTAGCTGTTAAATGTTGGTTAGTGTATAACATGTTGGCCATGAACATCAAAAAGACCTGTCATTGTTCTTCTTCACTCCAACAGATTTACAGTGCCTCTCTCATTTGTTTTTGAGAATGTTTATACCCCACTGGTAGCCCAAGTCAAGTTTCTGGTGGTTATCTTACAATTTATGTGTGTCTGTACAGACTGGGGAAATTGTTTGGGATATTTTAAACTTCAGTTGGTTAGACCTCTGAAAATGCTGTTGAATAGCCATGACTTCCTCTTAACAGTTCAAGCAGTACTACTTTCCACTTTGGATTACTGTAACGCTTTACTGATGGGTGCACCTGTGACCCATTTGTGAGCACTGCAGGTACTGCAGAACTCTACTGCTCGCTTAACATCTGGACAAGGGAGGTGAGAATATCTTTCCCCCTTGCTGAAGGATCTACATTGGCTCCCGATTAGGGAGAGGAAGCAATATAAAATTGATTGCACATGTTGCTAAAAATTGACTCTCTTCTGTGGACGAACCAAATGCTGCATGTCTTTAATCTCCCGAGAATATTATGCTCATCGTAGAGAGGTTTACTTGATAATATTCCCTCTGTGAAGCATGTTCATCTTGTGGACATTTATGAGAGGATATTCCCATTTGCTGGTCCTGTTCTGTGGAGCTCTCTGCCTGTGGACGTACGTGTGCTTTAATGCACTCAAACCTTCAAAAAACTACTGAAGGCTTATTTATTCACTATGATATTTAGAGACTCAGATGCCAGCAATGGCCTGTTAAAATGGTTATGTTTGTTCTCTACTTTGTTGCTATATTTTCTTTTATATGATTTGTTTTTGATTTTTATGTTTCTTTTATGCATGTTTGATTGTAAGCCCCCGAGAGCGGCTATAAATTATCAAAATAAATGCATAAATAAATGCATCTGCCAGTTTGGATTTGCTGATAGAAAATGTCCTGGATTATGATTAGAGCTGCTCCTTCCTTTTCCCATCCCCAACTGGCTCCATTTGAGCAGTCCCATAGACTTTAATGGGACTGCACAAATAAACTGAAAATGCTTCTGTTTTTTTTTTCTAGGGAAAGCACCCGAAATTGACTCATCAATCACTTTTCTTCAATTTGGATCAAATGAATCGACATCTGGGCAAGGTTGGCCTCAGGGATGAGTGCAGAGGATTAGAGTTCTTTGTGCTGCTGCTGCTGCTGCCGTTCTTCCTTCCAGACCCTCAATACTTGGGACTGGGGGAGGGCAGCAGAGGCTGTAATTTGGGAGCATGTTCACTCTATTCAGTCTGAACAGGCTGATCTAGACCTGATATTGTCTCATTGCATGCATGGAGAAGTTGTCCCTACTTTTCTTAGTTTTCCCCAGAGTTACAGCTCTAAGCATGCAATGGGGCAAACGTAAGACTTGATCGGCCCTTTTGAGTTGACTTGGGTGAGGTGGCAATCGTACAGTGTGACACTTCTCCAGATGGCCTGCACAGCCCCAGAAGAACAATACAGGAGAGAGGCGCTTGCAGTAGCTGTTTGCATGGAATCACTGCCACCAAGGTAGGGGCAGGGGGACAGCCGTGTTCGGGGAATTATAATGAATTTATTTTTCCGGTCTTGATCTGCAGAGTCTGGCTTATTGGAGATTCTATTTTAGTTTTTGTCTACACATTTTTCTTTCTAATTCATGGTCCCTTATTCTCATATTCCGTATTTGGTGAGGCTCTGTCTGAGTTATGTAGAATCTTCTGGTAAAGTGTAGTTTCTGTACAAGGATCTATAGCTCTCTGGAGCTGCTCTTGCTCTTATCTCCACTACCTGTTCAGGGGCATTGAATGGGACATAAGGTAAAACACTGCTCAAGCTCAAGTGCTTTGTATCGGTAATATAAAAAATGCAAAGCTAAAAATCATTATAGAATCTCCTGGCTAGGATTACACTGATCTGTTTGTTGACATCCTTTATTTTTGCAGATTTGTCATGTAAATTGTAGATTGTATTCAGTGGACTGTCTGAGCAGGAGTGAGAAAGTGCTCTGACGTGGACACATTATAAAAGGCAGACAGAACTAGAACTCACCATACAGCTTCTAAATACTTGCTACCTATGAAATCGAGCAGATTTCGAAGCCTTGTTTCTTCCAAATTATTCTGTTGTCCTATTAATAACTTGTTAACAATCTTGCCTTTTGCAGGTTTGTCATGTAAGCTGTAGACCATTTTTCAGGGCAGTAGATTATGGGAGCTTGTATAAGAAAGTTGATAGTAGTTCTTAAAAAAGCTATTTGAAAATCAAGTGTGGTCTTGTCTTGTTTCCTTCTCTCCTGTCACCCATGTACCACATTTTCTTATATAAAACTGGTTGTGGTGAAAAGGTTTAATGTTTGGCTGATTAACCAATTAGGTAAACTTGATGTTTTACTATATGACTTAATT
Organism: Rhinatrema bivittatum; assembly: GCF_901001135.1. Classification (NCBI taxonomy): domain Eukaryota; kingdom Metazoa; phylum Chordata; class Amphibia; order Gymnophiona; family Rhinatrematidae; genus Rhinatrema; species Rhinatrema bivittatum. Next base: position 456,489,743 of record NC_042615.1, on the reverse strand, counting down.
AAAACTTCCTGCTGTTTAAGCCCACCTACAAGCCACTTACATTAGTTCCTTCCCACTTTAAATCTCCCTCAGTCATGGCCTTGCTTACTTAACAAAAAAACCTCTTATTTATTCTTGCTGTGTACCTTGTCTGTCTGTCTTGAGTAGATTAAATGTTCCAAGGAGTAGGAGCTGTCCATTATATGTCTCTGTACAGTGTTGTGTGCATTTGATATGTGCTATATTAATTGCTATTAATAATGAATGGTGAGTCACTTGCATATGAAAGAAAATAATGGAATGATATAAAGGTGTTAAAAGCAGAATATTTGTTTATTTTTAGAACACAGAATCACTATGTTATAATTAGTGAGGTTTGGGTGGACCCTTGGACACTGTGGCAGCTGACCACGCCCACGGGGAGAAGTCCCGTGAGGGGCTACAGGTCAGGCTCAGCTCAGGACCACAAACACAGAGATTGATCTTTTATTAGACAAAGTGATAAAGCCACCAGAGGTGGCAGTAGTGAGCAGCAGAAGTAGCCCGGCTGGGCTGGTATCCCTCAGGTGCTGGAACAGCGGCTCCTCCGGTAGCAGTGCTGTAGTGGAAACTGAGAATAATGAGTACAGTGGAAAATGCACAAAGCCCCAGTATGGAGAACCCCAGGATAGGAAGAGCATGCCCTTGAGGAGCGAGTACCTGATCCCTGAGAGCTGAGAGGCTTGAAGGTAATGTACTCACAAAGCGGTTACACGTAGGAGATGGCACTAGGGCTGGAACAGAGGGCAGGCCCTCGAGGAGCGAGTACCTGGTTCCAGGGAACAGCTCTGAGGTGAAGATGGTAGTACTCACTGGTGTTGAAGATAGCAAATCCTTCCAGGCAGAAGAGAAGGTAGGAACAGGCAGCGAGTCAGGGAACATGGGCCCTCGAGGAGCGAGTACCGGTTTCCTGATAGTGACCTGAAAATCAAGTGAGGCCCCCGAGGAGCGGGTACCCCGTTAGCATTAAGAGTCCAATGGAAGATTGGAAAGGCAGAGTAAGCTGGGTACGGAGAGCGAATCCCATCTGTAAGAATCACCCTTGCTAACTCAAAGGCTAGCAAACCTCGTAGGCTTTAAATATCCGGGCAGCGTGATGTCATCACGGGGGGACGCCCCTGAGGTTCACACCAAGTAGGAAATAAGAGTGAGAGCCGTGCGGCGCGCGCGCCCTAAGGTACCAGCGGAGCATGGCGGGAGGCAGCGTCCAAGCCGGTCCGGGGACGCCGGAGAGGACGGCAGGCAGACGCCGCAGCAGCCAGCCATCCATCCATAGCGAGAGGAGGTGCAAAGAAAGAAAGGTAGGCGGAGTGAAGCCGTCGGGAAGGGACGGTTGCAACACACTACTAGGGGAAGCAACAATTAAACAGTTAAGCAACTGATTTCAGGCTCTAAGGAATAGTTGAGCCAGTCCTGGTTTTTCAAGCATATTTCAAAGCTCTCTGTGCAAAACTCAGACTGGAGTAGACAGGCCTGGGCTCAGTGGGCTATTGAGGATCTAGAGCTGCAAGTGAAAATGAAGTGCAGCGCTGCCAGTTTCTGCAGGGAGTTTTTCTGGTTTTTTTTAACTTGTATCTCAATTCATTCTGGGATTCGAAGTCTCTGGTTCTTGTATTTGAAATCAGCACTGCAGGTAGCAAAATGCATCAGGATGGGGATTTGTCAAAACTAGCATTGGCGTAGCATCTCCCTGCAGGAATTGGGTAACTTGGCAACTACATATATTCTTTTTTGTGTGCATCATTTAGCTGCAAATAGATCTGATGATAATTCTTAACGATCAAATTTAAGTGACAGGCACTATGCAAATGAGAAAAACTTTTTTTGTAGTAACATAGTAAATGATATAAAATAGTGTGGTTGCCATGTTAGTCCACTCGAATACATTTATCTATTGATATTTATACATCACCCATACCAAAGCCCTAGGCAGTGAGCAAGACAGAAACGTACATAATTAAAACAAATGCATGGAAATAAAGGTTAACAAATAAAAAAAATAAAATAAAAGATACCTTTTTTTATTGGACTGACTAACTACATTCCTTGACTAGCTTTCAGAAGCAAATACTCCCTTCCTCAGGTCAGAACAGAATCTATAAAAAGGCATCACCATTCATAATTTTTTTTTTTTACTTGCTGTTAACCTTTGTTCCCATTTAGTAAATGATGGCAAATAAGGTCAATTGCTCCATCCGGTCTTCCCAGGTGGTGTAATCAGGGTGGGGTCGGGGGGGGGGGGGGGGGGAGGGGTGGGCTCAGTACAGCTCTGGAAAGCATTAGAATCTCCTTGCACCCCTGCCAGTGCATAGCCAGCAAAGCATACTCAGCATTGCGCAATCGCAGGGGAGGCTTGAATGCTAAAGTGCGGCTGGAGGGCTGAAATCTGGATATTTCAGACCATTTTAGCCCTGCTTTCTTTTTCAGTACACTACTTAAAAAAAAAAAATCAGCACAGTACAGAAAAAAAAAAAATCAGGAGAGTTGGCCATCCGACCTGCCAGGCCATGTTTCCTTTCCTTCCCCAGATCCCTTTGACATGTTTAAAACTCCAAAAGCGGAAGGGGACTCGGTCACGAAAGAGAGGGGGACAAGATGGGTATCTTTTGAAAAGAAGCACAGGGATTGTTACTTCTCTCGTTCAACCCTGTTGCCTTTTTCCTGTGCTGAGCTGCCCTCTCCCCGGGTATTACGCCATCAGCACACCTTTACATCTTGCCTGGATGACCTCAGAATCTTGATGCTATTTAGTTCTGTTTATTTAGTTCTGTTGCTGTGGTGCTTCTGTGACATATCTGGGGTCTGGCAGTATAATGCCCTGGACATTTATAGCCAGCCTTCATTTAGCACTGCTGCTGCTTGTGGCAGTTGTGGGACTGTGGTTAGTACAGCAAAACTGTCTCTTCAAGAATGGGAGGGAGCAGGGAGAAGGACAATTATGTTAAAGGTGAGTTGGTCTCATACCAATGACAAATAATTAACATTAGAGTATATTTTCAGCTTTACATAAATTTTAAGTTTCTTCACCCAGTCCTTATAATAATACATCTAGCTGCAAACAAAATGGGAAAGCTTGACTGAAATCCAATGGTGACCAAAGCTCATAAATTGGCCATCAGTTTTCTTCGATAGGGAAGCACCAAGCCTCCAAAGCTCTGGTATCAATTTATGGGCACAGTGATTTGTAAATGTGTCCTTCCTTTAATAGTTGGTATTGATGTGCCCATGTAGCTAAAATAGTAAATATCCATTCATCATCCATGCTGAACAGTCCAGACAAGAAGGTTATGTCCCCCCTGCCAGCAGGTGGAGACAGAGAAAAAAACCTCAAAACTGACTTCACTCCTCTTATGTGGGTCTAGCACTGCCTTCATCTCTTGTATATTTCTTTGTCCCCAACAGATATGTGGAATGGAGCTGCAGCTAGTAATAGAAGATTTTGCTGGTGGCTGAAGAAGATCAGTGAGTATTACTTTGTTGGGTAATTTGGGACTTAAAGTTTGGGGGAGAGATTAAATTATGGGTAAATAATCTTCAGTTTGTGTACTTAATTAAAAAGTAAAGTTAAGTAGTGTAAACTGTGTGTACTTGACTAAAAGAAAGGAAAAGAAGGTAATTTTTGAAGTGTGTGTGGCTGATTAAAAGAAAAGAATGGTAGATAATTTTTATGTGTCTTTCTTTCCCTCCCACCCACTCCTAAGTACAATCAATGAGGAAGATCTTTAAAAAATATGCAATCGCGTACTTTTGTTTGCGCACCAGGCGCGAATAAAAGTACGCTGGATTTTATAAGATACGCGCATAGCCGCGCGTATCTTATAAAATCTGGGGTTGGCGTGCCCAAGGGGGTGCACATTTGTGCAACCTGCGCGCGCCGAGCCCAGCGGCACTGCCTGTTCCCTCCGAGGCCGCTCCAATTTCGGAGCGGCCTCGGAGGGAACTTTCCTTCACCCTCCCCCACCTTCCCCTCCCCTCCCTAACCCACCCTATCTAAACCCCCCCTACCTTTGTCGGCAAAGTTATGCCTGCTTTCAGCAGGCGTAACTTTGCGTGCGCTGGCTGGCAGCCCCGCTCCGTCCTCCGGTCCCGGGGGCTGGTCTGGAGGCCTCGACCATGCCCCCGGGCCGGCGCCACACCCCCGAGCACGCCCCTGAAATGCCGTGGCACGCCCCCGAAATGCCACGTTGTTTCGGGAACGACCCTGGACACGCCCCCTCCCGCCCCTTTTCAAAAGCCCCGGGACTTACGCGCGTCCCGGGGCTTTACGCGCACCGACGGTCTATGCAAAATAGGCGCGCCGGCGTGCAAGGGCCCTGTGCGCGTAAATCCGGAAGGATTTACGCGCGCAGGCCTTTTAAAATCTGCCCCTTTGATTATAGACTTTTTCCCATATAAGAGGTCAAGAGACATTTTCACACAAAATCCAATCGGATTTATCTAAAACAAGGGAGTGGCCCATCCCTAATCAATAGATTCATTATTGTCCCCTTGCAGGTCATTGCTAAATTAACATTAAATACACCATAGAAATTTAAAGGACATTAATTTATGCATCACTACTCCATTAGTAACTAAATTAACTAAGAACGCAACAATATTAAGATACAGACAGCAGTCTTTTGCACCAAGTAACACATGTATGATTATCTACCAGCTGGTGAGAGGTTATATATGTGCATCCAGTGCAAAGAGCTTCTGGCTCTCAGATGAGTCCGATTTCTGGAGGCTAGAGTGGCAGACCTGAAGGAGCTGAGAAAGACATAGAGATATATAGAGAAGACCTTCAGGGACATAGTAACCAAGTTATAACTCAAGTCTTGGAGCTCAGCTGCCTGGATGGAGAACATCACTTTGGTTTAGTAGGAAGTGATCCTGTAGCCAAGACCTGTACTCCAGGTGATGCAGTATCCTTGTGCACCAAGGATGGGTCTCCAAGTGCTTCTACCCAGGAGAGAAGGGGTAGGTCGGCCGTCATAGTTGGTGATTTTAATATTAGGAATATAGATAGCTGGGTGAATAGACATGAAGTTTGCTTGGTAACCTGCCTGCCTGTTGTGAATGTAGCAGACCTCTCGCATCACCTAGATAGAATTTTAGACAGTGGTGGGGAGGATCTGGATGTTATGGTATATGTGGGCACCAATGACATAGGAAGGTATGGGAGGGAGGTAATGGAAGCCAAATTTAGGATCTTACGTAGAATGTTGAAATCCAGAACCTATAGGGTAGCATTTTATAAAATTTCCTTGTTCCATTCTCAGGACCCCAAAGCTCTAGATTTTCAATGCTATTTAATGTAAAAATCCCAAATTGCTCATGTTCAGGTACAAAAACTTAGATTGTAAGCCCTCTGGGGATAGAGAAATACCTACAGTACCTGAATGTAAACTGGTGTGATATCTCGATTGAGATCGAATGTCGGTATATAAAAACAATAAATAAATAAATAAATAAATAAATGTTCAATCTCCACCACTAGGTGAGGGAAACAGACATCCAGTGACTGTCTATTTTAATTGATTGAACAAGTGTGCTTTGTTAATGCAGGGTTCAGAATTCAACTTAGATCATATATTGACTGCATGTCCATCCATATTGTATATTTGATACAGTGTCCATGTCCATTCATTTATGTTGGTCGCACCAAACGCAGCATAAGATCTTGGCTCATTGAACATAGGATCTGCGTTAAACGCCTGTAAAATTCAGGCTCCAATTGTTCAGCACTGCATTAACAAAGCACACTTGTTCAAAAAATTAAAATGGACAGTCATTGGATGCCAGTTTCTCTCACCTAGAGGTGGAGATTGAATGTGAGCAATTTTGGATTTTTACATTAAATAGTATGTCTCCAGATGGACTCAATGAGACAGTGGACTCGCATACACTGTTGTGACTTTTACTTCCCATTCTGGACTTTGTCTCTCTCTAGTACATTCTGGGTTGCACTTCTAGACTTCTGATTGGCTAACTGTTATCAACTCTTTGATTGGTTGTTTCCTGCATCTAAGTCAATGTTTCAATATGGTGTATCTGTTTCTGTTTCAGAAAGACTGCACAGTAAGTTGATGAGTTTGTTCTCTGTAGATTTTCCTGCATTCCCCAGATGCAGAGCTGCATACTCAAAACATTGGCATCAATGTTGGGCTGAGTTTTGACCGACATGCTAAAAGAGCTAAGTTTAAATGCATACTATAAAATTATATTTAAAAATGGTACATTTTGGTGATCAATGATTATAATTTAAGACGTTGTTTGGTACATTTCAAGTGAACTCTGACTATTCAATATTATGAACTAGTTGCATTTACATATGTGTTATGTTTTAACTTGGTTTGTGGGCCCTTGGGTCATGGAGAGAGCTGACTCCACCCACAGGGAGGAACCCTGTGGGGACTCTCCACGACAGGTGGGGTCTCATCAGTGATGGACACAGGACTAAGTGAATATTTATTATACAGCAAAGAGTTACCCGAGGAGAGGGTTTGTAAACTCAGCCCTGGAATTAGAAGACCTGGGATGGATTCTCTGGTAGTGGTCCACAGGGTGGGGTAACCAGGAGAATCCTTGCTTCTTGATAGGCCTTGTGCGTGGTAGCTCCAGTAGTGGTCCGCAGCACGGGGTAGGCTGGAAGTAAGTGTTGACAACTGGCATAAGATAGCGTGGATCCGGTAGTGGTCCGCAGAGCGGGGTAACCCGAGGGTCCACACAGCAAGACAAACATGGTAATGCAGAGTAAGTCTTGAACTCACAGTGCAGTAGAGAATTCATTGTAGCATCAATGGAGATCCAATGCAGGAGAAACTCACTTAGCTGGAGAAGGTGAGACTGGCATAAGAGGCTCTCTGAGGAGCAGATAGCCCTGAGTGCAGCGAGGCCCCCAAGGAGCGGGTACCTGAGTCACTCAGCCTGGAACACAGGAACAGCGATGCGAAGTGTCTCAGAGTAAGGAATTAGGCAAGATGGAATCCTTGCTAACTCGTAGGTAGGAAAGTCCGGTAGGTTTAAATACACGTAGGCAGTGATGTCATGCAGAGGGTATGCCCCCAAGGTTCCCGCCATGATGTGCATAAGAAGGAGGCAGGTGTGAGCATGCCCTAGGTCACACCAGATTTAAGATGGTGACCGGGATCACCCTCACCATCCCGGGAATGCCAGGGGGGGTCGGCGTGCAGAGGCAGAGGTGGCCATCTTAGCCAGAATCGGAGCTACTGGGCAAATTGAGGTGAGCAGCAAAGGTCGCAGCCACCTGCGACCGGGCACAACAATATGAGAATCATCAGTATATTTAAAGAATTGTTCTTTTGGCATTTATTTTCTCTATTCATTGGGTTCCTGGTTGTGTTGTTTGTTCAAGATTTGTTGTACCTTTATATTTTCTTTGATGTGAAAAAAATAAACATTTTTTACTAAATACCCCTTGCTATTTCTAGGTGCTGACTAAAGCCTAATTAGCATTTGATAGTTCTTAGTAAGCATATATGTATGCATTAATTTAGCACATGCAGGTTAATATTATCTAGGATAGGTTTAATGTACATGTAGAGCTTTAGTTCATATAACACACTTTAATGAGCATACTAATTTTTAGGCCATATAATCAAACATCTCTTTTTTAGAAAGACGATGGACAATCAACTGACCACTTATAAAGGACGATCACTGAATTTGAATCACATAACTAAATAATAATCAGAATAGATAAAAGGTTTTCAATTTGGATAGTTTACAAGCTATAATACCCTGGTTTAGTTAGATAAAAAAAATGTACCAGATTTCAAACAATAGGAATATTATCACTTGCTAATCCAATATAATTTTGCGTTTCCATTGTTCGCACATTCCACACTTGAGACAGACAGTAGTCTAGTCACTAGGATAGATTCAAACCATTCAATTTTCAGCTTTTTTTTTTTTTTGGTAAATAGCAACATGGATATTTAAGTTTTCACAAATAGCAACAGCTATAAAAGGGTCTCTTCAGGTGATATGCTTGACTAGCAAAAAGACACTCACTATGACTTGAATTGATATTCAAGATAAGAAGGCAGAGCTACTACAGAAACTCTACTACCTCCAATTAGGTTTCTGAAATGGTTTAAGAGAGCTGATTCATCCATTGGGATATGCCAAAAATTAGAAGTTTAATTTTAGATGGACAAAATTGTTTTGGATTTTAATTTTAGTACTTTTTTAGAATTTTTTTGAACTTCACTAAAGAAATTCATCATATATTTACAAGCTGATTTAGAAAAAATCAGAAAAAATGAAGAAATCTGAAAATTCAATTTGGATTTTCTAAAAAGCAAATCAAATCTAATTTGACGTAATCAGAAAATAATTACTCAAGAATCCGATAAAAGTCTTCAAATAATCTTGGTGAATGAATTGTGGATTATCAAATTGTTTCCAGATTTATTACATTTCTTAGCAAATTTATTTGAAAAGGTTAGTGTTGTGGTCCGCTCCGCGACCCTCGCGTCCCGGCCCTTACCTCAAAGTTCCAGCTGGGCCACTCAATGCCTGAACCAGCTCCGTGAGCGTCTCCGCTGGGGAGACGCCATTACCCTGGGCTCCTTAGGCGCGCGTGCACGCTGTCACGGCTCTGATATAGCCCGTTTCCCACCAGAGCGAGCTCCGCCCCCGCACCTGACATCAGACGCCCAGTCCTACTTAAACTCCCCGTGGACCCCACTACGACGCCTTGCAACCGGGTCCCTTGCGGTGCCCAGTTGCCCTGAGCCCTGGTGTGTGACTCCCTTGCACACCGTTCCTGCCTGCCTGCCTGCTTGGTCTACTACGTGACTTGCTTACACTTCTAACCTCTTAGTTCTTGCCTGCTTCAGCACCTGTCCAGGTTCCTGCCTGGTCCCGCTCTGCCTGCCTTCAGCTTGCTACAGTTCCTGCCTGGTTTCTCTCTGCCTACCTTCAGCTTGCTACAGTTCCTGCCTGGTCCCGCTCTGCCTGCCTTCAGCTTGCTACAGTTCCTGCCTGGTTTCTCTCTGCCTGCCTTCAGCTCGCTGCAGTTCCTGCCTGATTTCACGCTGCCTGACTTCGGCCCGCCACAGTTCCTGCAAGGCCTCCTTCATCTGCTTCAGCTCCAGCCTACTCAAGATCCGGACCAGAGATCACCTACCAGCAGCCGGATTCCTACGGGCTCCAACCGGAGGGGGGGACATCGGCTTCCAGGGTGAACCTCCTGAGTCCCAAGCAGCTGGGCTCCCAAGGGCTCCTCCCGGGGGAGTACCAGCTTCTGGGTGAAGCCTACTGTCTACATCAGCCTGGTCTGCCTACCGGCCTGCTGCCCCAAGACCATAGTCCAACTACCCCAGGTCTCCCGCAGGCCGGCCTAAGGGTCCACTGTCTAGCTAGTCCACAACAGATTGCAAGGCCATGGACTCGGCAGACGCCCCAGCGCCTCAGGACCGTCCTGGGCTACACCAACAGCTGCAACAACAGCAACAGTTCTTGGATGTGCTGGCCGGCTCCCTTGGACAACTGGTCGCCAGACTGGGCGCCTTGGATGCCCGACCCCCGCCTGGCGCAGACGTCGAACCTTTACTGTCGGCTGCTTCAGTAACTCAATTGCCGGCACCATCGCCTTATGCAGGGGATACCAGGACTTGCCGAGGATTTTTAAATCAGTGTTTCATCCGCTTCTCGCTGCTGCCCCACCAGTTTCCCACCGATACAGTCAAGGTCGCTTACATGCTATCGCTACTCGATGGAAAGGCCTTAGTTTGGGCCTCTCCCTTGTGGGAGAACAACGATCCTGCCTTGAATGATCTGCAACGCTTCATCTCAATTTTCAAGCAGGCCTTCGATGAACCATCCCGTCGGGCCACTGCCACCTCCGACCTCCTGCAGCTATGCCAGGGAACCCGTCCTCTAGCAGATTACGCATTGGACTTTAGGACCCTCGCTCAGGAGGTGGGTTGGCAGGATGGAAGTCTCAAGGACATCTTCCTTGAGGGCCTCTCCGGGCGAATCAAGGATGAGATCTCCGCCCGGGAGCTCCCAGAGGACCTTAACGCTGTGGTAGAGATGGCCGCACGAATAGATCGCCGTTTGCAGCAAAGGGAGCATGAAGCCCACCATAGCCGATCCAGCCTGCCTCGGACTTCGCCTCGCCTGCCTCCGCCTCAGAAGGTCGTCCGGCCTGAGTCTCCTGCTTCTGAGCCCATGCAACTGGGCCGAGCGCCTCTCTCCAAGGAGGAGAGACAACGTCGACGCTCGTTAGGCTTATGTCTCTATTGTGGCCAGAAGGGGCACTTCCTGGCCCGCTGTCAAGAGCGGGCGGAAAACGCCAGCACCTAGGGGGCCGAGAGGAGCACCTCCTAGGTTGTGCCACTGCTCCTCATAGTACCTTGCTTGTTACTCTAGAGTACCCGGGGGGTTCTTTAGAGATCTCTGCCTTCATGGACTCCGGCGCTGAAGGCAACTTCATGCAAGAACAACTGGTCCTTCAGCTGGGGATACCTACGATAAGACGGGAGGCCCCCTTGAGGATAACTTCCATCCAAGGGACACTTCTGCCAGCTCGTATTCTGACCTCTACCGTTCCGTTGATGGTTCGCACAGGGGCGATCCACGTGGAGGAGGTAGCCTTCTTGGTCTTAGAGAGAGCTATCCACTCCCTGGTGCTTGGTCTTCCGTGGCTCCAAAAACACTCACCCACCATTCAGTGGTCGACTATGCAGATTGTCAAGTGGAGTCCCTATTGTACCGAACACTGCATGAAGCTGCCTAGACCATCAGCTCGTCTGCTGTCGCATGCGGCCCTGGGGCCTCCTGCCCCTTACGAAGATTTTGCTGACGTCTTCTCTAAAACCAAAGCGGAGATCCTACCTCAGCATCACCCATACGACTGCGCTTCGAACTGCTGCCTGGTACAACCCCTCCTAGGGGCCGAGTATACCCCTTGTCCTTGCCGGAGACCAGAGCTATGTCGGAATACATAGCAGAAAATCTTGCCAAAGGGTTCATCCGACCCTCGAAGTCCCCCGCAGGTGCCGGTTTCTTTTTTGTTACCAAGAAAGATGGATCACTCAGGCCCTGCATCGATTACCGCGGCTTAAATGCCATTACCAGACGTGACCGCTACCCGCTTCCACTCATCCCGGAGCTACTAGACCGGTTACAGGGTGCAAGAATATTCACCAAGCTCGACCTTCGGGGTGCCTATAATTTGGTGAGAATCCGTGCCGGAGACGAATGGAAGACCGCATTCAACCCCAGGGATGGGCATTACGAGTATCTCGTGATGCCCTTCGGCCTTTGTAATGCCCCCGTGGTCTTCCAGAACTTGATGAATGACATCCTCCGAGAACTCTTGAATACTTGTGTGATTGTCTATTTGTACGACGTCCTAATATTCTCCCGGGACTTGCCCACTCATAGAGAGCAGGTCCGTCAAGTATTATGGATTCTATGCCAACACAGCCTGTACGCAAAGCTGGAGAAGTGCATTTTTGAACAGTCATCCTTGCCGTTCCTGGGCTACATTATCTCAGCCGAGGGGTTCCAGATGGACCCAGATAAAGTATCCGCTATCCGCAATTGGCCTCGCCTGAAAGGATTAAAAGCCCTACAGCGCTTTCTCGGCTTTGCCAATTTTTACAGGCATTTCATCCCGAACTACTCTCGATTAGTAGCTCCATTAACTGTCTTGACCCAGAAAGGGGCTAATACTACAGATTGGCCTGCCTCGGCCTGCCAGGCTTTCGAAGACTTGAAGAGGGCCTTCCTTACGGACATCTGCCTTCGGCACGTGGACCCTGAACGTCCCTTCATTGTAGAGGTGGATGCCTCAAATTTTGCGGCAGGGGCTGTTCTAAGTCAGTTCTCTGATTCAGGTCAACTCAACCCGTGCTCCTACTTTTCGCGAAAGTTCACGCCCGTGGAATGTAATTATAGCATCAGCGACAGGGAACTGTTAGCGATTAAGCTTGCACTGGAGGAGTGGAGACAATGGCTGGAGGGAGCCAACCATCCGATCACCATCTACATGGACCACAAAAATCTTACCTCCCTCAGCCAAGCACAACGGTTGAACCCTCGGCAGGCTCGGTGGTCCCTGTTTTTTGACCGATTCGATTTCACCATCTGCTACCACCCTGGCGCTAAGAACACCCGTGCTGATGCTCTTTCTCGAGCTTCTGAACCTGAAGAATCACCCAAGACTTCCCAGCCTGTCCTGGATCCGCGGAAGGTCTGCGTAGCCTCCTCTACGGCACTTCCTGAGGAGAAGACGGTGGTCCCTCGCCGTTCCCGCCAGGCCATCCTGTCTTGGGCCCACGAATCCCTCACTGGAGGCCACGCTGGCCGAGCCGCCACCTTGGACCTTATCAGCCGCTTTTACTGGTGGCCCACAGTGAAGCGGGATGTCCGCCTCTTCGTAGATTCGTGCCCGGCTTGTGCTCTGCAGAAACCTTTGACAGGGAAACCCTGAGGCCTACTCCAGCCGTTACCAATTCCTGCAGAACCGTGGCCCCACATTTCCACGGATTTCATCGTGGACCTTCCGTTGTCAGAAGGAAATTCGGTCATCTGGGTCACAGTAGACCGTTTTTCTAAAATGGCACATTTTGTGCCTCTACCACAGGGGTGGGCAATTCCAGTCCTCGAGGGCCACAAACCTGTCGAGGTTTTAGGATATCCTAATGAATATGCCTGACATAGATTTGCATACAACTGAGGCAGAGTGCATGAAAATCTCTCTCATGCATATTCATTAGGGATATCCTGAAAACCAGACTGGTTTGTGGCCCTCGAGGACCGGAACTGCCCACCCCTGCTCTACCAGCTCTGCCTTCAGCCCCGGAACTTGCCAAGTTGTTCGCCCTGTACATATTCCGATTACATGGGCTTCGGCATGATATAGTCTCTGACCGCGGCCTTCAGTTTACAGCCCGCTACTGGAAGCACTCTGTAAACGTTTCCACGTCCAGTTGAGCCAGTCTTCGGCCTTTCATCCGCAGTCCAATGGACAAACAGATCGCACTAATTGAACCCTCAAGACATATCTACGGTTTTTCGTTAACGAAAGGCAGGATGATTGGGCTCCTCTCCTTCTGTGAGCAGAGTTTTGTTACAACAACCACACCCACTCTGCCACAGAGAATTCACCGTTTCTGACGGTTTATGGGAAGCAGTTACACCCCCCTTTGCCGTTGCCTGATCCCAGTACTTTGCCAGCAGTACAACTTTCCGCTCGCCAGTTACGTTTGCTGTGGTCGTCCACCCAAAAGAAGCTTCAGAAGGCCGCCCAAGCTACCAAAGATTGCGTAGACAAGCATCGCCAGCCAGCTCCGGTGTTCCTCCCGGGGGACCGTGTCTGGTTGAGTACCAGAAACTTGCAACTACAAATCCCGTTCCGCAGATTGGCCCCACACTTCTGCGGACCTTTTCGAGTGGCTGAACGCATTGGAGCAGTCTCCTATCGTTTACGCCGTCCCTCCTCAATGCGCATCCACAGTGTTTTTCATGTTTCCCTCCTTAAACCACTTGTCCTCTCCAGGTACCATCCTAAGGTCCCAGATGCACCGGATCCTTCCATTCCCGGAGATACCATCAGCGTCGTTGGGAATACCTGATCTCCTGGGAGAATTGTGGACCTGAGGAAAACACGTGGGAGCCTGCGCGGAACATCTTGGATAAAGACCTATTGAGGCAGTTCCATCTTCAGCACCCAGGTAAACCAGGGCCTGCTAAGAGGGGGTGTAAGAGGGGGGGTACTGTTGCGGTCCGCTCCGCGACCCTCACGTCCCGGCCCTTACCTCAAAGTTCCAGCTGGGCCACTCGATGCCTGAACCAGCTCCGTGAGCATCTCTGCGGGGGAGACGCCATTACCCTGGGCTCCTTAGGCACGCACACGTGCTGTCACGGCGCTGATATAGCCCGTTTCCCGCCAGAGCGCGCTCCGCCCCCGCTCCTGACGTCAGACGCCCAGTCCTACTTAAACTCCCCGCGGACCCCACTACGACGCCTTGCAACCGGGTCCCTTGCAGTGCCCAGTTGCCCTGAGCCCCGGTGTGTGACTCCCTTGCACACCGTTCCTGCCTGCCTGCTTGGTCTACTACGTGACTTGCTCACACTTCTAACCTCTTAGTTCTTGCTTGCTTCAGCACCTGTCCAGGTTCCTGCCTGGTCCCGCTCTGCCTGCCTTCAGCTTGCTACAGTTCCTGCCTGGTCCCGCTCTGCCTGCCTTCAGCTTGCTACAGTTCCTGTCTGGTTTCTCTCTGCCTGCCTTCAGCTTGCTACAGTTCCTGCCTGGTCCCGCTCTGCCTGCCTTCAGCTTGCTACAGTTCCTGCCTGGTCCCGCTCTGCCTGCCTTCAGCTTGCTACAGTTCCTGCCTGGTCCCGCTCTGCCTGCCTTCAGCTTGCTACAGTTCCTGTCTGGTTTCTCTCTGCCTGCCTTCAGCTCGCTGTAGTTCCTGCCTGATTTCATGTTGCCTGACTTCGGCCCGCTGCAGTTCCTGCAAGGCCTCCTTCATCTGCTTCAGCTCCAGCCTACTCAAGATCCGGACCAGAGATCACCTACGTCCCAGCGGCCGGATTCCTACGGGCTCCTCCCGGGGGGGGGACACCGGCTTCCAGGGTGAACCTCCTGAGTCCCAAGCGGCTGGGCTCCTCCCGGGGGAGTACCAGCTTCCGGGTGAAGCCTACTGTCTACATCAGCCTGGTCTGCCTACCGGCCTGCTGCCCCGAGACCATAGTCCAACTACCCCAGGTCTCCCACAGGCCAGCCTAAGGGTCCACTGAATAGCTAGTCCACAACAGTTAGCACATTTTTATTCAGTCATATATTTATGTGGGTTTTACTTGCTTTCCAGTGGTTTCTATCTCAAATGTATTTACTCCTGTGTTGGGCAGAATGGAGCTTTAATGGCCAGACTTCATTGCAGTGGAAAAAACAATTCCTACTTTAGCATGTGGAAATAGTTATATATGTACAAGAATGCAACTTTGTCCAGTTTTGGCAATATAGTTGGGGGATGATGTACTAAGTATCTTTAATGCTAACACATATGTTGAAATGAGTTTGAGTGCATTAGAAAATTCAGATTTTTGTAGTTGAAGAGCTATACAAATATTCCTACCTCGTGATAAGCTTTGATTTCTTTATAATTGTTCATGAAACAATATGAAGTAGTTAACATAAACCAAGATTAATTTAGAAAGATGTTCAGCTACATTACAAAATATTTTTACTCCAAAAGGCATTTACAAATTATACTGAAGAAAAATGTACTCAGCTATTAGAAAGCTTTGAAAAATTAATCTGGTATCAAGTTACTAAAGTTGTCAGAAATGTAACCAATAATCAAATAATCCTTTCCTCCTGCTTCCAGAAATATTTACAGCTTCTGATGAAACATACACAAGATATAATTACATAGGAGGACTTATGTAATAAACATAATTAGCATGCTATATTCAAAAGATAATAAAAATATAGTAGGAGAAAAGTGCAATAAACTTATAGAAACTGAAATGTAAATACATTCAATCTCAAATGACAATTTTATGTGAAAACCATCCTTGCAGTAGGTAAACAGAGCATGCTAAACTATGTATACATTTGTTCTGTACAGAGAAAAAAATGCTTCCCTTCCCATTTTATCAATTCCCATAAGGCCACAAAAATGAGCAATATATAGACCAAAATAAATGGTGAAGAAGAAAAGGCAACTGGAGAATATGTGCCTTCGAGCAGTAATAAACCTAAACTTTGAACATGTGGAAAATATGATTCTTTCCAATTTAATTTTTTTTTGTACAAGAAAGGTATGATAGTATCAGAAAAACAGGAGAAGAATCGGTAAAATATGACAGAATGTAGGAATAGTATGATTATACTAAACATAAGATAGCACTATCCATAATTCATATATATATATACCATTTCTCTCAGGTCCAGATTTAAAACACCAGATAATACTATCGGAACCTTCCAGAATCCTGAAGAACTTGAAATATTCTAATCCCTGCTTATATCCCACTCTGCATCCATCCTCTCCAACAACCATACAACGCTACCAGGTCACAAAGTTAAAAGAATATTGGAGGTCAAGACCATAGCTTTATTAAACATACTATACCCAAGCAAGAACAAATAACAGCATCTGCATTATTTCAATCTCTACCCCCAAACAATATACCTGACTATCCACTATGACCCAGCAGGATATCCTCTCAAGTCATTTGACCTGTAGGCATAAGCATTGCATCTCAACAGGGCACCAGCCATGACCAGCAAGGAACCTACTCTTATATAACTGAACCCAGTCAACAAAGAAACCCCAAACACACACACACACACACACACACACACACACACAAAAACAAATCATTCTCATGACTCAAAGGCCCAAATCTTGTGTCCTCTCCCCTTTCAAGTCCCTTTCTATCCCACCCTCTTTCCCCTTCCACCTTATCCCTTCCTCTAAACTTTCTTCCCCACCCCTTCCCTTTTCCTCCACTCCTCCCTTTCTCTCCCTTCCATCCACCTCACTTTTCCTCCTACCCTTTTCCTGAAGCATGAGCCATTTCTGCCTGCCTCTTCCTACAGCCAGCAGACCCGCTTCAGCCTGCCCGAGGTCTTCCCACACAGAAGGCTCTGTATGCTGCACCATGGCTGGAAAAGCAGAGACTTCAACTTGTGCTAATCCAGGGACATTTTCCGTGAGCCACAATATCTCCCACAGATCTTCAAACTGGATTTCTATAAGGATGAGAATTAGAATTAGAATTACGAGGGTAATCTTCTACAGTCATGAGGGCTAGCTAGTTATGTTCATTAATTAATATACTCATAGAAAGTCAAGGTGTCTGATATGCTAAGTTTACTAATGATGCAGAGTATTACTCAATATAAACCTGTGCTGTGTTCAGAATGTTAGAGGCATATGTCTATTTTATTCTAACTGCTAAACCTGAAGAGTCTGAAAATAAAGCAGTCTGTGTCTGAGACAAACAGGTGTGTTTTCTTAACGGCAAATACAATAATGGCGCAATAAAAAAGTGTGTCCGTTTTGGATGCCCGCTCTTTCAATGTGTGCACAACCTGCTTTCTTAGACACCTGATACAGTATTCAAATATGACACAAATCACAATGTGCCAAAAAAGCATGCAGAGATAAAAAAAAGAGTATTCATAATGCTACTGATTTTACTGTATTGGATGTCCATGCAGTATCTCGCATGCACTTGTGACTGCGTTGAATTTCTGTCAAAAGGGCATACATGTCAGATAGAATTGTTGGGTTTATGGCATAGTGGACCCTTAGTCGCAGTGGTGATGACTCCTCTCATGGGGAGGGGCCCCGTGGAGAACCACAGCAATAGGCTAAACTGAGAGAGCAGACACTAGAGATGAAAAGCTTTATTGTACTGCTGTAGATAGATGGTAATTATGGAGGAAGGAATGGAACTGAAGTCTAGCAAGGTGCCAATACATTCAACAGTCTCAGATGTCAAAGTCTCACCCAGATGTACAATCTTGGTAGTGTTCCGCAGAGCGGGATAAACCGAACCTGGTGGGTGGAAATGGAGAGCTGGATCATAGAGGTACTCACTGAAGAGTAGTGCAGGAATCCTCCTGGTAGATGATGAAGGTGGACCCGAGGTCCGTGTTGCAGGATACTCTGGCTGGGTAGGCCCTCAAGGAGCGAGTACCTGGGAGCGCAGATAATCCTGAAAGACAAGAGAGACCCCCAAGCAGTGGTTGTCTTAGTTAGTAGAAACCCTAAAGGGCAGTTGGAAGCGAGAGACCCCTGAGAAGCGGGTGCCTAGAGTTCCAGCTCATCCTTCCAGGAGGCTTCTGAGGTCCATCATCGCTTCTTCAAGGTCTTCTGCTCTTCATGGGAGCTCCTTTGTCTTCATCGTGTGTTCCTGGTCTCTTGTCGGGTCCTGTGTCCTTGTATTTTCCTGCATCCAGATGTTCCAGTCTAGCTCATTCCTGTCTCCAGATGTTCCTGATTCTCCAGTTCCCAGGTCTGGGTTTTCCAGCCTTGTTCCTCACCACCAGATCCAGTCTCCAGAAGACTACCATTGAGTTTGAGCCTGAATCTGAACCTGAATTCTTGAATCTGTACTTGAATCCTGTTCCTGTCTTTGGTGCTCTGTTTTGGTTGGATCTTCTTTCCTAGTGCTGTCCAGATTTCTCTCCCTTCCTGAGTTCTAGCCCTGAGCCTGTCCCGCTCTCTGTGTGATTCGCGACCAGCCTGTTCAGGTTGAATAGGGCACCCAGTAGGACAGCGTGGTCCGTGACCAGCCCATGGGGGGCTGTGTAGGGCATGCTGAGGAGCAGTGCCTTGTCTGACTCTTCAGTCCTTGCCTTCATCTCGTCCAGGTCTCCAAGTGACCTCGTCTCGTCCAAGTTTCCAAGGGTCTTTGCCATGTCTTGTCCTTGTTCCAGAGTCATCACCTGTCCTCGACCTCTATCCATCCTGATGCACTTGCCATTCCCATGCAGCAGGTCCTAAAGGGCTATGAAGTGGCTGGAGGGCTACCCCAGAGATCAGCATTGCGTTGCTGGGTCTCCTCTTGGTGCATCAGGTTCAGCAGAGGCCCATGAGCTGCAAGTCTTCAGCCAGTCCACCCCTGCTTGGATCCGTCTCACCTACCACAGTGCTTTCCCCGGTGTCTTCCTCTGGAGTCATGATGTGGCCTAAAGGCACACTCTCTCAAGCAGGCAATTGCTCTTTTGCACTCACAACACATGTGGCTTGTATTATTCTCCTTTCATTAATTTCATTTTTTTCTCATGTATTCCTGCTGCCTATGTGCCCTGCTTTTTTATTCTGGCTAGCTTTTCCCTTCTTCTGTAACTTATTAGTAGAAAATTATATTGACATATGTCATTGCACTGTTGATATTCCAACATGTTATCTTCAATTTATTTGTTTTGTGTATTAATGACTGACATATGCACTGTTTTTTGTTTTTTTTCATTCAGACACCGCTTGTCATAGTGTCAAATCAAACCATTTCTCAGATAGAGAGAGAGGCTGGAGATCTGCAAGAGCAGGAAGGCACTAGCAGTAACCAACGGTCCAAAAACCGAACACATGTTGCTCGCTTTATGGATGGCGAGAAGGAGCTACTGTGCCGTGCAGTCTGCAAGAACTACAAAGTTCTCTTCAAATCAAAACTTCTTCCTCTACAAAGAAACAGATTTGGGAGAGGATCGCGCTGGATGTCAGCTCCCTGTCAGCAACATCCAGAGAGGTCAAACAGAAGGAATGAAAAAGAAAAGGCTGCCAAAATTGAGGCGGCAGCAAAGAGGACTGGTGGGGGCCACCATGTAATATTGTTTTGACCCCCCTTGAAAAACTTGTTCTGAGTACTGTGTGCTCAGAGGTCATGACCGGTGTGGCTGCACTGTACAGTGCCGACACAGGAGCAAGTGAAGGTATGCATTTTGAATTTGCCATCTTGTTTGCACTACATGTTTTTCTTTAGGGCTCCTGAGAGGGCAACAGTTGAGAACTATATAAAGAACTTCAACTTGTCTTTCTTCATCTTTCTCCACAGGTGGAGTCAACAATAATGAGGCAGATGTCGTGGAGGAAGAGAATGAATCCATTGCCATGCCGGAATTTATCTTCCCAATGTCCACCAAGGAGTCCCCCAGTGAACAAATACAGGATGGTGATACCCAGGACCTTATCATATTAAACGTGGTTGAGCTTATATCTCAAACCCAGGGACATGCGACATCTGCGCACCAGACCAGGACAAGGCAACGGTGCATTGTGACATGGAAGAGGCATTATTTGGCATTGATGATCTAAGCGAGCACTTCATGTCTGAAATAATGTCACAACAGGAACGACCAATGAGATAATGTACCAGAAATTCAGGCAAATATGCACCAAGGTCACAGGGGCAGTGGCTACTCATTCCAGGTTGATAAATGATCTGATCAGCGCCGTCTGAGATGTAGCCACTGCTTTGCAGTCTCGGAACCACCCATGACTATTAGCAAAACAAAAGTCTTTGTCCAGTGAAAGCAATGCATTTTGCTACTTATTAATGGGCACTTGTTTTGAAAAAGGTGGGGACCCTGGTCCTGAACTATTCCAGGAATTTAGTCACCGACATTAAACATGATTTTTAAGCCATGCAAATGTAAAATATATCGGATCATATGGCATCATTTTCATCGCCCTCCCCTCTTCTCCAACCATCAATGTCATGCCTCTGCCCTGATTTCATCATCATTCCCTCCTCCCCAATACCCACCATTACCACCTCCAGCATCTATAACATTACCTTCCCTCAAACAATTGAATCCACCTCCCTCAAATGATTTGTATACAGGAAGACCACCATCAGGTTTTATCCAAATTATTTTTCTTATTAAAAAATATTTACATGAAAAAAATAATTAAAAAAATATATTTAGAGTAGAGGCCAAGATGAAGAGGAAGGGCTGGGTCTATGGGGCCGAGGCGGAGCATCATCACCGACAATGGGGAGATGATGGCCGTCATGCATCAAAAAACACTACAGTGACAACAGCAAGCATAAAAAAAGATTCATATCACTTATAAATATATGTATACTCATTTTATACCTAACCACCCTAACACTACAGTCCTTAATGAAAAACTTTTAGAAATTAACACAACACATCGTATGCCATCATCACACCTGGCTATCTAGAACCCTGTCCCATAGCCAATGTAACTTACTTCATAGTCAGCCATCACCATATCTCCCCTGTCAGAAATGGGCTCCAAGCTATGAATGTACAAGAATGTAGGACTCATGGCAGCTCCCAGGAAACCTTGCAACAACATTAAGGATTTGAAGGTGCACAATACATAGAACTTGCACATTCTGGGTGATCTGTCCTCTGACAATGTAAGATTACCTTGACAAAGTATGATCAATTCTCTGAAATCAAGTTTGCTGTTGTAACTAATGTTTGGTTTGTTAGCACCCCTCTGAAAGAGCGCTATTTCAAACAAAGATGTTGTTACCAGTAAGGTTCCCTTACCCAGTAATGTTACTTAAGTCACCATACCTAAGAACTCTATAGTTAGGAAGAGGGGGTGTCCTTATATTACCTGGAGCCAGGACCTGTTTCCACAGAAGTAGAGATCCTGGATGTGTTTTGGGTCCACAAAATCAACTTTGATGAAAATCTGGTTTGCCTTTTACACTATAAAGACTCTCACACTGCTGAGCTGTCTGTGGATCAGGATACAGCAGAAATTGCTGCTACAATTATGATTCCAGAGATGAAGAGATTTTACAAACTATGGCCTGGATTTATCAAAATGCACTAAATATTGCCTGTGATAGAAAAAGGGGCATGTTTTATGGTAATGGACAGTTTATTGCAATTTCTTACATGCAACCACGGGGGGGGGGGGGGGGGGGGGGGGGGGGGGGGGGGGGACACACCATGTTTACTATGAGAGACAGACAGAGAGAGAAACTAGCTGTAATACCTGTACCCTAGATGGGTATTTATATCTCTATGGGAGGCCCACCTAGTAACTCGAGGTGAGGTTTAGGTATAAGTGTAGGGGTTAGGGGCCACTTTGACATTCAAAGTGAGATGTACGAACAGAACAGTGCTCTCTTGTGAAGATTTGATGACGCTCAGAGTGAGGAAACTCACTCAAAGATGATATTTGTGCAAGATTCTCTCAACCTAGTTTGATGGGTAACCCCTACACTTATACCTAAACCTGACCTCAAGTTACTAGGTGGGCCTCCCATAGAGATATAAATACCTATCTAGGGTGAAGGCATTATGGCTAGGCACTCTCTCTTCTCTCTCTCTCTCTCTCTCTCTCTCATATTTCAACAAGTGCACTGTGTAAAAACTACAGTATTTACTATTATCCATTTTTTTTCTTTTATTACTTCTCATTACTATTATGATTATTATATTCACTATTATTCCATTTATTATTACACTACTACCTTCATTATTTATTACTTTTATGATTCTTTATCAGCATTATTACTCTATTATCATTGCATTATTATTGCCTCAAAATGATGATGTCATCATTGGCCATACATGTTATGAAGGCTAAGATTTACACAGTAGTCTGGTAGTTAGGCTTAAGCAGTGATAAACTCCCTTGCTAGCTAATCCCAATTTAAGAAAGGGGGAACATTTAAGAAGATACCAGATGTTCTACCATTCACTGTATGCAACAAAATATGAGCTCTAACTTCTTTGAATATTGACCCCAAAGGGACCCTGCCTGTAAAAGATGGATGCTGATATGTATGTCTCAGAGCAAAATAACAAGGGTATAATATAGGAAGGATAGAACTATAGTAACAACCAATAACCATCCCAACATCAAAACTTTATGCTCTAAATGACCATCATAATAGGCACTTCTGACACTGAATTTACATTCATTGTCTAACATTTAATCATTGGTCAAAAATATACATTTTTTACTCTTTTTTTTTGTATCTAAAACTTAACTCAGTCCAAGTAGGATGACACACCCTGAGATGGGTCCGTGTTTCATGGTAGTGCACCAGGGGGATCTTCTTACGGTGTGACCGCTACCATTGATTTTCAAGCAGTCAGGTATCAAGTTGTAACTATGGCTAAACAAAAAAGGCCATTAGATATATAAAATTAGTAAAAAAAAGTGTATAAAAGTGCCTATAATACAGAAAAAACACCCATGGGATAACATTGAAATCCATAATTACACATAAGCCAAAGAAAACTTCTCAAAAATTAATTTAGAAACAAACAGCGTTACCCTTCTCCACCATGGACTGAGATAAATTTTATATGCAAAAAAAAAAAAAAGAGTAAAAAAAAATGTGTATTTTTTGGCCGATGATTAAATGTAAGGCAATGAAGGTAAATACTGTGCCATAAGTGCCTATTATGATGGCCATTTAGAGCATACAGTTTTGATGTTGGGATGGTTATTGGTTGATATGTATAAGCATATAAAAACAAGATGAGGAACATTTTGACAAGAATAACAGGAATAATCTTGCTCATTGCGATGAAATTTAGAATTTTTTACTCATTTGATCTCAACTCTTGAAATTATCTGTTTGCATTTAATCTCTTTCAGAGAGGCTTCTATATTATCCAGTGTGGATTTCTGTTTTAAATCCTCTTCTATAACAATAATTTGTACATGTATGTCTTCTGCAGAAAATTTAGAGGTAGATTTTAAATAAGTACGCACGTGCGTACTTTTGTTCGCGCAACCGGCACGAACAAATGTATGCCGGATTTTATAAGATACACGCATAGCTGCGTATCTTATAAATCCGGGGTCGGCGCGTGCAAGGCTGCACAAAATCGGCAGCCTGCTCGCGCCGAGCCGCGCAGCCTGCCTCCGTTCCCTCCGAGGCCACTCCAAAATCGGAGCGGCCTCGGAGGGAACTTTCCTTCCACGTCCCGCCACCTTCCCCTCCCTTCCCCTATCTACCCCACCCCCCAGCCCTACCTAAATCCCCCCCCTACCTTTGTTGTGCAAGATGCCTGCTTGAAGCAGGCATAACTTTCGTGCGCCGCCTCGGTATCCCCCGGCACAGGCCGCAGTGCCGGGGGACTCGGGACCACCCTCCCGGCCTGACCCCGAACCGTCACCACGCCCCCAGAACCGCCCCGGACCGCCCCCTGACCCCAGACATGCCCCCCAGACATGCCTCCTCCCGCCCCTTTTATGAAGCCCCGGGACTTACGCGTGTCCCGGGGCTTTGCGCTCGCTGGTGGCCTATGCAAAATAGGTGTGCCGGCACGCGTAGGGCTTTTAAAATCTAGCCCTCAGTGTGTTCCATAATAAACAATATTAAATATAATGCACATTTATTTAATATTGCTGCCCACTTGTTAAAAAAACTCCAGGAGCCCCATATTCAACACTGGCCGTGTAAGTAACTTAGCCGGATATGCCTTATCTGGCTAAGGTACAAGGAACATTCAGCAGCATGTCTAAGCTGCTGAATATCCACGGTCAAGGCACTACTTAGCCAGATCAACTTTATAGCTGATCTAACTTATCCAACTAACTTAACCGGATAAGAACAAATATCACTACTTATCTGGTTAAGTTAACCTTATAAGTAGCACCACCCAGATCCTCCCACAGCCCACCCACAAATTGGCCAGCCAAAAGATTTTCAGCAGACTGCTAGATAGCTGGATAAATCCTAATTATCCAGATATCTAGCGCTAAACACACTTTCAATATTATCAGGCTCCATGTTGTCAATAAATGTCTTAATTTCCTTATTGACACACAGACCTTGTGAAACTATCTGCTACTCAGCATGCTCTAGCAGGGTAGCATCATGTAGTTCTGCATGTACTGCATGTGTGTTAGGGGTGTGCATTCGTTTTGAACTTATATGTAAAACGCTACTTTTTTTTTTTTTTTAACTTAAAAAAGTGATGAGGCGAAAACGATCGGATTTCCAACTTATTCAACATAGCTATGTTGAATAAGTTGGAAATCGCGATCGTTGATCCTAAATAAAAATTTAAACCCCTCACCCTCCTTAATCCCCCCCCAAGACTTACCAAAACTCCCTGGTGGTCCAGCGGGGAGTCAGGAAGCCATTATTCTATTCCTTTGCGAGGAGCACGTGACGTCCGCGTCACGTCGGAGTGACGCGGCCGTCACATGGTCCACTGCGGTTCCGCTCCCGGACCCCTCGTTGGACACAAACAGAACTTTTGGCCAGCTTGGGGAGTTCAGGAGGCCCCCCCAAGCTGGCCAAAAGTTCCGTTTGTGTCCAACGAGGGGTCCGGGAGCGGAACCGCGGTGGACCACGTGACGGCCGCGTCACTCCGACGTGACGCGGACGTCACGTGCTCCTCGCAAAGGAATAGAATAATGGCTTCCTGACTCCCCGCTGGACCACCAGGGAATTTTGGTAAGTCTTGGGGGGGGGGATTAAGGAGGGTGAGGGGTTTAAATTTTTATTTAGGGAACCGGTGCACGTATGGACATAGACTCAACTTATGGAATTCTCCATATGTCCATATTGACCGAAATTGACCCCCCTTTTCGACTTATGGACTTATGAACATAAACTTTTTGTCTGCACATCCCTAATGTGTGTACATTCATCAAACTGGTCAGATACTGAGAGGAGGCTATATTAATGTGATTCTTATCAAATATGAATAATACTTGATATTTTTCTTAGATGGTATGATATCCTTTGGATTAAATGAAAAGATAGCTTGGCACACAATATAAGTATTTGTAATCATTTTTAATAGTTACATTTTTTGTTGTGGACAATATGATTGACAGACAGTTTTCTCACCATTGTTCCTTTAAGGATGGCAGCGAACAGGTTCTCCCACCTTTCATCATAAGATGGCAGCAGACTGAGAAGTTCTCGGGAGATCAGTCTGTGATAACCTGAGTTATGTTTGACCATTCTTACATGCAATCTCTCATATAATTAAATTGTATATAGAACAATTTTGCGGCACTTGGGCTTAAGAACTCTTCTTTACTCCGCACTGTTTGCTCAGGCAGGCTGAATCACCTCTCTCTCTTTTCCCATGGACCCAGCATCAGACCTCTTCGCTCCCCTACTTTCCTACCCAGGCAGCAGTCTCTCATCTCCAAGTCCCTTCTCCATGCAGAAGAGAGGACACAATGAGGGGGATTGGAGCCAGGACCACATGTATGTTTTTGGGTTGGGAAAGGGGGGTGGCCACAGGGCAATACAAGTGGGTGGAAGAAAATGTGCTGATACTAAGTTATAGTACATGTCCCATGAAGAAAAGCCCTGGGCTTCCTGTATGCAAATGTTTATAGGCAGCCATAATTGAGAGAAACTGTGTTATCCGAAAAATGAACTCTTTATGTGCAATAGTACTACTCAATTTTGAATCTGATAAAAAGGATGGAGTGTATTAAAGGAATTACAGAACTGTTTGAGAGTCTCTTCTCCCTCTGTCCAAGTCATTAATATAATGGTATTACTTGAAGCGTCTACTCTGATGTTTATTACAAAATGTTTCTTCCAGTTCTGCCATAAAAAAGATTGGCATGCAATGTGTTTTTAGCTGGCAGTGATGATGATGGACGCTCAATAGCAGTTTTTCCAGTGGTGTTTGGGAGATGAGACATTGCAGGGTAATGGATTCCTTCATAGACACATTTGTAACCTATTGATCATTGAATCTGAGATGTTGCAGAGCAACATATATCAACATAGAGTCATTTGTAATCCATTGATTGCTGGATCGATTTGAAGGTGTAAATCAGCAGCCCATTATACACTCTTTCAGTTAATGTGGGATCTCTCGAGTGATATCATCGTACTGATATTCTCCCTTAATTCCATATATTGTTTGAGAAATTTTGAAAAATCTTTGTTATATAGATTGGGGATTAAAAGTTAATACATACATGTGTATCAGATTGTAAGTTTGAATGCTTTCATGGTTGTGAAATGTTCCTCTGAAGAAGCCTGACTGGGTTGAAAAAAGGGACCCTTCTCAAGATGTTATAATATGATGAACGGTGTTCTGTATTGGGATATCTCAATATGCTAAATGGCATTTAGTTCTGTGCAATTGTAATTATATAAGTGCTGGGTGTGTTTTTATAAGATAAATGATTTGTATTATAATGATTATGCAATGATAAAATTGTTATATAGTGTGAAACGTTTTTAATTGGTTTGATTTATATATTTGAAATTATGAATAAACTGTGATGCATGTTGATATATAAAAGTGAAGGATAGGTTTCTCTTTTTTGTTGTTAATTGTGTTGTACATAGGGACAGTGGTATACCTTTAGAATATTCTTGTGCCTTGCGGCATACTGTCATGCCATCCTTGTGCCCATGGCTATACCCATGATCTGTAGACAGATATCATTATGAAAAAAGATAGTTTAGCTCTTGAAAGCCAGTAACAAATATATTTAGTCCAATAAATATGGTATCTTTTTTCCTATGGGTCTATATGGAATTACACAGCAAACAGAAGTTAAAAGTGAAAAAACAAGTTTCTGTATGTCTTGAGTGATAATGGCATTAGTAATGCAAAATAAATCAAAAGAATAAAAGACTCAATGAAGCTAAAACTTTAATTTTGCAATTCTTTTGAAACAAAGGTTAATTACTAGACACTTGTCTATGTTAAATTGAGTGTTCAGTCATGGATAATAATATGACTCAGAAAAGGGGTTAATAGCCAAAATCAGAATCAACCATGAAAGTCATTGAAAGCAACAGGGCATATTTTATCTAACCCCTAAAATGCACCTGCAGAATTTCTCAGGATACCAGCCTTGGCCAATTACCTCCCATTATCCAGTGTAACAAAGACAAGGATGATGTGACCTGGCACTGTTCTTCTCCTGACATCTACAGATGCATCCAAATCTTTTTTTTATTCTTAGATCTCATTTTAATTAAGAGGAGAAACATAATATTTGGCATCCATCTGGATGAATTTACATGCATCTAGCAGTGATGCATATTGTATTCTACTTCCAGAATAATACAGAATGCAAATTTGCATACCTTGGCTACTGACAACATAACAGGACGCCATTATTTCCACATGAAATAATGAAGCTGAAAATGAGATAATTTGCATTATCAAATTAAGGTTTAGTTTGTGTCTAACAATTCAGCCTCATTGCTAAGAGAACTTTAGTAATGTTTGGTATCAGTAAAACAATTAAAATACCTAGTTTGGGACTTAATGTATAGATATCGCATGTAGTCTACATACAATACAGACCTTATTTAACTTTCTTTAAATGAGTTTGACCTTCATTCTATTTGAGCTTTCAATACATTATTCTACTGCTTTTGAAACCCAAATTCATTTGTGAAAAAGTTCCAGGAGCACTATAGGGTAAATATTAAAAATACCTTTGATCAAAATGTTAACCAGCTAATTTTTACAGGTTAACTTTATCTGGATATTTAGCCACACCTAACAGGCTAAAGTTTCTGCTTAATATCCAGTAAACTCTAAGCTCACTTTTTTGTTGTAGCTCAGTGTTTGTTTATCTAATGTAATGTTTTACCTTTATGCTCCATTATAATGTGTACTTGTAAGGAAGAGACAGTATGTCATTTTCCTTATTGTCCTTTTATATGTTTTGATTACTATTTGACATTTTCTTATCTTTGTATTTATGCAAAAAATATTTTGCTTACATTTCAATAAAGTATACACTAAAAAAACCCCCTCTAATCTCACAAAGCTTGTGTGATTAGAATTTAGGCTGCTATTTGCTTTGCCGAACTTAAGGAGACAAACGTAACTGGTCAGTGCTGAATATTATGCTAACCGACTGCAATGTTCTTGAAAGGCATTATTGACCAGAACTTGTTTGTGTTTCTGATTACTTCAGCACTGCATATGTTCCATTCCAATTTTGGCGGATACACTTCCTACATTACTATAAAATCCTCTTAGTTATCAGAACAGATTAGGTTTTTCTTTATTTTCAAAATCTGAGCAGTTAATCTCACTTGCAGAGGAAATTAGAACAAATAGCTGTTGTTCTATGGTTAGCAGTTTTATACCCAATCAGGCCCTCGAGTGGTTCACTCTCAATCCTGTGCTGCTGAAGCTGAGTCACTGCTTTGTTTATGGAAGAATGTGAACCTTGGGCTGAGATAAGAGGTGTCTCCACCCACAGGGAGGAGCCCTGTGAGCCTCACCGTCAGCAGGCACAGACTCAGTGGCATGGAACACAGCTAGAAGTATAGACTTTATTATAAATGGATAAAACAGAACAGCAGATGTAGTAGTACAGTACTGAGCAATGTGGGAAGCCCAGAGTGAGACAACAGGTGAAAAGATCTGGTAGTGGCCCGCAGAGCGGGGTACGCCGATACTGTCGGTAAAGTAGATGTTGATCTACTTTACCATGATGCCATGATGTCTTCAAGAGAGGACCTTGCATGTGCGCGCACCTAGGTGATTCTGGGTCCAAGATGGTGGTCGGCAGTGCCCACGCAGTCCCGAGAATGCCTGAGAGGTTGGTGAGTATTGGCAGACGCCGCATTCTTCCCAGACTTGATGGAGCGAGGAAAAAAGAGATGAGCATGAGAGGTTGCAGTCGTCTGCGACCAACAGGCATAACAGTCACAGTGCCGCACTGTCTCTTACAGCCTGAGCCACTGCCATCGCTGACCTGTCTTCGCAGCTGACTGCAGCTGACGCCTGCTTCATAGCGACCTGAGTGTCACAGATCTTCTGGACACCACCTGTGTCCTCTTCTGCTTCCCTTGGTTGGGATACACCACCTCTGCCATCCAGTGTGGCTTGGAAATACCGCTGACTTCCCTCTCTGTTGCTGGCATCCTCTAGGAGCACACTCGCTTCTGCATTCAATTTAAAGGGCTCATGGAGGGGGAAAGCTCAGCAGCCCTTTCTGATGATGTTATGCCTGTAGCCCTATAAAATGGCTCTTCAGTTTGTCCAGCATTGCCTTTGCAAGGACTTTCATATTCCGGACTTCTTGTTCTTTATGTTCCTAGTCTCCTTGTTCTTTGTTGAATGTTCCTGGTCTCCAAGTTCTTGGACTTCCATCTACTTGCAAGGTCCTGTCTTGTCTTCATTGGTTCATTATTCCTAGTTTTGCCAGCAAGCTCCTGATGTTCTACCTTTTCCAGCGTCTTCTAAGTCCAGTCCTGGTCTTCTAAGTTTCCTGAATCTCTGCCATGGTCCTGTGACCCAGTACTCCAAGCTCTTGGAGGCCTGCATCAAGCCCTGTAAGCACATGAACTGTGACCAGCCCATGGCGGGCTGTGTAGGTCACATCGCTGCCCAAGTCCTGGGGCTATGTCTTCCAAGTTTCTGGAGTTCTGTTCCTTGTTTCCAGAGTCCTAGTTTTCATCTCCAGACTGTCGGTCCATATCTTTGTTCCAAGTTCCTGCAGGCGTGCCATGTCATGGTCCATGACCAACCCCCGGCAGGATGTGCAGGGCTACTCATAGTGCTAGGCACTCTTCCAAGCTTCCAAGTCCATCTTTACTGGGTCAATTCTTCAGAGTCCATCCTTGCTTTAAAGTGTTATGAACCGGAGAGTGGACCCTTGTTCTGAGGTAGAGTCTGCGCTGCCGAGAAGGAAGTAAACCCTCGTTGGTCTCAACCGTCAGATGGCGAGGCCTGTTGAAGATGTTGAGAGGATGACTTCACCCTGGAAGCTCGTGATCCCCCCAGGAGGAGCCCGTAGGGATACGGCCGCTGGGACTTAGGTGACTCCCTGAAGAATGAAGATGGTCTGGATGCAGGCGCCTCCTGCAGGTTGTGGGTTCCAGATGGCTGGCGCCTCAAGCGGGTCGTGAGAAGTCCGGGAGTATAGCAGAAGAATAGTCCTAATCCAGTCCAAGGGTCGAAGTCCAGAGGAGGGTTGAAAGCCGGTCCAGAAGCAGACGGGAGAATGGTCCGAAGCTGATCCAGGAGCAGAGAAGGAGAAGTGTCCAGAGCCAGTCCAAGTCGATACTAGAATACACCACCACCAGTCCGAAAGTCAGGAGCCAGAGAATCAGTCCAACAAGGAGAAGAGCAGGAATGGAGCAAGGACAGGATCCGGAACAGCAACCCAGGAATCAAGCACAGAGCCTCAATACCAAGGCAAGGTCTGGATGTCACAGGGCCATGACAATATCCGGTCATGGCTCCTTTAAATCTTTACTGCAGCCGCATGCGCGGCCCCTAGGGGCTGAGGGGAAGGAACCAGACCGCCGAGAACCAAGCAGCCGGGCGAGACAGCGGCAGCCGCCGTGAAGAAAGTAAAGTAGGTTCGTCTACCACCACGGGAGCCTCCAGTGCCCCCAGTGAGTAGACTACTTTTGAGAACGCCGACCCGACTCTGGCCGCGGCCCGCCACAACCGGCGGCCATGACAACAAATTCCAGAGTTTAATTGTGGGATGAGTGAAAAAGAACTTTCTCCGATTAGTTTTAAATGTGCCACATGTTAACTTCATGGAGTGCCCCCTAGTCTTTCTATTATCCAAAAGAGTAAATAACCGGTTTAGATTTACCGTTCTAGACCTCTCATGATTTTTCCCTATCTTATCCCCCCTCAGCCGTCTCTTCTCCTAGTTGAAAAGTCCTAAGCTCTTTAGTCTTTCCTCATAGGGGAGCTGTTCCATTCCCTTTATCATTTTGGTCACCCTTCTCTGTACCTTCTCCATCGCAACTATATCTTTTTTTAGATGCGGTGACCAGAATTGTACACAGTATTCAAGGTGCGGTCTCACCATGGAGCGATACAGAGGCATTATGACATTTTCTGTTTTATTCATCATTCCCATTCTAATAATCCCCAACATTCGGTTTGCTTTTTTGACTGCCTCAGCACACTGAACCGATGATTTCAATGTGTTATCCACTATGATGCCTAGATCTCTTTCTTGGGTAGTAGCACCTAATATGGAACCTAACATTGTGTAACTATAGCATGGGCTATTTTTCCCTATATGAATCACCTTGCACTTATACACATTAAATTTCATCTGCCATTTCGATGCCCAATTTTTTAGTCTCACAAGGTCTTCCTGCAATTTATCACAATCTGCTTGTGATTTAACTACTCTGAACAATTTTGTATCATCTGCAAATTTGATTACCTCACTTGTCATATTTCTTTCCAGATCATGTTGCAGTTCTGGCCGCGAGCACTGCTTCCAGGCCCTTACCTCCGGGCTCCCGGACCTGCTCCCGCTTCCAGAGGCCTGGTTTGCGGCCTGTTTGGCGACTTCCCCGCTGGGGCCACGCCGCTGCGAGCTCTCCCATGGATGCCTGGCTCCTAGGCACGTGCGCGCCACTTGGGCACTTTTCTAGGCCGTTTCCCACCAGTGGTGACTCCGCCCAACTCCTGACATCAGATGCCCCGGCCTTGATAAGCCGGCCATGGCCATCCAGTCTTTGCCTTGCAAAGGGTTAACCTCCCGGTTTCCTTTTGCGCCTTGCCCCGGAGTGACTAACCTTGCTTCGTAGTTCCATTCCTGCTTCAGTACCTGCCTGGTTCCTGCCTGCCTGCTACAGTACCTGCTTGGTTCCCGCTTGCCTGCTACAGTACCTGGTTGGTTCCTGCTTGCTCGCTATAGTACCTGCTCGGTTCCAGCCTGCCTGCTACAGTTCCTGCCTGGTTCCAGTACACAAATCCTGCTATTGTTCCTGCCTGGTTCCAGTACCTGAATCCTGCTACAGTTCCTGCCTGGTTCCAGAACCCGAGTCTTGCTACAGTTCCTGCCTGGTTCCAGAACACGTACCCTGGTTCCAGAACACGTTCCTGCCTGGTTCCAGAACACGTACCCAGTCTTGCTACTGTTCTAGTCTGGTTCCAGTTACCTGTCCTGATCCACAACCCGCCTAAGTCCCAGCGGCCGGGCCCCTATGGGCTCCTCCCGGGGGGGGGCTTCGGCTTCCAAGGGTGAAGCCACCTAAGTCCCTGCAGTTGGGCTCCTACGGGCTCCTCCCAGGGGAGTACCAGCTTCCAGGGTGAAGAGCATCTTCGTCCTGCCTGAACATCTGCCTCCCAGCCTCCTATTCATTAGAGACATTGACCACCTTTCCCAGTCTCCAGCAGGTCGGCCCAAGGGTCCACTTAACAGAGACTCCCATAACAGATTGCAAGGCCATGGACTCGGCGGATGCACTCGTTCCCTTGGATCTGCCCGGGATGGCCCGGCAGATGCTACAGCACCAGAGCTGCATAGATACTTTGGCAGCCAAGCTGGAACAGCTATCCTCACGCCTGGAGTCCTTGCCTTCCGCTGGCAGGGGCCCCGAGGGTCACAGCTCCTTTGTGACTCAGCTACCGGCACTCTCTTGTTATGCTGGTGATTTAAGGACCTGCCACGGCTTCTTAACCAATGTTTTGTACGGTTCTCTTTGTTGCCTCGGCAGTTTCCCTCGGATGCGTAAAAGTGGCATATATCCTGTCCCTGCTTGATGGGAAAGCCTTAATCTGGGCTTTTCCCCTCTGGGAAAACAATGATTCGTCGCTAATGGACTTACAACAGTTCATCACGAACTTTCGGCAGGCCTTTGATGAGCCCGCCCGAGTAGCCACAGCTACGTCTGACCTGCTGCAACTTCGTCAGGGGGCTCGCTCCTTGGCAGATTATGCAGTGGAGTTTCGGACTTTAGACCAAGAAGTAGGCTGGCAAGATGGTAGTCTTAAGGCCATCTTCCTGGAAGGCCTCTCTGGATGCATAAAAGATGAAATTGCTGCTAAAAGATGAAATTGCTGCTGGAGGACCTCAACGCCTTAATTGAGATGGCTGCCCGCATTGACCGCCGCCTACAACAACGGGCCAAGGAGCAACGCTCCTCTCGCCATAGTCCGGCTCGTGGGCCGAGACCTGTGCCCCTGCCCAAGATTTCTCGTCCAGACGCTCCCACCTGCGAACCTATGCAGCTGGGACAGGCCCCACTTTCTGCTGAAGAAAGGCAACGTCGTCGTTTGTTGAAGTTGTGCCTGTATTGTGGCCAGAAGGGCCACTTCTTGGCACGCTGCCAGGAGCGTGCGGAAAACGCCAAAGCCTAGGAGGTCGGGATGAGCTCCTCCTAGGCTGTGCTACAGCTCCTCAATGTACTGTCCCTGTTACCTTGGAATATCTCGGAGGCTCCTTTGAGACGATGGCATTCCTGGATTCTGGAGCTGGAGGTAATTTCATCCTGCAGGACTCTCAGTTGCAAATCCCTACACATAGACGGGGACGCTCCTTCCAGGACCTGTCCAGATGTCCACAGCACCCATTACGGTCTGCACCGGGGTGATCCATTCGGAGGACATAGCCTTCCTAGTGTTGGAGAAGGCTGTCCACCCTGTGGTGCTAGGGTTGCCGTGGTTACAGAAACACTCGTCCACGATTGAGTGGGATACGCTACAGATTGTTAAATGGAGCCCTTTTTGCCTAGCTAATTGTATGAAAGTGCCTAAGACTCCCGCACTTCCCTTGATGCACGCTGCCGTGGGTCCTCCTGCACCTTATGAGGACTTTACGGATGTATTCTCCAAGACCAAGGCGGAGATCCTTCCGCAGCATCGTCCGTATGACTGTGCTATAGACTTGCTACCTGGTACTATGCCCCCCCGAGGAAGGGTTTATCCCTTATCCATACCTGAGACCCGGGCCATGTCCGAGTATATTGCGGAGAATCTGGCCAAGGGCTTTATCCGCCCATCCAAGTTGCCTGCAGGGGCAGGTTTCTTTTTTGTCAGCAAGAAAGACGGCTCACTGAGGCCATGCATAGACTATCGAGGCTTAAATTCTATTACCAAGCGAGACCGCTACCCAGTCCCATTAATCCCGGAGCTCCTTGATTGGCTTCAAGGAGGTTCTGAACACCTGCGTAATTGTTTACCTCGGCGATGTGTTAATCTACTCCCAGGATCTGTCGTCGCACCATCAGCATATCCGTCAAGTGCTCCAGATACTTAGGGAGCATGGTCTGTAAGCGAAGCTGGAAAAATGTAGCTTTGAGAAGACTTCCCTGCCGTTCCTAGGCTACATAGTCTCTGCAGCTGGCTTTCGAATGGATCCTGAAAAAGTGGTGGCTATTAAGAATTGGCTCCGGTCAAGGGGTCTTAAAGCGTTGCAACGCTTCCTCGGCTTTTCTAATTTCTACTGTCACTTTATTCCCAATTACTCTCATATTGTGGCCCCGTTAACTGCCCTCACCTGAAAGGAGGCTAACGCGGTGGATTGGTCTGCTTCTGCCTGACAAGCTTTTGAGGCCCTTAAAGAAGCCTTCTTGTTAGACACCTGCCTTTGCCATCCGGATCCCAGCCGGCCCTTCGTGGTGGAAGTTGATGCCTCCAATGTGGCCGTGGGGGCCGTACTGAGTCAGTACTCTGATTCTGGACAGCTGTTGCCCTGTTCATATTTCTCAAGGAAATTCTCCCCGGCAGAGAGCAACTACCGTGTTGTTGACAAAAAGTTGCTAGCCGTGAAACTTGCCCTGGAGGAATGGAGACAGTGGTTGGAAGGAGCCAACCATCCGGTTACGATTTACACCGATCACAAAAACCTAGCATTTTTGAAGCAAGCCCAACACCTGAATCCAAGACAAGCCCAGTGGTCGCTGTTTTTTGACCGGTTTGACTTTACATTACGCTACCGACCCGGCTCGAAGAACATTCGAGCTGATGCGCTCTCGCACTCCTCTGAGGTCGAAGAGACTCCTAATACCTCCCAATGTATCTTGGACCCTGAGAAAGTAAGGCTTGCTGCAATCTCAGTGTCCTCCCAAGGGAAGACCGTCGTTCTACGTCGCTCCCAGAGAGCAGTTCTCGCTTGGGCCCATGACTCCCTCACTGCGGGCCATGCTGGTTGGAAAGGGACTTTAGATTTGTTAAACCATTTCTACTGGTGGCCAACGGTGAGACAAGATGTCCAAGCTTTTGTGGGCTCATGCCCTACCTGTGCTGTTCAAAAGCCGCTCATCGGGAAGCCCAGGGGCTTGTTGCAACCATTGCCCATCTCAGTGGAGACTTGAACACACATCTCCACCGATTTCGTCGTGGACCTTACTGCTTCAGGGGGGAATTCGGTCATTTGGGTAACTGTGGACCGATTTTCCAAGATGGCGCATTTGTCCCTTTGCCTAAACTACCTTCTGCACCTGACCTGGCCGGCCTGTTCGCCCAGCATATCTTTAGGCTTCACGGCCTCCCGCAGGATATAGTCTCTGATCGAGGACCACAGTTTACAGCTTGTTATTGGAAAGCCCTATGCAAATGCTTCAATGTGCAACTTAGTCTTTCGTCAGCGTTCCATCCTCAAAGTAATGGGCAAACGGAACGAACCAATCGAACCTTGAAGACTTTCCTTCATGCCTTCGTGAACGAACGACGAGATAATTGGGCTAAGCTACTCCCGTGGGCGGAGTTCTTGTATAATAATCACACGCATGCTGCTAATGGAAGTTCGCCGTTCCTCGTTGTTTATGGGAAGCAACTTCGTCTGCCTTTGCCTTCGCCTGAACCTAGTGCAACTCTTAGCTTGCCAGCTTCGTTCCTTGTGGATCTCAACCCAGGAAAAGATCTGTAAAGCCGCCCGGTCCGCTAAGAAGTGGGCAGATAAGCATCGTCAGCCAGCACCCATCTTCCTTCCAAGAGACCGTGTCTGGCTTAGCACCAGAAATCTACAGCTACGTATTCCGTCTAGAAGACTAGCTCCGAAATTCTGTGGGCCTTTTCGAGTTGCCGAACGAGTGGGAGCAGTCGCATACTATTTGCCCCTACCCACTTCCATGCGCATACATGATGTCTTCCATGTGTAATTGCTGAAGCCTCTTGTGCTATCCAGGTACCACTCCCGGGCCCCTGAACCATTGGATCCTTCAGTACTGGACGAGGCCACGTATCAAGTTCTTGAAGTTTTGGATGTCCGGATTCATCAACGCCGATGGGAATACTTGCTTGCCTGGGAGGGTTGCGGACCCAAGGATAATTCTTGGAAACCGGCTCATAACATCCTCGACAAGGACTTATTACGGAAGTTCCATCTGGACCACCCAAGTAAACCTGGACCGGCTAAGAGGGGGCATAAGAGGGGAGGTACTGTTGTGGTTCTGGCCGCGAGCACCACGGCCAGGCCCTTACCTCCGGGCTCCCAGACCTGCTCCCGCTTCCAGAGGCCTAGTTTGTGGCCTGTTTGGCGACGTCCCCGCTGGGGCCGCGCCGCTGCAAGCTCTCCCATGGACGCCTGGCTCCTAGGCGCGTGCGCGCACCACTTCGGCGCTTTTCTAGGCCGTTTCCCGCCAGTGGTGACTCCACCCAACTCCTGACATCAGACGCCGTGGCCTTGATAAACTGGCCGTGGCCATCCAGTCTTTGCCTTGCAACGGGTTAGCCTCCCAGTTTCCTGTTGCGCTGTGCCCCGGAGTGACTGGCCTTGCTTCGTCACTCCGTTCCTGCTTCAGTACCTGCCTGCCTGCTACAGTACCTACTTGGTTCCCGCCTGCCTGCTACAGTACCTGGTTGGTTCCTGCTTGCTTGCTATAGTACCTGCTCGGTTCCAACCTGCCTGCTACAGTTCCTGCCTGGTTCCAGTTCCCGAGTCTTGCTACAGTTCCTGCCTGGTTCTAGTACCTGAGTCCTGCTACAGTTCCTGCCTGGTTCCAGTACCCGAATCCTGCTACAGTTCCTGCCTGGTTCCAGTACCCGAATCCTGCTACAGTTCCTGCCTGGTGCCAGTACCCGAGTCTTGCTACAGTTCCTGCCTGGTTCCAGAACCCGTACCCAGTTACAGTCTTGCTACTGTTCTAGTCTGGTTCCAGTTACCTGTAATGATCCACAACCCGCCTAAGTCCCAGCGGCCGGGCCCCTATGGGCTCCTCCTGGGGGGCTTCGGCTTCCAAGGGTGAAGCCACCTAAGTCCCAGCGGTTGGGCTCCTTTGGGCTCCTCCCGAGGGAGTACCAGCTTCCAGGGTGAAGAGCATCTACGTCCTGCCTGAACATCTGCCTCTCGGCCTCCTATTCATTAGAGACATTGACCACCTTTCCCAGTCTCCAGCAGGTTGGCCCAAGGGTCCACTAAACAGAGACTCCCATAACAGATCATTTATAAATATATTGAAAAGTACGGGTCCCAATCCACATTCCTGAGGCACTCCACTGCCCACTCCCTTCCACTGAGAAAATTATCCATTTAATCCTACTCTCTGTTTCCTGTCTTTTAGCCAGTTTGTAATCCACGAAAGGACATTGCCACCGATCCCATGACTTTTTACTTTTCCTAGAAGCCTCTCATGAGGAACTTTGTTAAACGCCTTCTGAAAATCCAAATTAAATAATACATAGCAGCAAAGTACAAGTGGTTTTGGTACCCATAGTCACCTCTATCCTCCTTTTAGCTATGTGTATTAGTTTAAAAAAAATTGAAAAACAAAACATATAAGAGCCATTCCATTTCTTTTGTGGAGTTCTGAAATGAACTGAAAGAGCTCCATGAATTAAATGAATCCTATCCTTTCTATTCATTTGAAATTGAATGACTTCTATAAGTCATTATAGTCAACAGACTCATAGAAATCATAGGAAAGCAATAGGTGCATGTGTACAGCTAGAAATTGATACAGTGCAGAGCAGGCAGTTAGCAGAGAAGAGGAGTATGGGCATGATGTCAAGGAGACAAAAGGAATGACGTATCACAGTGAAGCAATTTGCCAATCTGACGTATCATTGCTGAGACCGGGTATAGTGACACTGATCTTGAAGACTAAGTATGTCAGCGATTTGCTCTGCATTGCTTCTTAAAACATTGTCTGTATGAAAGCATATGCTCTAAGCTCTCTAAATTCTTGCTGAAGCTGTTTTTTTGCTGCAGCACATTTTATAGTCTCATTGTATCAGTCAGTCACACAAGAGAGGAAAGCATTGAGGTAAAACTGCATCATAATATCTGTGTCTCAGAGCAGATCTGTGTTGCTTGCAGATGCTGTTTTTTTTTTTAATTTTCTGGTGATTGAAGGTACACTTGAGATTAGTTATATATTTTCTGTTTGCCTGGCAATGGGCACTGGGTATAGTGTGGGCACTGAACAGTGGGCATAAGCAGTGAGTGCAGGGCAGAGAGTGCAGCATAACAGACTGTTGTGAAGCCTGTCAGTGTCAGAGAAGTAGTGCAGAGCAATCAGTGTGACATTCACTGCAGCAGTTTTTCTGTGATTTCCACACAGCAACATGTTACTGTTACAGTTAGGGGGCATTACAATACCACTGCAAAATATTAAGTCATTGTAATCTTCACATACCTGGTGACATAAAATCAATCATGTCAGGGATAGGGAAAGACAGAGCAGATAACATAAATGCAAATGTGTCCAAAATTGGACAGGCTGGCAATGGCAGTGCCAGCAAGAATCCAAAAAGTAGTACTTTTATTTAAAAAACTTATAAACCATAAAATAAAATTACTAAGCAGGTTTCAATAAAACATTCATAAAACATAATTAAAACATAAACAAGACACATTTAAAACATAAAATACTTTAACACTAGTTGACTACTTTCATAGCCATTTTTGGTCCATAATTGGTACTGGCCTTCTATTCTTATACTGCCCCTAAGCTAGAGGGATTTCTTCTGGACTTCTAAGGTATCAGGACCAGCTCTATGCCTAAGAAAATGAAATATTGAGACAATCATTTGCCAGTTTCTAGTACAGAAAACAATGTGTGTAGTTCTCTTCAAACTGTTTTCAATCAAAGGGAAAAGGGGGCAGTAGATAAAGCAGTGAAAACATATTTTTCTCCACTGATTCAGAGGAAGCGTCATAACTTGGATTGTTTGAGTCAGATTTTCTCTTTTCACTTACGAAGATGGTATTATTTAATAACTATTTTTTGTTTAAGGAGAAAATATATCATCAGGACCATGGCATCCCGATGGGGTCATCGTTGGCCCCTGCAGTAGCCAACTTGTATGTTGCAGATTTTGAGGCTAAGTATATATACATTTCAGAGTGGTGGCAGTATATTGAACACTGGGTTAGATTCATCAATGATATTTTTTTTGTATGGAGGGGTACTGAAGAGCAGCTTAATACATTCATGCAATGGATCAATACATTGGATCACAATTTGAAGTTTACACATAATCAGAGTAAGGAGCGTATTGCTTTTTTGGATGTGGTTGTGATCATTGCGGGAGATACTTTACATACCACGGTCAATAGAAAATCCACCGACCGTAACAATTTATTACGATATGAGAGTTACCATCCAGTAGGATTTAAGCAGGGTCTTCCTGTAGCCCAGTTTTTCCGCATCCGTTGTATTTGTGCAACCGTTGCAGAATTTAAAATACAGGCTGATCTGCTCACCCAAAGATTTCTTTTGAGAGGTTACCCAAGAAAAGTAGTGAGAAGGGCATATAAGAGGGCTAGGTATAGCGACAGAGAAGCACTTTTGCAAAATAAGCTAAATAGAGAATTAAATAGATTGATATGTGTCCTCCCTCAAAGTACATCCACTTCAGCCATCAGAGAATCCATCAAGAGACATTGGCATATGGTAGCATTACATGAATCTTTGGCAGAAGAACCATTAATAGCCACTAAGAGGGGATGGAACATTCATGACCAAATAGTGCATGCACAAGTGAAAGTACGCAAAACACATGGTAAGGGACAACCTAGGAAATGTGGAAAATGTATGATATGTGCTACCACAATTGAAGGAACTACATGGATTCACCCAACAACAGGATATACAGTGTATAGGAATAATAACACAGATTGTACCACCACATCAGTCATATATGCGATTATATGTCCCTGTTTAAAGGTATATGTGGGACGGACCAGCAGAGCTATAAAAGCCCGCATCACAGAACATCGATCAAGATTGAATACTGCCACAATAACAGCTCCAATAGTCCAACATTGTGTGGAGAAAAACCACACATTTGAACAACCAAGATGGACAGTTGTCTCTTGAGTCAGTTCAACTTTATTAAATCGCCGGGAACAAGCATGGATTTTTAAATTACATACAGAACAACCCTTTGGACTAAACAAACAACTGGATTGGATGTCTTTAGTATAGAGCCCTCAGATTGGTAGCACTAGTATCCTATGGGTCCTTTAAAAGGAAACAGGAAGCGTTTAGTGGAAGAGAGCCGTCGGTCAGCATTGGATGGAGGCTCTTTTGAGCACCGATTAAGGAGATACAGCAATTTCAGTTGCGATGTTACGAGCGCGCGCGGGCGCGGTCGTCGTAAGCGGGTGGTGAGCCCTTGGGCCACGGCGAAAGCTAGGGAGGAGCCCCAGCCACACCGTGGGAGGTGAGCTGGGCAGGCATGGTGAGCCAGGCGGGTACAGAAGCAGGCACAGAGTCTGACCCTCAGCCAGACCTGCATGCCCATGGTAGCCAACACGGGGAAGTTGACTAATGAACGGTCCTCCGACAGTTCCCGGCCCTTTCGGACCCGCCGCAGGGAACGGCAATGGGCAGCAGGCCGGACAGAGGCGAGGGCAGACAGAGTCCTTACACTGAGACGTCAGACGGGGGCTGAAGCAGACATCCAAGACAGGCTGAAGCAAGACACTGAAGACATCAGGGCAAGGGCTGAAGCAAGAAGGAAAGGTCCAGGCGAGCAGGAACTCCGATGCTGGGATACTCACATCCAAAGCCCCTTCGGCTGGCAGAAGCTCAAGAGCCCGTGGGACGAATCCCTCCTGTTGGCCACTCCAGGGCCCAACAGGACAGAAGGCTCAGGAACCAGACGAGGACGAAGGTCAAGGCAGAGACACGAAGACATCAGGAACATCAGGCAGAGACAGGACAAGGCGCCATCAAGACATGGAGGACCTGGATCAGCTAGGTTACAGGCGACTGTAATGCTCAGATCCAAGGCCCTTTGCAAGTGAACAGAAAGTCCTTAAATACTGGAGGTAGAAGGCAACTCCCTGGGAGGAGCTTGCCAGGACCGCCCACCGCTGGTCCTATAACTGGGGTAGAGAGCTGCGGGCCAGCCCCTAGGAAAACGGGCGTGGCTGGAAACCAGGAAGTCCAAACGCAGAGGCATGCAAGCCACAGGCACAGCTAGGCCTCTCAGGCCCTGGAGCAAGTCCCGGATGGAACACAGGCCCTGGAGCTGTGTCTGCTAGGCCTCCCAGGCCCTGGAGCTGTGTCTACTGGGCCTCCGGTCCTGTAGTGCTATCCCTCTTGGGCCTCCAGCCCTGTGGTGCTGTCTCTCTAGGACCTCCAGCCCTGTGGTGCTGTCTCTCTTGGGCCTCCAGCCCTGTGGCTTTGTCTCCTGGGCCTCCAGCCCTGCTGCTACTCCTGTGCCCTGCTGCTGCTGCTGCCTGCTGGTTCCAGCTACTGCTGCTTCCTGCTTCCAGCCTCCTGCTTGCTTTTTCGGCCACGTGTGTCCTAGTGGCCTCTAGTTTTTGTCGCCCCTCCTTCCTTCCCTCCCTTTGTCCCATTCTTGTACTCTCCAGCACCCTCGCAAGGGGGTGCTGGAGTTCTGTGTTTTTGTCCTTCCCTTCTTTTGTTGTCCTTTTCTCCTTTTCCTTTCAGGGGGCGGGGCGGCCTTCGGCCGTCTCCGCCTCCCTTCCTCCCACAATAGAGCAGAGGCATGCAAGCCACAGGCACAGCTAGGCCTCTCAGGCCCTGGAGCAAGTCCCGGATGGAACGTAGGCGAGGCCCTGGCTTCAGAGCGGCCTCTGGAGGAAGGTAAGAGACCTCCTGTAGCGCAGCAGCAGGGGGGATCGCAACATGCGAGACAACATTTCAAACAAGAGAGAAAAAAGATTTCCTGAGGAAGGCATTTTATGCTGAAACTTGTACAAGTCGAACATTGTAATTATTATACCATCGGGGATTTTGTTGAAGAACATTGTAACCATCGGGGATTCTCTAAGCAAAAGCTAAGTAATCATTCAATAGCTAAACAACATAAGCAATTGTTTAGGCTACACTGACGGTGCTAAAAATCAAGAGGTGTGCACACAGGAGAAAATATATGTTTTAAAAAAGAATAAAAATAAGGAAAAATAAGTCACAAGTTATAAGTAATGGTCAAATGTTGGTGTCAAACTTGAAATTTTAAAAGATTTGTTTGATTAAAAAATGGAGGTTGGAGGGTAGTTAATGATCAAATTAAAAGAGGCAATATGGAGAGTGCCCAATAAAATCTATGAAATTACCACCCATTCTCATAACAAATTTATAAGTTGGTAAATAGTTTAAGTAAGGCAACAACTTTTGTTTGAAAGGTACATGGTCCAGGTAGTATTGTGTGAGTTATGCCCCTAATAACAGCATAGAGGGTATTGCTGTCAAAGGCCTAACTGCCATGCCCCTAATACCAGCATGGGGGTCTTCTTCTCACAAGCCTTACTACCATAACCCTAATACTGAGCAGAGAAAGCCCAAGTCCAACTGAATGGGAATCAACAAAATACTCAAAACAAATATCCCACAGAATAAAAAAAAATAGCAATTTTATTAGGGGCGGATTTTAAGAGCCCTGCTCGCCTAAATCCGCCCAAATCCGGGCGGAGTTAGGCGAGCAGGGCCCTGCGCGCCGGTGAGCCTATTTTACATAGGCTCACCGGCGCGCGCGGAGCCCCGGGACTCGCGTAAGTCCCGGGGTTTTCGGAGGGGGCGTGTCGGGGGCGGGCCCGAAGCGCGCAGCGTTTTCGGGGCGTGTCGAGAGCGTTCCGG
Source organism: Rhinatrema bivittatum (assembly GCF_901001135.1). Lineage (NCBI taxonomy): Eukaryota > Metazoa > Chordata > Amphibia > Gymnophiona > Rhinatrematidae > Rhinatrema > Rhinatrema bivittatum. The sequence continues at coordinate 456,446,561 of NC_042615.1, read as the reverse complement.
GGGCGGGCCCGGGGGCGTGGCTACGGCCCGGGGCGGTCCGGGGGCGTGGCCGCGCCCTCCGGACCCACCCCCAGGTCGCGTCCCGGTGCGCTAGCGGCCCGCTGGCGCGCGGGGATTTACGTCTCCCTCCGGGAGGCGTAAATCCCCCGACAAAGGTAAGGGGGGGGTTTAGACAGGGCCGGGCGGGGTGGGTTAGGTAGGGGAAGGGAGGGGAAGGTGAGGGGAGGGCAAAAGAAAGTTCCCTTCGAGGCCGCTCTGATTTCGGAGCGGCCTCGGAGGGAACGGGGGCAGGCTGCGCGGCTCGGCGCGCGCCGGCTATACGGAATTGATAGCCTTGCGCGCGCCGATCCAGGATTTTAGCGGATACGCGCGGCTACGCGCGTATCTACTAAAATCCCGCGTACTTTTGCTGGCGCCTGATGCGCCAGCAAAAGTACGCCAAATCGCGCGGTTTGAAAATCTACCCCTTAGTGTTTATTATGAAAACATTTTCAAACCTTAGTAAACCAGGAGTCCAATAATATGCAATTTAGGACTCAATTGGTTAAACAGTGCATTTTGATTGTTTTTTAAAATATTTTCTATGCCATAGTTGTTACGATCCTGCTCGCGGAGCCCATCCCACGAGAAGGTCCTCACTCACCGTTTTGCTGCTCACCGCAGCCTGGCCGTCTTTGCTGCATTCTTCATCATGGCAGGATGCCATCGGGATTCCCTTTGCGGCCTAGCCGCTGTCACAGCCACCGCCGCCCTGCGTGGCCTAGTGCTGCTGCTGCAGCAGATGCTGCCGGGACCTTCAAGCGGCAGGAGCCGCCACCGACATGCATTTTTGTGGCCTAGTGCCACCCCAGAATGCCCTCACCTGCACGGCATGGTGCCACCACTGCTGTTTTCCATCTTTGCGGCAGGAGGCTGCCTGGCTTCTTCGCCCTGAGCGGCAAGGGAAGCTGCTGCCACTGCAATGCCATCCTACAGCCTGGAGCCCACCCCCAACACATGCCTGCTCTTCTTTCTTCGCGGCCTGGAGGCTGCCACTGTCCTTGGTCCTGCTTCACTCCTTGGGCCCTCCTCTAGGTGCCAGCGCGTGCCTCTTCTGATTTAAAGGGCCAGCAGTGGGAAAAGCCCGCGGCCCCTCCGGAAGTCCTCATCTGTTTACTTCCTGCTTCAGCCCTATAAAAGGGCTCAGTTCCTGTTCCTGAGGACCTTCGGATCCAGAATCCACAGTTGTCTGTGTTCCTCTTCGGGTCAAGGTCCTCCGTGGTCTTCACTTGTCTAGATGGCTCTTCGTTCCGTTCTTGATCTCCTCGTCCTGATGTTCCTGGTCTTGTCCTTTGTCAGAGCCCCTTCATTGCCTGTTCCATGTCCTGATGTTCCAGATGTCCTGATGTTCCATGGTTCCATTCCTGAAAGTCCTGATGTTCCATGTCCTGATGTTCCAGATCTGATGTTCCGTGTTCCTGATGTTCTGGTCCTGATATCTTCATCTTCGCCTCTGCAACCAGTTACCAGATTCTTTGTGTCCACCTTTCCTGGTGTGCCTTTGTCATGGTCCGTGACAGCCCATAGTGGGCTGTGTAGGGCGCTTTGTGGTACAAAGCTTTCTTCTCGTCTGCAGCGCAAGCCTCCGGAAGACTCTTGTTTTTAATTGTTGTGTTTGTGGCATTGTGATCCCTTGGTTGCTGTGGAGATAACTCTGCCCACGGGGAGGGGCCCTGTGGGGAACCACAGAGATAGGCTAAACTCATATAGCAGACATGGAATGAATGGAAGGCTTTATTGTACTGCTCTAGATAGATGGTATGAAGTAGGAAGGTAAGACACTGAGGCCCGTGAGGTGCCAATACGTTCAACAGTCTCAGATGTAGAATCTCACCCAGATGTTCAAGAGAGGTGGGGACCCATGGTGCAGACAATGCTGAGCCTGGTGGGTGGAGTTCGAGCACCAGATCGTAGAGGTACTCACAGGAATATAGGCGTCTTCCTGATAGAGAGATGGTGGGGCCAAAGGTCCGTGGTACAGGATACAAAGACTGGTAGGACCTCGAGGAGCGAGTACCTGATAGTCAGAGATCCTGAAAAGAATAAGAGAGAGAGACCCCCAAAGAGCAGTTGTCTCAGTTAGTAGAGACCCGAAGGATGATAGAAGCGAGAGACCCCTGAGGAAAGGGTGTCTTGAGCTTCTAAGGAGTGAGGCCCTTGGAGTGTAGAGCAGCGTCTAAGTGTGCAGCTTAGAGCGGTCAGAGTAGCTTAAACCAAATTCCTTGCTAACTCAAAGGTGATAGCGAAGCGGAGGCTTTAAATACCCGGAGGTATTGATGTCATGCGGTGGGGACGCCCCCAAGGATCCCGCCATGACGTGTATATGAGCGTAGGAGATGTGCGCGCACACGCCCTAGGAGGCCACGGGAGTGAGCATGGCAGACTGGAATGCCCATGCTAAACTGGAGATGCCGAGGCCCTCGGCACTCAGCACTGGAGGCAGCCATCTTGCCCAATGAGGAGGAAAAGGGAAGAACAGAGGTAAGACAGAGCGGTCGCAGCCTTCTGCGACCGATGGACGCAACATTAATGCCTTGCTTCTGAGAATCCTGAGTCTTGAATCCTGTTTCAGTCTTCGGAGTCCCCTGTGCCTGCTTCTGTTCATGCCTAAGACTCTGCCAGAACTTGCTCCGCTTCAGCGTGGTCCGCGACCAGCCACAGGCAGCTGTGTAGGGCGCGCCCCGGTGCAGGCCTCTACTGAATCTTCGTCATGTTCCAGTCTCAAGTTCCACTTCCTCACCTGGATTCTGCTTCACATTTTGCGTAGTCCGCGACCAGCCATGGGCGGCTATGTAGGGCACGCTGCAATGCAGTTCTCACCCAGTACCTTTGTCTGAATCTTGAATCCTTGCCTGAGACCTTCTGAGTAACCTGAATCCTTGTCCGAGTCTCTTGAGTATCCAAGTCTTTGTCTGAGTCTTCCAAGTAACCTGAGTCTTCGTCCAAGTCTTCCTAATTCCTGAGTTCCTGTCTTGTCCTGTTCCTGCCCTCAGCCTCCATCTAGCCTCACACACTCGTCGTTCCCAAGCAGCAGGTCTGGAAGGGCTTTTGAGTGGCCGGAGGACTATTCTTGTGACAAGCATTGCATTGCTGGGTCACACTGGTGCATGTAGGACCAACAGAGGGCTGATCCTGCCTTGTTCCTGCTCCGAGGTTCCTTGCCTTGGTTCCAGTCCTGCTTTGTTCCTACTCTGCCCATGCTTGCATACTCTCATCTCCCACAGTGTGCCTTGGGGCTCCTCCCTGAGTTGTGCCGTGGTTCAGGGGCTCAATTCTCCCATGAGCTAGTGACCGCATTCTTAACATCAGCCTTAGGCCATGCCCGCAACAGGATTCGTAGGCCTCATCATCGTAACAATAGTGTTCACACAAACATATTAAGGTGCTACTAAAATGTCAATGACCTTCAAGCCACTCTTTGTGCTGTTTGGACCTTTTATAAGTGCTAGCCTTGGAGATTTTACTGCCACCTTTTGTGTTTTCTTCCCCCTCCATGCTGCCTTAGGATGCTAATATCATTTTTGGTACCACTTTGCCACTTGAGATGCCATCACAGGTTCATCACACTGTGATGGTAACCTCTTTTAGAGCCTTGGAGCATTCTTTCCACACTTGACCTCTGCTTGGTTTGTTATACTATGGTGTTTTGTCCATAGCATAAACATTTGGAAAAAGTAAATAAAAGGCAGATACAGTTTCATTACAGGGCATGACAGAGTGGACACGCCGGAAGGAGTGGACACGCCGGAAGGAGTGGAGAGAATGAGACGGGATTTAAGGAAGCTGGAAGAGTGGTCGAAGATATGGCAGCTGAGATTCAATGCCAAGAAGTGCAGAGTCATGCATATGGGGAGTGGAAATCCGAATGAACTGTATTCGATGGGGGGAGAAGGGCTGATGTGCACGGAGCAGGAGAGAGACCTTGGGGTGATAGTGTCTAACGATATGAAGTCTGCGAAACAATGCGACAAGGCGATAGCAAAAGCCAGAAGAATGCTGGGCTGCATAGAGAGAGGAATATCGAGTAAGAAAAGGGAAGTGATTATCCCCTTGTACAGGTCCTTGGTGAGGCCTCACCTGGAGTACTGTGTTCAGTTCTGGAGACCGTATCTACAAAGAGACAAGGACAAGATGGAGGCGGTACAGAGAAGGGCGACCAGGAAGGTGGAGGGTCTTCATCGGATGACATACGAGGAGAGATTGAACAATCTAAATATGTACTCTCAGGAGGAAAGGAGGAGCAGGGGTGATATAATTCAGACTTTCAGATACTTGAAAAACTTTAATGATCCAAAGACAACGACAAACCTTTTCCGTCAGAAAAAGATCAGCAGAACCAGAGGTCACGAGCTGAGGCTCCAGGGAGGAAGACTAAGAACCAATGTCAGGAAGTATTTCTTCACGGAAAGGGTGGTGGATGCCTGGAATGCCCTTCCGGAGGAAGTGGTGAAGTCTAAAACTGTGAACGACTTCAAAGGGGCATGGGATAAACACTGTGGATCCATCAAGTCTAGAGGGCGTGAATAAAGAGGAGGCAGCAAAACACTGCACGGAGCGGCAGTAGCCACAGAGGCATTCAAACACTGCACGGAGCGGCAGTAGCCACAGAGGCATTCACGGAGCGGGATGCCAGTGGCCAGTAGTTGGTGTTCCACCTTCACGGAGCGGAAGGATGGAGGGCTGCTATCTCCAAAAAAAACAAAAAAAAAAATAAAAACAGGGGTGGGTAAGAGTATGGGGTAAGGGTGTGGCCTGCTTGTTACAGCAGTTGCTACCCCTCATTGAGCTGGACGTTCACTTGGATGCAGATTTGGCGCTGCTCTCTAAATTGGTGGTGGGGTGGAGGGGAATTAGGGCTGGAGGGTACTGGAAACCAATAGTAACAGGTGGGAGAGAAAAAAAGGGGGAAAAAAATGGATAAAGTGCGTAGCTTGCTGGGCAGACTAGATGGGCCGTTTGGTCTTCTTCTGCCGTCATTTCTATGTTTCTATGTTTCTATGACAGTACCTGTTTGATCGGTCTTCCTTTCCTCCATAACTCTCAGCATGGTTCTTCCACTCTGCTCTGAATAATTGATTACACTTGGGTGGGTCCCCCTCCTCCCCCCCCCCCCAAAAAAAAAATAAAGCTTTGATTCTGAAGTACAAAATACTGGCACAAGTCAATGTTCTGAATGTGTTAACACTTGGAGTAGTGCCAGAGATTTTATACAAGAACAGAAAATCAAGAAATGGAAAAGGCTGAGGGCAGCTCACTGATGTAGGAAATGGTCTCTAAATAAAGCAGCTTCCACTACTTTCCTGGAAAACCACTTCACAATAATTAGAAAAACCGTTGAGATGTGCATAGTATGAAAATAACTTTATATTTGGCAAAACCATTCTATAAGAAGAGGACCAGAAGGCTCATCTGTATATTTTACCCAGCAGCCTGTGGGAGAGGACTCCAGGGATCACAGCAAGTGATCCAGGTATCAAACTTCACAACTACAAGTTCCAGAGGCCTCCCAACCCTTACAGCAAAGGAGAACTGGAAGGCTCATCTGCATATTCTATCCAGTAGCCCCCACAAGAGGACTCCAGGGATCACAGTGAGAGACCCAGGCTTTGAACTCCACAGTCCAACTTCCAGAGGCCCTGCCCCCCTTGCAGCAGAAGAGGACAGGAAGTCTCATCAGTATATTCTACCCAGTAGTCTGAGGGAGAGGATTCCAGTGAGTGATTCAGGCTTCAAACTCTACAGCCCCAACTTCCAGAGGCCCCGCACCTTTGCAACAGAAGAGGACCGGAAGGATCATCTCTCTATTCTAACCAGCAGCTCCTAGCATAGGATTCCAGGGATCGCAGTGAGCAATACAGGTTTTGAACTCCAGAGCCCCAACTTCCAGAGGCTCCAAACCCCTTGCAGTAGAAAAATACCTGAAGCATGAGCTTAACGCACACACATCTTAAATTTACTTAAATTTACTTACTAATCGCTAACCATTTACCTTGCTATACCTTTTTCTGTTTACTAGACCTTATCTATTTTTGTTTGGTTTTACATCTTTTGATTTTACATGATAAATGTGTTTAGTAGGAGTAATTTGTTGCAGATTTTATACTTAAGGAATCTAATTCAAATCAAGAATATATAAATTGGGTAACTAGGAAGATATAGGTAGATTAATAGAAGTGTGTTGAGGGTCATTGCCAGACACTTATAAAATAAATCCATAGACTAAAAGTACTTTAGATTAACTATAAATCCCTGCTCCATTAGAAATTTTAAATCAATAACAAATCAACAAAATTATGATGCAGGAAGTAGGGATGTGCAGCAGGGACGGATCCGTCCCATTCGGTATTCGTATTCGTAGGGGTCCAAAGCCGTTGCATTCGTTCTCGGGGGGTCCAAAGCCATTGCATCCATTCCCGATCCATTAATTACATATGTATTCGTTTCCCCCCAAAAAACCCATCCCAACCCTTTAAATTTAATTAACTACAACCCCCCACCTTCCTGACCCCCCCAAGACTTGCCAAAAGTCCCTGGTGGTCCAGTGGGGGTCCTGGAGCGATCTCCTGCACTCGGGCAGTCGGCTGCTGGTATTCAAAATGGCGCCGATAGCCTTTGCCCTTACTATGCCACAGGGACTACCTGAGATTTTATTTGGTCGAAAGGCTCCAAAATAAAAGACAGAGAATAAGCACTTGGCATATTATTATTTTTGAATCGGCATTTTGGCTGGCATCCGATTTTTGGCGCCAAAAGTGGGATTTAAAGATGGCTCAGCAGAAGCGTTTTTATGCTTGTTACATCAAGTGGAGATGATGACTGGGTTGTGAAGCGGAAGGTATAGTTTTTGACTACACTAACGTTTACATGAATATATATTTAACGATTTATGGACACCTTTTGATTTAGAGTTTAATTTTTACCAACTAGACATTTCATGTTTAGTCCGACATTCATATCCGGCACTTGGCGCTCTGCATTCATTATTAGTTAGGATAACCACGCTTAAATAAGTCAGATACAAACACCATTTGTAATTATTCTAGATTTATAAATAATATGATAACCTTTATTTTGATGCACAGAATATGTATTTGGTCTTGTTTTAGATTATTAAAATTATCAGTATCACATTTTTTAGACTCACTATCGTTTTTGACGCTGTACGATTGGTTTAACACTAATACCCCAGAAACGATTCAGCGTCAGCGTTCTACATGAAATAAGAAAGATTTTTTTAGAAATAAATATGATTAACCGGATTGGAAGCAGTGATGTCCATTAAAATGATTTAATCGAAGTGTGACAACATGCACACACTGGTCAGAATCAGTTTCTTGTTTTAATTTTTAATTTTTATAGCAATTGGTACACGTCTCTTATTGTGTACTGTTTTAGATGCATACCTCATTTTGCCTTAATAGTTAGAAGCGGTTCCTTCTTGCTGTTTACTAACTTTAAGTAATATTTTCTTGAAATTCAAGAATTACACACTTATAATGTAGAGATTAACTGGTCAGAGTTGTTACTTTTGGTTTGGTTTTTTATTGTTATACTCAGGCTTGTGGACCCTTGGGCCGATGAGAGGATGGTATACCTTGCAGAGGTTCCGTAGATTCTCTCGTCGGGTGGCGAGGTAGAACAGAAGAGGAGCGCAGTTGACTCTCAGCTCTGGAGGCGGAGACGACTGCAGACAGATGAAGAGGCTAGAAGAGGATCTGAATCTTCACCCTTGGAAGTCTGTGGTCCCCCCAGGAGGAGCCCGTAGGGACCCAGACCGCTGGGACTTAGGTGGACCCCGAGGAGTCGCGGTGTCGGTGCAAGGGCTGACTGGAGCTTCGCCCTGGAAGTCCGCGGTCCCCCCAGGAGGAGCCCGTAGGGACCCAGACCGCTGGGACTTAAGCGGGCCCTAGGAGACGGAGTCCAGGTGGGGTCCAAGATCAGGTGCCAGAGAGTCATTGCTTGCCAGGCCGAGGTCATACACCGAGGGATCAACACTAGCCAGTCCGAGGTCACACCAGAGAATTACCGCTTGCCAATCCGAGTCGCACACCAGAGAAGTACCAAAGCCAATCCAAAGTCAGGAACCAAAAAGACCAAGCCGAAACAGGAAGCAGGGATCCAAGCTCAAGAACTCACCGAGGCAAGCAGACTAGGGATGTGAATCGTGTGCCCTATCGTCTTAACGATTGAAATTGTTTGTCAGGAGAAGAAAATCGTGTTTGGCACGATTTTTTAGTTAAAAAATCGTTTTTTCTGATTAGTGCCCACTAACTCCCAGTTAGTGCGCACTAACTGAAAATGATACAATTTGACACTTTTCAGGTCAGTTAAGGTCAGTTTAGGAATGAATATGTATTCCTATTGGCTGCCCTCTTATTTATTCATGTTACCAAGGTTCCCACTGACAGTATATGGGGGATGGGAAATGGAAACAGTTGGTAGATTGACAAAAAAAGTAATGTGATCAGTCAATGTGACTAGAACTTGTGCCCTAACCCTGATACCAGGGGTGTTGTGATCTTCCTGCACACAGTGCCCTAACCCTGGCACCAGGGGTGTTGTGATCTTCATGTACACAATGCCCTATCCCTATTAATACCAGGAGTGCTGTGATCTTCCTGCACACAGTGCCCTATCCCTATTAATACCAGGAGTGTTGTGATCTTCCTGCACACAGTGCCCTATCCCTATTAATACCAGGAGTGTTGTGATCTTCCTGCACACAGTGCCCTAACCCTGATACCAGGGGTGTTGTGATCTTCCTGCACACAGTGCCCTATCCCTATTAATACCAGGAGTGTTGTGATCTTCCTGCACACAGTGCCCTAACCCTGACACCAGGGGTGTTGTGATCTTCCTGCACACAGTGCCCTATCCCTATTAATACCAGGAGTGTTGTGATCTTCCTGCACACAGTGCCCTATCCCTATTAATACCAGGAGTGTTGTGATCTTCCTGCACACAGTGCCCTAACCCTGACACCAGGGGTGTTGTGATCTTCCTGCACACAGTGCCCTATCCCTATTAATACCAGGAGTGTTGTGATCTTCCTGCACACAGTGCCCCATCCCTATTAATACCAGGAGTGTTGTGATCTTCCTGCACACAGTGCCCTAACCCTGACACCAGGGGTGTTGTGATCTTCCTGCACACAGTGCCCTATCCCTATTAATACCAGGAGTGTTGTGATCTTCCTGCACACAGTGCCCTATTCCTGATACCGGGGGTGTTGTGATCTTCCTGCATGCAGTGCCATATCCCTGATACCGGGAGTGTTGTGATCTTCCTGCACTCAGTGCCATATCCCTGATACCGGGGGTGTTGTGATCTTCCTGCATACAGTGCCCTATCCCTAATACCAGGGGTGTTGTGATCTTCTTGCACACATCCCGGTATCAGGGATAGGGCACTGCGTGCAGGAAGATCACAACACTCCTGGTATCAGGAATAGGGCACTGTGTGCAGGAAGATCACAACGCCCCTGGTATCAGGGATAGGGCACTGTGTGCAGGAAGATCACAACACCCCAGAGGAGTGAGGGTCAGGCAGCTCCCCCCTGTCTGTGAAGCCAGCCTCTCACTAGTAATGCAGGGAGGGAGCTGTCTCAGACTTCACCATCCTCCCCCCCCCCCTCACCCACACACCATTCACTGGCTGGGACATGGGGGAAGTCAGGAGTGAGGGTCGGGCAGCTCCCCCCTGTCTGTGAAGCCAGCCTCTCACTAGTAATGCAGGCGGGATAGGGCACTGCATGCAGGAAGATCACAACACCCCTGGTATCAGGGTTAGGGCACTGTGTGCAGGAAGATCACAACACCCCTGGTATCAGGGTTAGGGCACTGTGTGCAGGAAGATCACAACACCCCTGGTATTAGGGCTAGAGCACTGTGTGCAGGAAGATCACAACACTCCTGGTATTAATAGAGATAGGGCACTGCATGCAGGAAGATCACAACGCCCCTGGTATCAGGGATAGGGCACTGTGTGCAGGAAGATCACAACACCCCTGGTATCACGGATAGGGCACTGTGTGCAGGAAGATCACAACACCCCAGAGGAGTGAGGGTCAGGCAGCTCCCCCCTGTCTGTGAAGCCAGCCTCTCACTAGTAATGCAGGGAGGGAGCTGTCTCAGCCTTCACCATCCTCCCCCCCCCCCTCACCCACACACCATTCACTGGCTGCGACATGGGGGAGGGGAGGAGTGAGGGTCAGGCAACTCCCCCCTGTCTGTGAAGCCAGCCTCTCACTAGTAATGCAGGGAGGGAGCTGTCTCAGACTTCACCATCCTCCCCCCCCCTCACCCACACACCATTCACTGGCTGGGACATGGGGGAAGTCAGGAGTGAGGGTCGGGCAGCTCCCCCCTGTCTGTGAAGCCAGCCTCTCACTAGTAATGCAGGTGGGATAGGGCACTGCATGCAGGAAGATCACAACACCCCTGGTATCAGGGTTAGGGCACTGTGTGCAGGAAGATCACAACACCCCTGGTATCAGGGTTAGGGCACTGTGTGCAGGAAGATCACAACACTCCTGGTATTAATAGGGATAGGGCACTGTGTGCAGGAAGATCACAACACCCCTGGTGTCAGGGTTAGGGCACTGTGTGCAGGAAGATCACAACACTCCTGGTATTAATAGGGATAGGGCACTGTGTGCAGGAAGATCACAACACCCCTGGTGTCAGGGTTAGGGCACTGTGTGCAGGAAGATCACAACACCCCTGGTATCAGGGTTAGGGCACTGAGTGCAGGAAGATCACAACACCCCTGGTATCAGGAATAGGGCACAAGTTCTAGTCATATTGACTGATCACATTACTTTTTTTGTCAACTACCAACAGTTTCCATTTCCCATCCCCCCAACCATCACCTCAGTGGGAACCTTGGTAACATGAATAGATAAGAGGGCAGCCAGCCAATAGGAATACATATTCATTCCTAACTGACCTGGAAAGTGTCAATAATTTGTATCATTTTCTGTTAGTGTTCCTGAGTTTCCATTTCCATTTCCCATCCCCCCAACCATCACCTCAGTGGGAACCTTGGTAATATCAATAGATAAGAGGGCTGCCAGCCAATAGGAATACATATTCATTCCTAACTGACCTTTACTGACCTGGAAAGTGTCAATTTGTATCATTTTCTGTTAGTGGCACTAACTCCCGTTAGTGCGCACTAACACGATTTAACGATTTTTAACGATAAATCGTTAGAATTTCTATTGTATTGTGTTCTATAACGATTTAAGACGATATTAAAAATATCGGACGATAATTTTAATCGTTGAAAAACGATTCACATCCCTAAAGCAGACTAGACAACGCTGGAGGACGTTGCCAAGTCAGAGAATGAGCAGAGGAAGCTCCCTTATGTACTTCCTCTGCTCAGGCTGATCCAGGACAGGTGAGGTTGTTAAAGGGATCAGGTCCCTTTAAATTAGAGAAGGGGGCACGGCCTCATGCCTAAAGATGGCGGTGGCCATCTTTGATTTCCTCCGTGGAGGAACGACTGCAGAGACGGCGCGGGGGCAGAGCAGGGATGGCTCTCCCCCCCACGGTAAGGCCGGAGACCCGCGCCGGGGCACTGAGCACCCAGTCAGGGATTTCCCCTGAGGCTGCCGCGGCGGGTCGCTGCTGCGGACGAGGTAGGGGACCACAGTTGTGGCCTGCCACGGCCGCGGGACACAACATTTATAGCCTCAATATTAGTTGTTTATTAGCAATGCTCTGATGAGGATCATAAATTGCCTTAGTATTTTGATGAAGTAAAATAAGAGCCTTTTTTCCTATATCAACCATTCACATCATTCCATCCCTTTTGCTGTTTTCTCTATTTTATATTTATGTCAAAGCTGCATCATTCGTAGTGCATATCCAATGCATTGTCTGATTGGCACAACAATAGACGAATCGCATTAACATGATTAAGAATCATTTCTGAAACATAAGGTCAGTCCATCTATGAGATTGGATATATTTTCAATTAATTAATATTCCATACATACGATTCACATTTGTTTGATATACATCTTTTAGAATCAATATCACAGCGGATTATATTTGCAAAGAAACAATTGACATACAAGTTTACAGTTGTTTCAACCAACCTGAGTCCAAACGCATTGAAGGTAAAAATTGATAAATCAATATTAAATAAAAAGTATTTGAATTTTTTCTATTAGAAATAGGTTTTCTAATAGAGATTGCTTTCCGAAATGGGCAATTGTAACTGCAAAAATCTAATCAATTTCAATTAATCCAAAGTTTTTTTCAACGTCACATTATTTTAATAATCTATTTATTTATTCTCAATGTCACCATTGTAATATGATTTTAGAACACTGTTTGTTATTTTAATGAGAAATGTTTTTAATGGTTCTTAATTATTTTGTAATTAAATATTTATTAGTTTTAATGTTTGCTTATTTATTAGTTATTTACTGTTTTGTTCGATTCACTTGTAGCCCCTGAGGCAGCTGTTTTGACAATGGCGAAACTCGGCCAGAGTCAGGCTGTAACATTTTAGATGTCTCCACTTCAATAAAGTTTTTGAAAAAGACCGTGGCATCTAATCTATTGTGCAATCCTGGTATCTGAAGGTGATCCACCAAGGCCTTCATTATAAAGTTCCCTCCAGCTATGGAATTTACCAGAGTCAAGGTGGAGACGTTCTGGTCACCTATGGAGATTGTCACAGGGAGGGTCAATTAGGAAGCCACAGTAGTGAAGCCTAGGGTCAGCTCCCCACTAGACCCTAGGCTCTAAAGTTTCCCAGTCTGATAGAACATGGGTTATATGGTGCCATGAGCCAGCAGAGTAGAGGAATAGCCCAGACTAGCATTATCAAAGGCATTCCTCCAGAGAGAGATGACCCTGCCCAAGTTGCATGGGTTCCATGGTATATGCTGCTAGATAATGCTGTGTGGCAGGCAGGTGCTGAAAGCATGAATCCAAAGGAATAGTCTTGCACTGATGGAGAATTGGTCATCTTCTATGGACTCTCTACCTGGGTAACATCAAGCTAGATGGAGAGAACATTGCCCAAATCTCATCTTGGAGTGAGTTTCCTCTCTCCGTCGGTCCTCAGATCTTCACAAGAGACCACTGTTCTGTTTGTACGTCTCACATTGAATGTCAAAGTGGCCCCTAACCCCCTACACCAATACCTAACCCTCACTTCGAGTTACTAGGTGGGCCTACTATAGGGATACAAATACCTATCTAGGGAGAAGACACTAGGGCTGGGTTCTCTCTCTCTCTCTCTTTCTCTCTCTCTCTCTCAAAATCAACTCAAACAGGCCTTTCAGGAGACAATGCAATAAAACCTTACCACCCAGTAACACAAGCTATCACACAGCTTATAGGGATGTGCATCCGTTTTCCATGTATTTGAAATCCGCAACTTATTTTTTGCTATCTGTTAAATACGTGGGGAGGCGAAACGCATCGCGAGTCCCCACGTATTAAACAGATATCCGTTTTATTTGGCCTCCTAAATAAACATTTAAACCCCCCACCCTCCTGACCCCCCCAAGACTTACCAAAACTCCCTGGTGGTCCAGCGGGGAGTCAGGAAGCCATCCCTGCACTCGTTTGCGGTTTCCTCACGGCGCCGATAGCCTGTGTCACAGGGGCTGCCGGTGCCATTGGTCAGCCCCTGTCACATGGTCACCGGCGTCATCTTGTGCTCCTACCACGTGACAGGTAGGTCATGTGGCAGGAGGTCGCTCCGGGACCCTCATTGGACCCAACCGGAACTTTTGGCTAGCTTGGGGGGGGCCTCCAGACCCCCACAAGACTTGCCAAAAGTCCAGCCTGGGTCCGGGAGCGACCTCCTTTCACGCCGTCTGTCCGATCCCAATACTCAAAATGGCGCCGATCGCCACCATTTTGAGACTCAAAATCGCCGTCCCACCAATACTCAAAATGGCACCGATCGCCGTCAAGGCGCCAAGGCGTCAAGGGGTTGTAGTTAATTTAGTAGTAACGTATTTACAGATCGACAACTTATTGAATTCTCCATACTTCCGCATGAAACGGAATTGACCCCCCACGAATACCTATCACGTACGCAACGAAAACTTTTTGCCTGCACATCTCTAACAGCTTAACACTATTCAAAGAGGTGTAGTTAAAATCAGCATTAAGTCTGTGTGATAGCATTTCACACACTGGCATAGCCCATCCCTAACTCCTCCTCTTTTCCAAATTTGCATCGCACCATACGACATGGTGCTATCGCATGCGTTAAAGACGTTTTCGCATGCGGTGAGCCCTTATCGCATGTGAAAACGCCTTAGCAAATTTTGATAAATGACCCCTTTAGATTGTAAGCCCTCTGGGAATAGGGAAATACCTACAGTACCTGAATGTAATCCACTTTGAAGCGCGGAAAAAAGTGGAATATAAATCTAAATAAATAAAAATTGGAATCGGTGTTCAGGCAGTGGTCAGTGGCAGTTGGAAGTCAAGCAGATTCAGTGTCCAAACAGAAGTCAAAGTCAAAATATCCGTCTGTGGAACCAGGAGGAATGGAGAGGTGGACAGGGGGCGAGAAGCAACACGAGGAAGAAAGGAGACACTGAAGACTGACCATGATGAAGACAGGGAACTGAAGAACATAGACCAGACTGCCAACACAGGAACCAGGAACAGAATCGGGAACTCAGGAAAATGGATCAGGAACAACGAAGCTAGGAACAGGAACAAGCTGAGGCAATACACTACTTCCAGAGAAGATGACCAATTGATGAGGCAGGGAGCTGTGGCTGAAGTGGCCTTTTATAGGCACATGCTGGTGAAATCATCAGAAGGCACCTCCTGAAGTTTCCCGCTGCAGCCCTTTAAATACCAGCAGATCTGGCATGCGCACGCCTAAGGAGAGCCCCTGCCAGTGCCGGCGTTTCTCTCACTTCAGCACATTGGACCTTCCCGATGTAGCAGTCTACCATGCAGTGATTCAGGACCTGCACCGGGGTCATAGGCATTCCCCATGGCCATGGGGCTGGAGATAAGAATGGCGGTCTGAGGGGTGTGAGCGCCAAGCACTGATCATAACAAAAGTCAAGAAATAGATGTAAGAAACATTTGGTTTCCCTAACCAAAAGGAATGTACCAATTGAATGGGGACGTTTTGTGTAGAAATTAGTTAGAGAGGTCTGGGGTTTTTCCCCTCATGTGGGAGCTGCAGATGGTGTGTCCTAGCTGTTTATCATTCCAAAGCACCATCTGGATTTTGTTGAAGCAGGAAATCTCTGCCTACTGTTTTACATTTTTTCCTAATTTATGAGTAAGGAGTAAGGAAGTTCTTCCATTTAGATGCCAGCCATCAGTTGACTCATTGATCCAGCCTCATTGAGAATTCTTCTGTGAGAGCTACTCCCCCTTGTTGCAGTGGATTGGGGTTCCCTGTAAGATGGCCTGTGCCATCTTAAAAAATGGCATGGGCCATCCATTGCTCCTACCATGTGACAGGGGCCGACCAATGGCACTGATAGCCCCTGTTACATGGTAAGGGCAAAGAGCCATTGGCACCATTTTGATTAGTGGCAGCTGACAGCTGAGAGGGGGAGATCGCTCCCGGGAACCCGCTGGACCATCAGGGACTTTCAGTAAGTCTTGAGGGAAGGGGGGGTCAGCAAGTCTTGGAAAGTCAGGAGGGTGGGGGGTTGCAAATAATTAAATTTGAAGAGTCGGGTGGATTTGGGTTTGTTTTTTTTAATGTGCCCTTTCTCCCCCCCGAAATACGATAAGAAAACCACACAAAATGTTGTGGGTTTTCTTATTGTTTCATCGCCCGCCTGAAATGCAACGAAATAGGGAATATCGTCTCTATTCCCTATTTCATTGCAAATGAATGCAAATGCCTATTTAAAAATAATCGGAGAAAATTCTTTTTCACTCAGTGTACACTTAAGCTCTGGAATTTGTTGCCAGAGGATGTGGTTAGTGCACTTAGTGTAGCTGGGTTTAAAAAATGTTTGCATAAGTTCTTGGAGAAGTCCATTAACTGCTATTAATCAAGTTGACTTAGGGAATAGCCACTGCTATTTCTGGCATCAGTAGCATGTGATCTACATAGTGTTTGGGTACTTGCCAGGTACTTGTAGCCTGAATTAACCACTGTTGGAAACAGGATGCTAGGCTTGATGGATTCTTGGTCTGACTCAGTGTGGCAATTTCTTATGTTCTTATATACTTATAGAGCATCCAATAATTAAAAACATATCATTTTTTTAAATTTCACATACACCAATAAATATTTCAAAACAGTAGACATATCCAGCATCACCCAATAATTAAAACTAATAAGAATAAAAAAAATAATCCACCACTTTCCATATACAGGAACTTTTGATTTCCAGTCATCCTAAGATTAACAAATACAAGTGTATTAGTGTGTAATTTATTGAGTAATTTTTGTATTTTATGAGAGAAAAATACTGAAAAATATATTGAGAAAATGGTTCTTGCTTCATGCCTAATGGTCCTCAATTTTCTTACCCCAATATTATAACTTGGTTGAGAGTATTGCATATTTTGGCTAAGAAAAGATATATACACACACACAGTCCTGCTTAAAGATGTTAAACAGCTTTCCCCGGTAGCCCTCCCTTTCTCTAACTTGAAGTCTACAAGCTTCAAAGTCACCCAGCACAAAATGAAGATATGATTTAATTAAAAGAGTAAAAGCACTACCCATTTAAAGTCAGTTAGCAGATAAAGAGTTACAGCATAAACTTTTGGAAATTGCAACAGCATGTGGAAAAACCCATGGGATCCTAATGTCATGGTAAATTTATATTCTGATTTGAAAAATACTTTTAACAACTCCACATTTGTCAATAGAAATAAAAAGCAATAGCCTTTCTGTGGTTACTGCTACAAAGTGTAAAAGGAGAGTCCGAACATCTCAGTGCTTTATCTTCTGTTCCAATGGCAGATCACAGGCAGTGGAATGAGGAGCGTGGGACTGATTAACTTCTAAAGCTAAAAATGACTAGTGCCTTGAATAAGACTTTACAGTGCGAAATTGAACAGTTTCATATGCAAAATGAGGCTTTAAAGTCTAAAATTTCCCATTTAATTGAACAGCTGCTTGATAAAGGTAATGAGCTGGCACTCATAAAGGAACATTGTGCACATAACTTCTCCTCTGATGCTGAGGATATGAGAGGCAGGAATGTAGATCACAGTAATCCAGGAGAGAGGGGGAGTGAGAATTTCACCACTGTATACATTCCTGACAAGATTATAAACTGTAGCCTTACACTTAATCATGAATCTGAGTCTGTCCCTAAGAAGTTTCATGATATTTTCTTTTGATGTAAAAAGAAGGGCCATATAGCCAGGAATTATTTTAGTACAGGCTCCCAGATTTCTCATTCAGTACCTAATTTTCACTCCCATGGATTATTCCTAGACAGAATATGGGGTTGACTGACCCTGTTCCTTCTATTCTCTATGGGCCTTATTTTCCAAACGTATCACACGCGGTAAGGGACGTTTTGCACGTGAAATGTCCCTTTTCGCGTGTGATACCAAAATGGGGGCGGAGTCGGCCCCAGAAGAGGAGGAGTTGGGGCGTCACCGGGGCCGACTCCGTGACGACGGCACGCACAGGGAAAAGGTAAGTGCCTTTTCGCTGCCTATTTCGCTCCCAATAGCTACACCTCCTATGGTGGCGCTATTGGGTGCGAAACCGGTAGCGATTGCACCACGACGGTGCGATCACTGCCGGCTAGTGCAGGCCCGCCCCCCGTTTCGGCCCCCCCGCCCCATATCTTCTAAAGTATCGCAGGCCTGCGATACTTTATAGAATGAGGCCCTATGTGACAAATCCAGTGTTTACTGAAACAGTGTGGAGTCTGACCTGCATTTATAACATGAAAGTGAAACAGTTTTATGAGTGCCTTGATGTTTGAACAAAGCAGATGTATATGTTACCAATGAAAGCTTACATTATAGTTAAACTTGTAGGTGTAGCATGTATGTGTAGATCAGCAGAGAAGTCTCAAACCATAGATATATATTTGTATCTATTTATACTGAGATTTTATAAAAATTGTTGTGAGACTGGGTTATAGAAATAAGAGAGAAATAATCTATCCTTTTATAAGTGTTTTAGCTGTGTAAATTAATTGAAGTAGGTGTTTCCCACTTTGTCTAGAAATGAAGATTTGTCCAGTTAGCTCAATTGTTTATAGCTGTTCTTGTCTTGTAATGTGATTTGATTTTAAAGTTTTAATTAACCTTTCTTCACTGATCCCGATGCTGCCTGTGTTCCTTGTGGTGATGATCCACTGCCTTTGCCATCCCCTTCTTTCGCAGACTGGAACGCCACCCTCACTGCAGACCCATGCAGCTGCCCATGCTGTCCTCTTCTTCGCAGCTCAGGAATGCTGTCAATGTTGTGAACTTTGTCCCCTATAGGCAGGCATCTCTATTAGGGATGTGAATCGTTTTTGAATGATTAAAATTATCGTCAGATAATTTTAAAATCGTCCTAAATCGTTAGAGTGCACAATACAATACAAATGCCCCCGATTTATCGTCAGGGGCATTTGTATTGTATCGTTAAATAGGGGACGGGAATTATTTGGGGAAGGGCGGGAAAACCGGCACACCAAAACAACCCCTAAACCCACCCCGACCCTTTAAAACCAATTCCTTACCCTCCCCCACCCTCCCGAACCCCCCCAAAACCTTTGAAAATTACCTGGTGGTCCAGAGGGGCCTCGGTGTGCCTCGGGGAGAGATCCAGGGGGGCCTCGGGGAGAGGAGAGATCCAGGGGGGCCTCGGAGAGAGATTTCCTGTTCCCAGGCATCAGCTGTTCTAAAAAAAAATGGTGCCGATGCCCCTTTGCACTTACCATGTGACAGGGTATCCGTGCCATTGGCCGGCCCCTGTCACATGGTAGGAGCACTGGATGGCCAGCACCATCTTTAAAGATGGCGCCGGTCATCCAGGGGCCATCCAGGGGCTGATGAGTAAAGATGGCCGGCGCCATCTTTAAAGATGGCGCCGGCCATCCAGTGCTCCTACCATGTGACAGGGGCCAGCCAATGGCATGGCATCTTTACTCATCAGCCCCTATTATACTATACTCTATAATAGGGGCTGATGAGTAAAGATGGCCGGCGCCATCTTTAAAGATGGTGCCGGCCATCCAGTGCTCCTACCATGTGACAGGGGCCGGCCAATGGCATGGATACCCTGTCACATGGTAAGGGCAAAGGGGCATCAGCGCCATTTTTTTTTAGAACAGCTGATGCCTGGGAACGGGAAATCTCTCCCTGAGGCCCCCTGGATCTCTCCTCTCCTGAGGCCCCCCTGGATCTCTCCCCGAGGCCCCCCGAGGCCCCCCTGGACCACCAGGTAATTTTAAAAGGTTTTGGGGGGGTCGGGAGGGTGGGGTCAATTTAAAGGGTCGGGTGGGTTTTTTCTTTTTAGCGGCGCGGGCCTCCCTAAAAAAAGAATTAGCGATGTGAATTGGAATCGGAAACGATTCCAATTCACATATCTTAACGATCAGATTCCCCCCCCCCCCCAGCCAAATCTGATCGTTAAGACGATCTGGCACACGATTCACATCTCTAATCTCTATCGCTGCTTCAACATCCTCCATCCTTGCTGGCGTCATCCCCTAGGCATGCACATGCCTCAGCCCCTGTTTTAAAGGGCCTGTGTGGTGGGAAATACTGTGGCACCTCCTGATGATGTCATCTCATGGCTGCCTTAAAAAAGGGCTCTCAGTCTTTGCTCCAGGGCCTTCGCATGGTCTTCTGTTTCCTGCCTTCATCATTAGTGGTCCTCCATGTCTTCATTCCTGTGACGTTCCTGGTCCCTTATCTTGTTCTTGGTTCCTTTGTCTTCTGAGTCCTGGTCTAGTCTTTGCCATGTTCCTGAATCCAAGCCTTCATCTCATTCCTGAATCCAAGCCTGTTAGGATTCTATAAATATCAGTTGGTACGTAAACCCTGGGCGGAAGTGAGAGATGGTACCGCCCACGGGGAGGAGCCCCGTGAACCTCACTGTTGGGAGGCTAGGTCTCAGCTGGGGATAGACACAGAAGCAATATAGAGTCTTTATTAAAGAGATATAAGCACTGCCCATGGAGCAGGGGGTGCCAGAGAGGAGGTCACACAGACCCAGAGACACAGGGTCGATGGAATAGGAAGTGCCCAGAGGGAATACATTCATAGCGTTAGTAGAGGTCCGTGGAGCGTATATACCAAAGAGGTCTCCTGTAGAGATGGTAATGGCCTGCGAGGCGGGGTACACCAAAGAGGTCTTGGTAGAAATGGTAGTGGCCTGCGGAGCGGGGTAACATAGAAACATAGAAATGATGGCAGAAAAAGACCAATCGGCCCATCCAGTCTGCCCAGCAAGCTCCCACACTTATTTTCCCATACCTATCTGTTTCACCAACCACCAATTTCAGGGCCCTTGTTGGTAACTGTTTGATTCAAGTTTCCTGCCATCCCCTGCCATTAATGCAGAGAGTAATTTTGGAGTTGCATCAAAGGTGAGCATAAGGCTTAATGGTTAAGGGTAGTAACCGCCGCATCAAGCAAGTTACCCTAATTCTTGTTTACCCAGACTGCACAGATCATTGCCTTGTTGGATGTTGTCTGAATGTAAATCCTGTTTTCCACATTTCCCCCTGCCATTGAAGCAGAGAGCAATGCTATACATGCATTCAAAGTGATGTATCAGGCTTAATTGGTTTAAGGGTAGTAACCGCCATAATAATCAAGCTATCCCCATGCTTATTTGTTTACCCCGTTTGTGAAGTTCAGTCCTTGTTGATTGTTGTCTGAATGCAAATCTTCTTTTCTACATTTCCCCAATAGTACACCAATAGTCTCCTCGGTAGAGATGATGGTAACCCGCAGAGCAGGATATGCTGGTGGGCGTCCTCTGTAGAGATGACAGGGGTCCACAGAGCGAAGTGCACAGTCGAGGGCCTTGGTGGAGGTGGCAATGGCCCGCAAAGTGGGGTACAATGGTGAGGGTCCTCGGTAGAGCTGGTAGCTGTCCGCAAGGCGGGGTGTGCCTGGGAGGTCCTCGATAGAGTGGTAAGTGTCCGAAGAGTGAGAATCTCTGAAGGAGTCCTCTGTAGAGATGGTAATGGTCGGCAGCACGGGATACACCAGAGAGGCACTTGGTAAAGCAGAAAGTGATCCGCAGGGCAGAGTACTCACAAAAGAGCATTGTTGGTTCCAGGGAAGCCCCGGGGAATGGGGCAGGCAGAGTTCCAGGCCCTCTGAGGAGCGGCTAGCTAGAATGAGAGAGAGGCCCCAGAGGAGCGGGTACCTGAGATGTCCATGTCGGAACAGGAACTGGAATGCAAGGTCCTCAGGAAGCGAGGTGGAATTAGGAAGGATGAGACTCTTTGCCAAATCATCTTTAGGCAGGGCCAGCTGGTTTAAATATCCGAGGGGAATGACATCATCTGGAAGGGACACCCCCGAGGTTCCTGCCATGACATGGATAAGACTGGCCCATGTGCGTGCGTGTGCCTAGAGGGGCCCAATGGCAAGATGGCGGTCATCGGCGTATGTGCCGACCCGGGAGGCCTGGGAGTGGTAGGCAGGTCATCAGCAGCTAGCAGAGGCTGCCAATTTACCCCATGGAGACAGGGAAGTGAAGAAGGAGGTGATCAGTAGTGGTCTCAGCCGTCTGCGACCGAAGGGCGTAACAAAGCCTTTGCTTTGTTCCTGGTTCCAGCCTTCATCCTATCTAGAATCTTCAGAGTCTTCATTGCTGGTTCAAGTGTTTGGAAGCCCATCCTTGGTTTTAAAGTCTAAGCTTGAGTTCTTGAGTCTGAGACTGAATCCAAGTTCATGAGTCTTGTCCCCAATCTTTGGAGTTCTTGTTCCAGCTTCCATCTTGTTCCAAGTCTTTGTGTCCAGTGCCTGCCTGTTATTGGCATGGTCAGTGGCCAGACCCAGGGTTGTATAAGCCTTGCAGTGGAATTGGCCTCTCTCAGAGCCTTTGTCTTGTTCCAAGTCCTGAACCTTCATCTTATCCAAGTCTTCAGCATCATGTCCAATTATTCCAGAGTCATTTTCTGAGTGCTCAGCCTTCGTCTGTCCTCATGCACAACCTGCTTCACAGCAGCAGTCTGAAAGGTCTTTCGAGTGACCAGAGGGCTATCCCAGTGAATGCTATCAAACATGAAGATGCAAGGACCATTTGCTACACCCAGTATACCTGTTTTCCTGTATTACTCTTCTTGAAAAGGGTTTCTTTTGTCAGTTAAACCAGGTTGTTTGCTTACATTGTCATCACCCTTCCTTGCCCTTACTACCATACACTATGCTAAGGATGTCTTCCAGGTGACATAGGAAAATATGGGAGGAAGGTTCTGGAAGCCAAATATAGGCTTTTAGGAAGAAAGCTAATGTTATGAGTACAACTGGGTGCTCTAGAGTGTGAGCCCTGTGCCACGGTGCGACCTGCACAAATCCGGGCCTGGCCATGGTTTACACTGCTGGTGGGCGAACGCATCCAAGCATAGACTGGCTGAAAGAGGAATACTCTTGGCTTGGAAACAGGAACATGCTTGGGTTGGCATAGAAACACTTGGACGTCCAACACACACAAGGAACTGAGACCCAGCAATGCAATGCTGGTCTCTGGGGAGCTCTCCATTCACTCAAAAACCCTTTCAAACTGCCGCTGAGAGGCGGTTTGAGCATGAGGACATATGAAGGCTGAGGATTTAGAAGATGAATGGAAAAGTGGACATGATGCTGAAGACTTGGACATGACCAAAACTTAAGGCTTAAACAAGATGAAAGCTCAGGACTTGCAACAAGATGAAGGGTCAGGACTTGGAACAAGATGAAGGCTTTGAGAGAGCTCTGCACTGCAGTGTGTCCTTCATCTTATCCAAGTTTTCAGCATCATGCCTTCATCAAAGACTTGGATTCAGAAACAAGGCGAAGTCTAGACCAGGACTCAGAAGACACAGGAACCAGGGACATGATGTGAAACCAGGAATGTCACAGGAACAAAGACATGTAGGAATTCAAATGATGAAGACAGGAAACAGAAGACAGTGTGAAGGCCCCGGAGCAATGACTGAAGAGCCCATTTATAGGGCAGCCAGTAGATGACCTCATTAGGAGGTGCTGTGGCATTTCCCACTGTGGACCCTTTAAAACCAGGGCTGAGGCATGTGCACCCACCTAGGGGATGATGCTGCCAAGGATGGAAGATGTTAAAGCAGCAATGGAGTTGACGGCCACAGGCCACAAAGATCATGGTGGCATTGGTGGCATTCCTGAGTCGAGAAGAAGAGGACAGGTCTGCAGTGAGGGCAGCTTCATGTTTGATAGCATTCACTGACACAATGATCCTTTTCCAAAGAAGCAGTGTTGCCTTGTTTTCTGAAGCATTTGATTTATATGATAAGTTTGCTATAGTGCTTTTCATGACACAAATGCATGAGAGATATATAATCTCTTTTACAACACACAGTGACAAAAGATGAAGATGCAGGCTCCAGGCTACATCAAATTGAACTTACTGAATTTCAATTTTGTCCTAATGCAGTCACAAGACTAGCTTGTACAGTAGCATTATTGAAACAGGATGATAGTATTGAATCAACTATAGTGGAAGCCAGTTGTGTGTGTTGTATTATTTTACTTTTGTATTATAAACTACTAAACATAATATGAACAATGTATCCTTCTTCCTCTTTTCTTGCTCTGTTTTTCACATTGGTCAGGCCATCACTGTTTATACATGTAACAAGGAATAATTATAGATTGAGAAAATAAGCTACAGTAGATAGGGCTTTCCTAGTTCAACTAAACTAAGACTTTATTTTCTTCCTTTTGGTAAATGGAAAACATGCTGAATTGGAGGAGATAGTTATAGGCATGTTTATTAGACTGTCATTTCTAGGAAATGAGCTAGAATACGATGTTATCTGGTTCTCAGTATTATAAACTAGAGATGTGAATCGTGTCCTCGATCATCTTAACGATCAATTTCGGCTGGGAGGGGGAGGGAATCGTATTGTTGCCGTTTGTGTGTGTAAAGTATCGTCATAATCGTTAAAATCGTGAGCCGGCACACTAAAACCCCCTAAAACCCACCCCCGACCCTTTAAATTAAATCCCCCCCCTCCCGAACCCCCCCCCAAATGCCTTAAATTACCTGGTGGTCCAGCGGCACACTAAAACCCCCTAAAACCCACCCCCGACCCTTTAAATTAAATCCCCCACCCTCCCGAACCCCCCCCCCAAATGCATTAAATTACCTGGGAGTCCTCCGTAGCGGCGGTCCGTGGCTAAATCGGGGGAAGGGGGAGAGCACGAAAACCGGCACACTAGATCGTGAGGTCTTCAGCCGGTGCCATTTTTCAAAATGGCCACCGCAAAATGGCGGCGGCCATAGACGAAAATGATTCGACGCAAGAGGTCGTTCCGGACCCCCGCTGGACTTTTGGCAAGTCTTGTGGGAGTCAGGAGGCCCCCGCAAGCTGGCCAAAAGTTCCTGGGGGTCCAGCGGGGGTCAAGGATCGATTTCCTGCCGCGAATCGTTTTCCGTACGGAAAATGGCGCCGGCAGGAAATCGACTGCAGGAGGTCGTTCAGCGAGGTCCGGAACCCTCGCGAGATTTCCGGACCTCGCTGAACGATCTCCTGCAGTCGATCTCCTGCCGGCGCCATTTTCCGTACGGAAAACGATTCGCGGCAGGAAATCTCTCCTTGACCCCCGCTGGACCCCCAGGAACTTTTTGGCCAGCTTGGGGGGGCCTCCTGACCACCACAAGACTTGCCAAAAGTCCAGCGGGGGTCCGGAACGACCTCTTGCGTCGAATCGTTTTCGTCTATGGCCGCCGCCATTTTGCGGCGACCATTTTGAAAAATGGCGCCGGCTGAAGACCTCACGATCTAGTGTGCCAGTTTTCGTGCTCTCCCCCTTCCCCCGATTTAGCCACGGACCGCCGCTACGGAGGACTCCCAGGTAATTTAATGCATTTGGGGGGGGGGGGGTTCGGGAGGGGGGGGGTTTTAATTTAAAGGGTCGGGGGTGGGTTTTAGGGGGTTTTAGTGTGCCGGTTTTCCTGCCCTCCCCCTTCCCCCGATTTACGATTTTTTGACGATAAATCGGGGGAATTGGTATTGTATCGTGGCCCTAACGATTTTTGACGATTTAAAATATATCGGACGATATTTTAAATCGTCAAAAAACGATTCACATCCCTATTATAAACCTCTTGGTAGCTACTGCTCATCTTCATAGCATTACTGTGCTCACCACAAACTGTATTCCTTCCCTTTTGTTTACTGCCCTTTGCAACTATAACTAATCACTACTTTAATCCAGACTAAGCTTATGATGAATGGAATAGAAATCCAATAATTGAATAATTAGTTGAATTTTAGTTATAAATTTTAATGAGATTCCAGTGTTTAGGGAAATATATGTAATTGTTTTTTTTATGTCTGTTTGTGTTCACCTGTTTGTGTGTCTATGGATCTTTAATATTGAATTGATGGTATTGTGTTTAATATTATGTCCTTTGTTTTCAATTATTGTTTTAGCTAATTAGTTCAATATTCTTATTGCATGTTATAGTCAATAGGAATGGAAAGGCTGACCATTTATTACTATGTTGGGGGACTGTGGTTTGTTTCTGTGAAGATACTAAAAGCCCCCTTGTGTAAATATGCCTACTGATATAAGGAATTAATACCTCCAGGTAGCGGGTATTAGTTGGGCTGCTTTAAAGCTTAAGAGGATCGGGTGAGACAGACTGAGAAAAGGAAAGCTGTTAATTAATTGCTCCATAGAAGCACTGCTGGGGAAGCTGCAGTGTGAAAGCTTGTGCATTGAAACTCTGTAGGGCACTAGAGAACTGCCTCAGATTGTCAGCTGTACCTCTGTTCCCCAAATCAGGTTGAAGGGGGATAACTTAGTTATGAATTTTGCTCTTGTCCAATTGATGCTTGGAAGTGGAGAATGTTACAGAGAATACACAGAGAACTAGAATCAATGTCATTAATTAAGCAATAGCTAGTAAGTTCTTTCCGTTTGTAATGTTTAAAAGATTGAATGTGTATATTGTTATGGGGATGGGAATCTGTATGGAAAGTTGAAAAAGTTCTAAGGTTAACGAATCCTTAATTGTGGAGAAAAAGAGAGGAAAGTTGTTATTGATAAAAATAGTGTGCATTATATCAAATGTTTTAAAGGATTAAAAAAAAGAAAAAAAAACAAAAATGGTTTACCTTTTTTGAGAGAAAGCTGAGGAAAACCTAGATGGGATGGAAATTGAAGGTAGAACCCTATAGGAGGCAGGACAGCCAGATTCAGTTGTCTGCCATACCAGATTAGAATTGTTTTTTTGAGTAATGCACAATTAAGC
This sequence comes from Rhinatrema bivittatum, assembly GCF_901001135.1. NCBI lineage: Eukaryota > Metazoa > Chordata > Amphibia > Gymnophiona > Rhinatrematidae > Rhinatrema > Rhinatrema bivittatum. The sequence goes on along the minus strand of NC_042615.1, from coordinate 456,420,128 downwards.
GGTGGAATTTGTTGCCAGAAGATGTGGTCAAAGTTATTTTCATACCTGGGTTTAAAATAAGGTTTGGATAAGTTTCAGAACAAGCTCATTAACACATTAGCAAGGCAAGTACAGGGATTCCCGCCTCCTATATCTGGAAATGAGCTACAAAAAGGTGGTCTTCTGGGTACTTTCAAATAAACCAGATTGACTAATGTTGGTGACAGGATGTTGTGCTCATTGGTCCAGTGGTATGACCAAACAAGGCATTTCCTATATTCCTATATGTGCATCATACCCCAATTGCACATTTAGGGAATGTTAGTATTTTCTGTTATAGAAGACCATTTTCCCATTGCAATGTGGAATCAGTGCAACATGTATGCAAATGATATCATTTAGCATATTAGGTAGCTTGCTATGGTATAGAAATTCCTTTTGAGGTCCTGACTATGGCCCATGATTAAGACGTGTAGTGTAATTTCCAACTCATCTTTGCATGGGTTATAGTACCTGGTGAAAATATCTGGAGAAGGTATTTTTCTTCATTCCACCAACTACAACCACAGTGCTTTAAGAACCTAAGAAATGCCATACTGAGACAAACCAAAGGCCCATCAAGCCCAGCATCCTATCTCCAACAGTGGCCAATCCAAGTCACAAGGATCCAGCACATTCCCAAGGAATAGGTAAAATCTTTCTTGCTTATAACCAGAATAAGCAATGGCTTTCCTACATCTGTCTATATGGCTAATAATGGTAGAGGTTTCCTCTAAATAATTGTCTAAATCCTTTACAAACCCAACTATGCTATCAGCTTACACTGCATCTACTGGCAACAACTTCCATATTTTAATTGTGCACCAAGTAAAAAAAAAATCCTTTTTCTGATTTGTTTTCAGATCAGTTTCTTGGAGTTTCCTCTAGTCTTAGTACTATTGAAAAGGTTAAATAACCATTCCCTATTTACAATTTTCACCCCACTCATAATTTCATTTTATAGCCATTTAGCATATCTTCTCTCATACATCTCTTCTCTAGGCTGAAGAGCTATAACCAGCTTAGCCTTTCCTCATAGGGGCCTCGTTCCATCCCCATTATCATGTTAGTGCCCTTCTCTATATCTTTTCTACTTCTGCTATATCTTTTTTTGAGATGGGGTGATCAGAATTGCACACAGTACTCATGGTGCAATTGAACTCTGGATCAATACAGAGGCATTATGATATCTTCCATTTTATTTTCCATTCCTTTCCTCATAATATTCGCATATTAGAACATTGCTGAACACTGAGGATCCAAAATATTGCCACCTCGACTCCAAGATCCTTTTCCTGGGTGAGTGGCATTTAATATGGAACTCAGAATCATGTGACTAGAGTTTGGATTATTCTTCCCCATATGCATTACATTACACTTGTCCACATTAAATTTCATCTGACATTTAGATGCCCAATCCTCTAGTCTCACAAGGTCCTCTTCCTATTCCTTACATTCGGTTTGGGATTTAACTAATTTGAACAATTTTGTGTCATCTGAAAATATGATCACCTTACTCATCACTCCCTTTTCTAGATCATTTACAAATATATTAAACCAGTCCCAGTACACTTTACTATTTACTTCTCTCCTTTGAGAGAAATGACTATGCAATCCTATTTTCTATTTTCTATCTTTTAGCCAGTTACCAGTCCATAATAGGACATTGCCTCCTATTCCATGACTCTCTAATTTCTTGCTGAGCCTCTCATGAGGCACTTTGTCAAATGCCATCTGAAAATCCAGATATACTATGTCAACCCTTGTGCATATTTTTATTAACCCCTTCAAAAAACCCAAACAGATTTTTAAGGCAAGACTCCCTTTTCTAAATCCATGTTGCCTGTGCCCCATTAATCTCTGTCTATCCAGATGGCCATTAATTTTGTTCTTCAGAATAGCTTCCTCCCTTTTGCCTGGTAGCAACATCAAGTTTGCCAGTTTGGTTTACCCCGGAACCCCTTTTTTAAAATTAGGCATTATGTTGTCCATCCTCCAATTCTATGATTTGAATGAGAAGTCTGAGATTACTAGTATTGTCTGCAATTTTATTTTTTAGATCTTTCAGACCCAGAGGTAAAAAAATGAAATGGGCTTGGAAGCTTGAAATGTTCAGGTATGACATAACCCTGGCTGTCAGAGGTTTCTGAGCTGAAGCTATACCTATAGATTACTTCAGCTTCAGTAAGATCTTTCAAGATATTCCTGAAAATGTAGAGATGAGACTACTATCTTACTATCTGCTGATGTCCCTCTATCTCCCTCTTATCTTTACTCCTCCTTTCATAAGAACATAAGAATATGCCATGCTGAGTCAGACCAAGGGTCCATCAAGCCCAGCATCCTGCTTCCAACAGTGGCCAATCCAGGCCATAAGAACCTGGCAAGTACCCAAAAATTAAGTTTATTCCATGTTACTGTTGCTAGTAATAGCAGTGGCTACTTTCAAAGTCAACATAATTAATAGCAGGTAATGGACTTCTCCTCCAAGAACTTATCCAATCCTTTTTTTAAACACAGCTATACTAACTGCACTAACCAAATCCTCTGGCAGCAAATTCCAGAGTTTAATTGTGAGTTGAGTGAAAAATAACTTTCTCCGATTAGTTTTAAATGTGCCACATGCTAACTTCATGGAGTGCCCCCTAGTCTTTCTATTATTTGAAAGAGTAAATAACCGATTCACATCTATCCGTTCTAGACCTCTCATGATTTTAAACACTTCTATCATATCTCCCCTCAGCCATCTCTTCTCCAAGCTGAAAAGTCCTAACCTCTTTAGTCTTTCCTCATAGGGGAGCTGTTCCATTCCCCTTATCATTTTGGTCGCCCTTCTCTGTACCTTCTCCATCGCAATTATATCTTTTTTGAGATGCGGTGACCAAAATTGTACACAGTATTCAAGGTGCGGTCTCACCATGGAGCGATACAGAGGCATTATGATATTTTCTGTTTTATTCACCATTCCCTTTCTAATAATTCCTCTTTTTCTACTTTCTTTTTCTTCTGCTCCTCTGTTCATGCTCTCTATTTCTCTTCACTTCTAGCTCTGCTTCCTTTGCTTGCTATAGCATATCATACTGTAGGAACCAAAATGTATCCATTTTACACAACAACCTTCCTCTGGCCATCAGATTGATTTTATAGCACATGAAATCAGTTCATAATGCCAGGTCCAAGGTGGTTGCTAAAGTTTTTGGCGTATAAGTAAAGTGTTCTATTTATAGATGCTTGATTTATTGACCTGGTTGATAATTTGTGTGTGCCATTATGCCTTCATTTGCTTATTAGCATCTACCCCAAAACTATGAGTTCCTGTCTGCTGGCTAAAACACAAGTGGACACTTTAACACATATGTTAAGATTGTATTGAACAGAACACTATTTATTGTGCACAATAAACTGGTTTAGCTTGCATGACAATTGTTACTGGCCTTTAGTGAATTGGCCCCCTATAATTAAAAAAATCTGGGTTTCACATTAGGGTTAATTACTCATGAAAAGGATTGTGGAGTCTTGTAGACAATACACTGAAATCCTCAGCTTAGTGTGTAACTAACAGCAATAAAAAAAATCAAATAAAATATTAGAACTTATTCAGAAAGGAATAGACAATAAAACTGAGAATATCAAAATGCTTCTGTATAAATCCACAGTGTGACCATACCTTGAAATACTGACTGTGTGCAGTTCTGATTACCCCATCCCAAAAAATATATAGCAGAACTAGAAATGTACAGAAAATGGCCACAAAAATGATAAATGGAATGTCTCCTTCATGTTTAAGAGCTAAACAGATTAGGGAGATGATCAAAGTTTATAAAATCATGAGTTGCATTGAAAAGGTAAATAAGGAATAATTTGAGCCCTTTCAAATAATGGTAGGATCAAGAAACTGGTAGCAGAGTTAAAATTAGGTAAGCATTTATTTCAATCAATGCACAAATAAGCTGTAGAATTTGTTGCTGAAGAAATGGTCATGACCAGTATTATATAAATGGGCTTAAAAAAGATTGGATACATTTGTGGATGGCAGGTCAATTAATAACTATTAGCCAGGTAGGCTTAAGGAATGCCACCTCTTATTAATGGGAATTGGGAATGAACAGCAGGGAAGGGATATCCTCATTTGGATCTTTAAAATAACCTGGATTGGACAGTATCAGAAACAGGATGCTGGGCTTGATTGGCTTAATAGCCTGACCCAATATTGGGGTGGATTTTATAGAGTAGCGCGGGCATCCATGGTTTAATGCTTTTTTAGAAAATCACATTACCATATGCTTTTAATATTAGAACCTTTACATCTTTAAAGGTGTGGTTACATTTTCATGTTAATGGCAGCTTTAACATGAATTTTTGTTTTTAACTCAAACTGTGCTATGTGTAAATGGGCTGATTAGCATAATTTTGCATTTTAAATCAGATAATTTTAATTTCAATGCAAAAGCCTGTGTGATTGGAAAGGAAACCAAATTATTAATAGCACTGTGTTAACTTGCATTAATGCACATTAACACCACTTTAATGCCATTCTTACATGTTTTAAGTGCTAACGCAGATCCTTTTTTTTTTTTTTTCTAAATGGGATGGACATCCATGATGGAACTGACAGAATCTTAACAACATAAACAGAATGTACTGGAGGAATAGTGAGACTGTGTGAATATGCAATTTTAGCTACAAGAAGTGTGGAGAAAGCAATAACAGGAGAGAAAAAGTCCCGGTAGAAGAGTTCAAAATCAGAGTGAAGTCAGCCATCTGAGGATGCAGAGTTAGAGGAAAAATTAAATGGTCTTTCTGCTGGCTTTCCTAGCCAGAAACACAGCTTTTACTAATAATTGATCTTTGTGTTTTAGAATACCTTTTAATTTGCTAAAAGAACTCTACTTAACTACCTACTTTGATTTGTAAATAGATTATGGGAGCCTAACACTCAAAATATCCCTTTTTGTAGTCACTCTCTTGGCTTTAGCTTCTTTTATCTCACCTTCAGCATCTAGAATGGCAAATTGATCTTTGTCCAGTTCCATTTATTGGATATCCTCCCGGTCACGCTGCATATGATTGCTGAAAAGATGTTTCTGGCAGTCAAACAGAAAGTGAAGAAACTGAACCATGAACTACCATTGATTCAACAACGGTAATGAGATGAAATCTATAGCAGATGACCTGGAAATTCACAGACTATGTTAAGAGAGCTCAGATCTGTTTTGAGTTATTTTAGATAAGAAGTGTAGGTGATTTCAGTGGTTGAAATGTAGCCTCTGGCCTATTTCAGAACATTTTGGATTTAATCAAAATTGCCTCAACCATCTGTATTACATTGCAGCAGTAATTTTAAAACTGTGTTGGTAGTTGTAATGTCTGCATGTAACTTTTAGATGCAGACTTTATCCTGGTATGCCCACAAAGGTTATGCCGCCTCTCTCAAGGACGCAACTTTTGCTGCTTAACTTATACACACACACACAGTTTAAGAAAATGTATTTATTCATTTATTTATTTAAACACTTTTATATACCGACAGTCATTGGGAACATCACATCGGTTTACATATAACATAATGTAGCAACATGGTTTACAAAAAACACGGAACTGTGGAATTAAAACTAAGAGCTATCAAGGCAAAAAGAGTAACCATGTATGGAGAGCATACATTTTACAAACAAAAGTATGACCTGGATAAATATTTACATTCAAAGAGAGTGTCTATGACCTGAGTGAAATATGTACATTCGGAGTAAATCACTGGAAGTATTGACAGAAAAATTACAGGTAAGACTTTTGAGATGACGTATTTACAAACGTAGGGACAGGAAATTTAGAGACTATACCCTATGGAGAGAACGCAATTGCTGTCCAGGAGGGGGAGTAAAGGCGCAGCAAGTGGAGGGGTAGGAGCTAAGGGCAGGTCTGCTGGGTTGCTGGTGTGGTAAGAAGCAGGGGTGGGAGGGAGAAGTGGCAGGTGAAGAAGAGAAGGAGAGGAGGAGGGGCAGGATACCTGCAAAGTGGTGTTGGATACAGTAGTTCAGGTGTAAGCCTGTTTGAATAGCCAGGTCTTGAGGTTCTGTTTAAATTTCTTTGGGTACATTTCCTGGTGAAGACTAGAGGGCATGTTGTTCCAAAGAGCAGGACCTGCAATGGAGAGTGCACGGTCTTTGGTGGACATAAGTTTTGTGAGTTTAGGTGAGGGTGTATGCAGCGTTGCCAGATATTGGTTTCTGGTGGGTCTGTCAGGGATGCAAAATAGGAGGTGCTCATTGAACCAATGCATATTTTGGTTGTGAAGGGATTTATGGATGATGGTGAGGGACATGTATATTATCCGGAATGTGATAGGCAGCCAATGCAGATGTTTGAGGACAGGGGTGATATGATCTTTTCTGTAGGCATTGGTGAGGATACGGGCTGCATCATTTTGGAACATCTGGAGGGGTTGGATTGTATTTTTGGGGAGGCCTAGGAGGATAGCATTATAGTAGTCTTTTTGGACAGGATGGTGGATTGGAGAATTGTGCGAAAGTCATTGAGATGTAGAAAAGGTTTGAGTTTTTTTTAACGTGTGAAGTTTGAAGAAGCAGTCTTTTAGGGTGGAGTTGATGAACTTTTTTAGGTTAAATTGATTGTCCAGTGTGACGCTGAGGCTACGGACATGTTTATTTATTTATTTATTTAATTATTTTTATATACCGGTATTAGTGGTTACATCATACTGGTTTACATCCAAACTCAAGGTAGAAAATACATCAAACAGGGCAGGGGAAGGGACTAAGAGGAACAAGGGGGGAGGGTAGCCGGAGACTGGCTAACATGAAATCAAGTTATGGAAAAATAACATGGTAAACAATGTAATGTCACATAACTAATGGGTTCAATTCATGTACTGATGCAGCAGAAGGGTTGAGATGCGGGGGATCTAATCTGGGTAAGCCTGTCTGAAAAGCCAGGTCTTTAATTTATTTTTGAATTTGATGGTGCAGGGCTCAAGTTGGAGGTTTGTAGGTAGTTGAGAAAAGGTGATGGAGGAAGGTAGTTGAGAAAAGGTGATGGAGGAAGGTGGTGTGTTGAGCAGTGGTAGGTTAAAGTTGATATTGTGGGGTGAGATGATTAAGAGCTCTAGCCCGGCGTTCTGTAAGTCAATACTGAAGGAGACTTGGTTCCCGATAAATTTATAATATATATTGATGACTCCTGATGAAGCAGCGATACGGCTGCGAAACACGGCCACTGTCGGGTCACAGGTCTTATTTACAGATTCACTAAAGTATCAAAAAAAGAACAAGTTATAGAGGGTTATAAGAGCGAATATTAAATCTACAGCTTTGCTTGATACTGCCGGAAAGTGGACATAACAAAACAGATTGAACAAAAGGGTCGCAAGTGATAGATAAGACCGGATGGCTTGGTTGCACCGAGCACGTCGTCAAGAGGCTTTTTGATGTGATCCCGTTGTTCTATAAATATTTTACAGTACATCAGTACATATTGACGGTGAAAGCCTTTGACTAAAAATTTGTGGTGATACCTTTTGTTATTTGTGACCATCAATCCTAGTTTTACCTTTTTGTATATGTGAAGATATAGTTCTGATTTCCCTCAGAAAAATAGGCATATAGGTCCATGCATGCAAAGGAGTAAAACAAGGATTAGCAAATTTTGTTCACTCTGGATATCAAGCTATATTGTCACCTTAACAGAAACATTGAAAGGTGAATTTTAAAAGCCCAGTGTACACAAGTTATAAAATAGCTGTGTTCCTGGGCACAGGCTGATGCATGCGCACACCAGTTTGAAAGTTACCATTCCTATGTCTTGATTATTGCAAGAATCAAGAAACCAAAAATAAATAAATACATATATATCTCTATATCTATCTACCTATCTATATCTGTATTTAGGATTATATACTGTCAATTTGGATATACTGTACATCAATAAGAAATGAGTGTATCAAAGACAACCTGGATACTATCCTAGAGCTGGCTGGCATAATGCTGTTTCCTGGTTCAGGCCCATCCCACAAACTCTCTGGGGAAGTGGAGGAGTGGATATGTGCAGGTTGGGAAACCATTAAGGGTGGTTGATGTGTCCTCATGCCTAATTGAAACCAGTCAGAGGGGAATTGCTCCCACTGGGAAGGTTCTCTGGGTTCAGGGACCAAGGGGATTAAGGAGGTTCATGGTGGCTATTAATTTAGCCATCCTGGAATGCCTCCCCCCATTTTTTGTTGTGCAGGATGTTCTTATCGGGGTGATGGAGGGCTGCAAGCTCTCTCATGGAAGCCTCCACTCTTCTTGTGGCTGCAGGTTTGGATATGGAGTTTGGTCCCGGCTGATCCTGATGATTGTGGTAGATCTGCAGACCACGGCCGTGTGACTGGCCATGGCTGTGTGACTTCCTGCAGCCACATTAAAAAAGTACCAGTTTCAGATGATATTTCAAAAAGCCCTTATGGTGCTGGATGAGGATGCTAGTCAGTTTGGCACTCACTCATTTCACTTTGGTGCTGCAACTAGTGTCTCTGAGGCCAGCCTTCAGGACTCAATCATTCTGCACATTGGGTGCTGACAGTCCAGTGCCTTTGACTCTTATATTGAACTTCAAGAGGGTGAGGACTGAATATTTGTTAACTTTCCCTCTTTTTCTTAGTCAATTTGATTGTTGGGAATTCCTTTACTCACTGGGCTCATGAGCATGCTCAGTGGCACCCTTGTAGTCCTCATCTTGGACTTGGTCAGATGGGCATTGAAGTGCAATGCTTTGGCCAGCGAGCTATGCATTGGGACTGACTGTTACCTTAGATGTGTTCATTGATTGAATCTCTGCTTCTTTTTGGAGTTGTTGATTTTGCACCTAGGATGCAATGACTTGGGCAGATGGTCCTGTCAACAGAAGATTGAGACAGCACACAAGGATTACCCTATGCTTATCTTTTGGCTTCTGAGCATCATGCTGTTTTGGTCTGACATCATTGCATGGCCTTCTTTCTGAAAGCAGTCTTTATGGAGTCAGAGCCTTTGGAAACTGAATAGGTAAAATGGATCTTGGCTCTGTTCTCAGGGGCACCCATATTTTACATGAATGGTCTTGGGTTTATTATCCAGATTTATTTCGCTAGGATGAGGTACATTTGTCTGATATTGGTACAAGATCTATTTAACAACTCCTTGCAAGATGCTGTGGATGGTGCGGTATTGCAAAGTTCACGATCTGCATCTTTTGGGAGGATCACTCACAGGTTGTTGACCTGTGCATGCCTGTGATGGAGTGGAGAGAGGATTGAATAGAATGGTGGAAGGGGAGGAGCAAGGGGAAGATGAGGGAGGGGTGGGATAAAGGAGAATGGGAGGTAGAGGGGAGAAATGATGGGAGGGTTGAGAGGAGAGGGGCAAGGAGAAGGAGAGGGAGAGGGAGAAGGGGACAGGAGGAATAGTGGTTGCAGGAAAGGGGCAAGGGGAAGGAGTGTTGGGCAAGGCAAAGGAGAAGAGAAAAAGGAAGGCCACAAAAAGGGTGGGAGGGGAGAAGGAAGAAGAAATATTGAGGTGGGAGGTAAGAATATGTTGGAGTGAAAAAGAGATAAAGGGAATAGAGAGAGAGAGGGACAGGATAAAGGAGGAATGGTAGAGGTACAGAGAAAGAAAAAGGGTTGGGAAGGGAGCCAAAGTATGGGAAGGGAGGTGTAGCAAGGGGAACGTGAGGTGAGAAAGGAAAAAGGGGAGGGGCAAGGGAAAGAAGAGAGGAAGGAGGAGAGGAAGGAGGAGGGCAGGGAGGGAAGAAGATAGGGTGGGAAAAGGAAGGTCAGGTATGATTGGAGGTGTTGTTAAAATGTTTAGTTCCAGGTTAAGTTAAACTTATTTCTGTGCTGCAATAGTCTCCCCTTTTCTTTTGTGCTTGTAGTTCAGTTCTAGAAGCTTTAGGTCCTTCGGTCTCCTGATATCCAGAACCAGAGTCAGCAGAGCTGTTCATTGCTTGTTGTATCCTTTGAAATGAAAGTGACTGCCGGCAGCATTGCCTTTTAAAAGCCATTCTGCTGTCATCGTGACATGACAAGAGGGCATGAGAGACCATCTGAGGCTGATGCAGAGATGAGACAAGAGGATGAATTAAGTTCATTTCAGTTGCAATGAATTAAAATAATGAAATGAATAATCCCTGAGATATCCCATCTCCAGTTACCTGATCCTCTCTGTTTGGTGTTTGGTGTTTGCTTGCTCTGTTTGAGCTCAGCTTCTCCTTGACTTGTAACTGCTGCTTGTTTGTATAGCCCAGCCTCACTGCTCTCATCACAATGCAGTGATGGTGTCATTGATGACAAACCATACATTTTACCTTATTAGCAGGACTTGGACTTTGTGATTAGCAGTGGAACAGTAAGACATTAAACTAAGGGGGAATTTTATTTAACAGTTGATTTTGAAACTAGTAAGCCCCACAGTTACTGATGCTACTGCTACTATCTAATACGATGGCACTACTTGATAGACATAGCCCTTCATCACATCTTTGGCCTTATAATTTTTGCTTAGATTAAGGGAATAAAATACCATCACTCCTAACCCCCCACCCAAGACCTTGGTTTCAGAAACGATCCTCATAGTGCAGTGAGCCCGGGGATGGTCTTCATTCACAGGCTCTACACCCCTGGGTTTCCATGCAGGGTGGACGGGGACTGTTAGTGAAATCTTTAGTCCCCACCCTCACTGCATTGTGAGGATTGCTACTGGAGCTGGAGATTTGCCTGGGTTGGTGGTGGTGGGGAGATTGGATGGGCACTGGCACTGAATCACTGCCACGGGTGATGGCAGACTAAATGCATCCTTGTTTCTCTCAACAGTTGCTAGGAGCAGATGCTTTTAGTCCAGCCAGGAAGGTGTGGAAAACATGAAAATTGATTCAGTGAAGCTCAAGAAATGGTCTAAAATTTAATGATAAAAAATGCAGATCAATGCTATTTTCAAACCTGGATTATTGCAATTTCCTATTTTTGGGACTACAAAAATATGGACTGCAATCCTTGCAGATGATTCCGTATTCTGCTGCAAGGGTCTTAACTGATATGTTGCTTGCTCTGTCTGTGCTCGGCCCGCGCATGGGTCTGCTCACCTTCCCAACTCCTTGGCAGGTCCCGGGTCAGCCTCTCCCGCAGCTGCAGCGAGCTCCTCGAGGCCTTGGCGTCCCTCGGCAGCGGTCGCCGGGCCTTCCTCGATGCACCAGGCCTCACGACGGGGCTTGGCATCCTCTGTGGCATTGGCCCCATCCCTCGGTGCGCGCAAGCGCACCGAGGGATGGGGTGCGCCACAGGCTCTGTGGCGCACCCTGATTGAGCACAGTATATCAGAAGTTCCTGCCTGCACTTCCTTGCCTTGGCAATCAGATTGACACCATGTGTGTACTAGTTTGGCTCAGTGTCTCATCGCTTGTTCCAGTCTTGTTCTAGTCTTGTTCCAGTCTTGTTCCAGCGTCCTTCTGTTCCAGCATCCTCCTATTCCAGCGTTCTCCTGTTCCAGCATCGTTCTGATCCAGCGTCTGTCTGTTCCTACGTTCCCTTAGGTAGTACCTCTTGACTGACTCTCTGGTACTGGCCTCTGCCTGTTCCTGACTACGCTGATCACTGCCCAGATACTGACCTCTGCCTGCTCTTGACTACGTTGATCGCTGCCCGTATTCTGACCTTCACCTACCTCCTTGACCATGTCTGCTCTCTAGAACCTGATCCTTGCTTTGGCTGACTACTCTCGGACTGACCTTTGGAACTTGATCCCTGCTTTGGCTGACTACTCTCGGACTCACCTTTGGAACTTGACCCTTGGTATCACTGACCATGCCTCCGGAAGCCTGGCTCTGCTCCTAAGCCTTGTCATTACAGACATTGTTCTGGCCGTCCTTGATTACCCAAGCCTCCAGTCTAGACATTGACCGCTCACCCTTGATCCTTGTGGGCACACCTCTATACCTCATTTCTGGGAGACCCTGCGAGGCCCACCTAAGTCCAAGTGGCCCGGGTCCCCAAGGGCTCCACCCGGGGGGACCTCGGGCTTCCAGTGGTGAAGCTCCAGCTAGCCTCTGTCTCCTCCTGTGCTCCACCTCCTGGTGGCAGTTGCTTCCTGGGCCCAACCAGGGAGCCGATCCTCACTGCCTCAGGACAAGGGTCTACCTCCAGGCGCAACAGGTTGCCAAGGCCATGGACTTGGCGGAGTCCCCCACTTCCCAGGCCCTACTGGGTTTGGCCGCAACTGTCCAAGAACATCGGCAAGCCTTGGAATCATTGGCCTCTTTGGTTGAAGAACTTCGTTCCCAGCTGTGAGATACAGCTCTGGCCAATCATGTGCATCTGTCGGCTTCTCTGCTACCCAGAGCATCATTGACTCTCCCAGCACCTCCTCGGTTGAACATGGACCCACACCTCTGTCGAGGCTTCCTTAATCAGTGCTTCATGCAATTTGCACTGCAACACTCTTTGTTCCTGAAGGAAACCTCGAAAGTAACCTTCATCCTTTCCCGCTTGGAGGGAAAATCTCTAGCATGGGCTTCTCCGTTATGGGAACGCTCTGATCCCATCCTTTCCCAGCTATCAGAGTTCATCACTGTCTTCAAGCAGACCTTTGGAGACCCAGGCCGTCAAGCCATAGCCAGTCATAACTTCCTCCACCTCTGTCAATGGTCGAAAACCCTCTCCGAGTACACGGTGGAATTCAGGACCCTGGCTACTGATCTCAGGTGGCAAGAGGATTGTCTGCAAGCCATCTTCTTAGATGGTCTCTCCAGTGCTCTCAAAGATGAACTCGCTGTCCGTGAGACTCCCACATCTCTAGAGGACCTGATCTCCCTCACCGGGAGGATCGACCATCGACTCCGGCAGAAGCGCCTAGAAGAAAAGGCCTCTCGATCACCTACTCCATGCCCAATGCGTGCCGAGAGTCTGCCTTCTAAGGCTTCATCGGTACCACCACCTCCTGCTGAGGAACCTATGCAGGCTAACTGTGGGCGACTGTCTCCGACCGAGCATCTTTGTCTGAGGAAGGAGGGTCTCTGCCTTTACTGTGGTGCTTCTGGACATCTTCGGCAGTCTTGCCCGGTTCGACCAGGAAACTGCAATGCCTAAGCCCAGTGGGGGTCCCGAGCTTGGGTGCTACTGTCACTAGCCCCCAGCTTCTACTTCCAGTCTCATTAGCATCGAGTCTCGCTCTTTCACCACCACTACCCTTGTCGATACAGGGGCAAGTGGCAGCTTCATTATGGACGACATCATCAAGCTCCTGAACATTCCTCTACAAACCCTGGAGGTAGCCCTTTGCATTTCATCTATTCAAGGGGAACACCTTCCTGGACTCATCACCCACCGAACTGTGGCCGTCCGTCTCACCGTGGGCACTCTCCATGAGGAAGAGATGTCCTTCTACATACTAAAGTGTTCCTCACATCCAGTTGTCCTGGGCTGCCCTGGCTCCAGATCCACGGACCTCAATTCGATTGGCATTCATTGCAGTTGGTGCAATGGGGTCCTAAATGCCATAAGACCTGTCTATGACAAGTATCTTCAGTGGTAACCGTCCTAAAGACAACCACCCTTACCAGGCTGCCAGTCCAGTACTCTGAGTTCGAGGACATCTTCTCAAAGCAAAAGGCCAACACGTTACTTGCCCTATAGAGCTTCTTCTGGGCACTACACCTCCCAAGGACAGAACCTACTCATTGTCTCATCTAGAAACCCTAACCATGTCTGAGTATATTAAAGAAAACCTAGAAAAAGGGTTCATTAGACCTTCTGACTCTCCTGCCGGAGCGGGGCTTTTCTTCATTAAAAAAAAGGATGGAGGGTTACGCCCTTGTATTGACTATAGAGGGCTTAATGCCATAACCCGCAAAGACCGATACCCATTGCCCCTGATCAGCGAACTGTTTGACCACCTCCAAGGGGCTCAAATATTTTCCAAGTTGGATATGAGGGGTGCATACAATCTTGTAGGTATCCAACCAGAAGATATTTGGAAGACAGCATTCAACACTAGGGATGATCACTACAAGTACATCATGATGCCTTTCGGCCTATGTAATGCCCCTGCTGTCTTTCAACGTATCATGAACAATATTCTCCGAGATCTCCTATACTCCTTTGTCGTCGAGTACCTAGATGACATGTTGATATTCTCTAAAGACCTGGAATCACATCGTGATCACGTCAAGACCATACGTCAACATCTGAGAGAGAACCATCTCTACACCAAGTTGGAGAAATGCATCTTCGAGCAGAACCGCTTACCCTTACTAGGGTATATCATCTCTGATCGAGGAGTTTCTATGGATCCAGAAAAACTTCAAGGCATTCGAGACTGGCCTCAGCCAGATGGCCTCCGTGCAATGCAATGCTTCCTTGGTTTCACAAAGTATTATAGAAGCTTTATTGCCAATTACTCTACCCTAGCTGCTTTGCTCACCACCATGACAAAGAAAGGAGCTAACACCCGTGTTTGGACTCCTAAAGCCCAAATGGCCTTCCTAACACTAAAATAAGCCTTCTGTTCAGGCCCGTGCCTGCAACACCACGATCCAAGACGTCCATTCATCATAGAAGTTGACGCATCCGCTTTTGGAGCTGGGGCGGTCTTAAGCCAATTCTCTCCCTAGGGTACACTGGTACCATGTTCATTCTATTTGCACAAGTTCTCACCTACTGAACAGAACTATACAGTCAGAGACTGGGAACTCCTAGCGGTCAAATTGGCTCTCCAAGAGTGGAGCTCATGGTTGGAAGGAGCACAACACAAATTTACTATCTTCACCGACCACAAAAATCTTAGAGTGCGTACGCAAGACCATCCTGTCATGATAAAACTTAATTTAATGTAAAGTGGATAAGTCACTAAGGCCTGGAGCTCACTAACCCTGCACGCTGAAGTGACCACCAAAAAATTATGACCTTCCAGGTCAGGCACTTCAGGACACAGGAGCACAGTGGCTCAAAAGGAGATTTCATCAGCTTAACTAACACCATGTTGAGGTGCCAAGACATCGGGATGCCTTAGGGAAGGCTTCAATTGAAGCAGACCCTACATGAAATGTACAACTATAGGCTGTACAAAGATGGGTGTGCCATCTACATGGTGATGGTATGCACTAATTGAACTAAGATGTACTCTAACAGAGTTAGTTTTCAAGCCAGCTTATGACAGGCATAGAAGGTAGTCAATCAGTTTTTGTGTGGGGCAGGAGAATAGATCTAGGACCTTCTGCTCACATCACATGGAAAACCTCTTCCTCTTCAGGTCATAGGACTTTTTAGTGGAAGTTCTTCTAGAAGCCACCAGGACCTGAAACACATTCTCTGAAAGATAAAGCGGCTACATAATTATCCACTGGACATCCAGGCTGTAAGTGACAGGGTCTGGTGGTCTAGATGCCACAGCCTGCCTTGATCTTGCATGATGAGAGGTCTCCAGACTGATTGGCCTCCATATGGTCAACTCCCATAGAAGTAGATACCAGACCTGTCTCGGCCAATGAGGGGCTATAAGAATCATAGAAGTTTCAAGAGAATCTTTTCCAGTAAGGGAATTGGAGGATATGCATACAGAAGACCCTTGCCCCAATGACGGGCACGGGAGTCCGAGGCTGGTTTGCCATCTGACCTGTACAGGGAGCAGAACTGAGCACTTTCCAGTTGTAGGGGTACATGAACAGATATACATCCAGGCTCCCCCAGAGGTACATGAACAGATATACATCCAGGCTCCCCCAGAGGCAGAATATCCGATTCACTACCTCTAGCCAAGGACCACTTGTGGGGTCTGAAGGCTGACTCAGCCTTATCGCTACCACATTCTCTTTCCTAACCAGTTACAAGGCCCTGAGCACCATCCTGTGGGACATGGTCCACGACCATATCTGGGCCACTTCCTAACACTGGAGGTTTGATCCTATGTCTCCTTCCTACCACATGCCTACCTGGTTGTCTATCTGGATCAGGACAACTTTTTTGGATAGCCGATCTCTGAAAGCCCATAGCATGTTCTTGATAGCCTGAAGCTCCAGGAAGTTGATTTGACAAGAGTGTTCCTAAGCGGACCAGGGATCCTGGGTACCGAGCCCATCTACATGAACTCTCCACCCCAGGGTGGATGCATTGTGGTTACTACAATTTGAGTAGTGAGACTCCAAAAAGAGATCCCCTGTTCCAGATTTGAAAGTACCCATCACTAGCACAATAAGTCCTGGAAAGACAGGGTGGCTCGGTTGCAATCCTGGAGACTCTGAGTGGCCTGGTACCATTGCAACTTCAGGGTCCATTGAGCTCTGAACATGTGTAAACATGCCAAGGGAGTAACATGGACGGTTGCGGCCATATGGCCCAACAGCCTCAACATGTGCCAAGCTGGCACCTGCTGGCTCTGTTGAATATGTGTTGCAATGGCCGCTAAGGTGACTGCCCTTTGGCAAGGCAGAAAGGTCTTGGCCTGAGCCGTGTCTAGTAGGGCTCTTATGAAGTACAATTGAGGTGACAGACTGAGATGGGACTTTGGGTCGTCCAGATACAGGAAAACATATATTCCTAGCCTGTGGAGGTATGCCACCACCATGACCAGACATTTTGTAAAGATCCGTGGGGCTGATGTGAGCCCAAATGGCAACACCCAATACTGGAAGTGCTGATTTCCCACTACAAATTGGAGATACATTCTGTGACCGAGGAAGACCTTGATATGAGTGTATGCATCCTTTAGGTCGAGGGAGCATAGCCAGTCCCCTTTTTGTAAAAGAAAGAGGGATCAAGGTGCCCTGGGAAGCAATCTTGAACTTTTCTTTTCTTAGAAACTTGTTCAAGGCCCTTTGGTCTACGATGGGATGGAATCCTCCTGTTCTCTTTGGAATCAGGAAGTACCTGAAGTAGAATCCCTTCCCTCTTTGCCCTTGTCATATGGGCTCAACCGTTCTGGCTGTTAAGAGGGAGGAGAGCTTCGCTAGTAGTTCCTCCTGATGCGCTATCCCCTGGAACTGACTGAGGAGTTGGATGGACTTGGGGGATCTCTGCTGCATGGAACTGTTACAGGAGCCCTGATGATGCTGACAGGAGTGAGGAGATGGAGGATAGTACTTACTTTGGAGAAAGATAGACTTCCTTGGCTCCAGTTTTGCTGGCATCCTAGATGACGAGGATGGGTCCAGAGTTCTGGTGGACAGTTGTTGGAGGGTTTCATGGTGGACCCAAAGTTGGACCACAGTATCCCTCAGCCTATCTCTGAAGAGATTATCTCCAGTATACAGCACATCAGCAAGTTGTTCCTGTACCTGTGGTTGGAGATCCGAGGCCCACAGCCATGTCATTCTGCAGGTGCCGATTCCCACTGCAGAGACTCTTGATGCCATCTCAAAAACATTGTAGGTCACTTGTACCACTTGTTTCCTGCACTCCAGGCCCCTATGAGAAGGAGATCAATGATGTTTGGTCTTCGATGCCCCGTCTGCCAGCAACATCAACAGAACCGACGGTCCCATCGATGTCGATGGCTCATTGTCCATTGGTATGGCTCCTTCATCCACCAATGCTGTGGATGCTGATGCCAATGGCTCAGACTTCTTTGACACAAAGAGCTGCTCCATCTTGTTGAGTCAAAGTCAATGTCCCTTTGGGTTCATCTGGGTGCATAAGTGGCAACTGCAGATGTCATGTGATGCCCCTAGGCAGAGGGCATATGTCTCATGTGGATCTGTAATGGGCATGGTCCTTGGGCAATGGGGGCATTGCCGAAAACCAGACATATCCTTGACAGACGAAACAAGGGACAATAATGGAAGATGATGGTGGCAGGGTGGCGATGGCAAGTGGGTACTGATGCACTGCTGCCATGGGTAAATTGACCACAAAAGGAAACTTACCCGAATAGCTGAAAATCCTGTCTAGGAGATACTATGGGAGGGCTCCGAGAGGGTCCTGGCAATGAAACGAGAAAAAACCCAAGAAAAACATGAAAAAAACAAAGTTTTTCACAAGGTCTAAAACAGCCAAAGTGAGCTCACTAACACCACAAGGCTTATAGCTTCATGGAAAAAGAGAGACTGGAGAAGGACTCCACATAGATGTGTGGTATAGAGTATGCTGGGCATGCTTAGTGTGCCTAGTCAAAGTTCTAGAAACTTTGCCATACGTTTTAAGCTTCTGGGCTCCATCTGATGATGTCACCCATGTGTGAGGACTACCATCCATCTTGTCCTTGGTGAACATGCAGAAAGTCATACAGTATTCAAGATGTGGGTGCATCATAGATTTGATTAAGCTCCAAGGTTGTTTTTTTTTTATTTGTTTGCAAATCTTTTCTTCATATTTTCCATTTATTAGTCTTTTTGACCAATGCTGCAAAGTGGGCTCGTTTTAGAGAACTCCCTGCAATGACTTCAAAATCTGTTTTCTGAATGGAAGTTGCCAAATCAGCATCCCTAATTGCATATGTATTTATTTATTTATTTGTTTGTTTGTTTATTTATTTATTTATTTATGAATTCTTATATATCGATGTTTCATGAGAACATATCACATCGGTTTACATTAGTTAACAAATATTCATTTAAAAATGTTTGCATTTCCAAAATTAGAATGAAAGGAAGTAAATACAAAGATTCATAATAAACTAATATAAACAAATAAAATAATAAATAATTACTAAAATAAAAATTACTAAAAATTTAAACAGTTAAAGATTGAGAATAGTAAGAGCAGAGAAAAAATATATAACTAAGTATATAAAATAAAGGGGAAATATTATCATTAAGTTAAGACTCTTGGAAGGCTTGTTCGAATAGCCACATTTTAACACCCTTTTTATATACTTTAATGTCTGATGCCATCCTTAATTCCTGTGGAAGAGAATTCCACAGTTGGGGCCCGGCAATGGAAATAGCCCTTTCTCTTACATTATTCAAATGAGCAGTTTTAGGGGATGGTATGGGCAACATCCCTGTACCTGCTGATCTTGTAATTCTTGATGGGATATGAAAATGTAATGCTGAGGTTAACCATTCAATCTTTTCATTGTAGAGAGTTTTATGAACTAGAGATAGAACTTTATGTTGAGCCCTGTATTTAACAGGCAACCAATGTGGGTCTTTCAATATTGGCATAATATGATCAGATCTTCTAGTTCCTGTTAAAAGTCTGGCAGCTGAGTTCTGCAACAATTGTAATGGTCTGGTAACGCTGGTAGGCCCAAAAACAGCGAGTTACAGTAATCCAATTTTGAAAAACAAGAGCTTGCAAAACTGTTCTGAAACCTTTTGGAAATAGAAGTGGCTTTAGTTCTTTTTAGAACATTTAATTTAAAATACCCATCATTAATGATTTTTTTCACGCACGCTTTCAGTGTGAATTCACAATCTAGAAAGATCCCTAGATCTCGGACCTCCAGGAAAATGGGATAATGTTTAGCAGCTTCCTGAATTTCAAGTTCCTTTGCTTGGGTCAATTTAGGGCAGATATATAAAATTTCAGTCTTTTTTGTATTTAGAGAAAGATTCATTTGAGTTAATACTTTCTCAATGGCAGATTGATTTATGTCCCATAGCTTAAGTGTTAGGTCAATTGATTTTTCGATTGCAATTAGAATTTGAACATCATCTGCATATATGAAATGCTTAAGATTAAGACCAGATAAAATTCTACAAAGAGGAAGCATATAAACATTAAAAAGGGTTGCAGACAGAGAAGATCCATGGGGTACACCATGTTGAAGAACTGTGCTCTCTTGTGAAGATTTGATGACCTTCGGAATGAGAAAACTCACCCAACGATGAGATTTGTGCAATGTTCTCTCAACCTAGCTTGATGGACTCTCTCCATCAAGCTAGGTTGAGAGAACATTGCACAAATCTCATCTTTGGGTGAGTTTCCTCACTCCAAAGGTCATCAAATATTCACAAGAGAGCACCGTTCTGTTCGTACGTCTCACTTTGAATGTCAAAGTGGCTCCTAACCCCTACACTAATACCTAAACCTCACCTCGAGTTACTAGGTGGGCCTCCCTCCTATAGAGCTATAAATACCCTACCTAGGATGAGAGCATTATGGCTAGTTTCTCTCTCTCTCTCTCTCCGTCTCCCTCTCTTCCTCTCCCTCTTCCTCCCCCTCCCCCTCCCTCATGTGATTTTTAGTGCATTTTGATAAATCCAGGCCTAAGGTGGTGATAAAGGGCCTTACCTTTTCACTGTCAACGAAGTTTCCGCGGCGGCCGCCCGGATGCCGCCCCCAACTCCTCCTCTTCCGGTGCTGATTCCGCCCCGACTCTGCCCTGATCTAGGTATTTGCACGCGAAAAGGGACTTTTCGCAAGCGATAGGGTTAGAAAATAACCCGCTAAGTTTGTACCTGAAGCAAAGGAGGGTAAAGTGACTTGCCTAAGGTCACAAGGAGTGACCTTAGGCAAGTCACTTTAGCTCTTAGGTATTGTTTGTTGACGGTTTTACAGGTAGGTACTCTATATGCTCTTTCAGTCTCGGATCCTTTCATAAACTGAATTTCCAGTAATTTTGGTAGAAATGTCTCCATAAATTTTACTCAATTATCATGTTCTGGAATTTCTAAAATGTTTATATTTGTTATTCTGATTCCTATTATTTACATCTTGAATGCCCCTTTTCAGTCCACAATGATTTGCACTTTGGGCCAGATGCACTAAAGGTTTTGTTCCCTTTTGTGGGAAAATTCCTTTTGCACATGCCTCTTTGTCCTGTAGCAGATGACAATATCTTCCAGCAAGGAAGCTCTTCCTTTCAATTCATCCACACCTTTTGAAACAAAGAGTATTGCACTACAAGGAAAACCATAGCCTCTTTCATTTCTTTAGCTACACCATGATTCTCTGCTATTGATACCCTAGGGATTGCATCTCCTTTATGATCATGGTAAAGGAGGTTTCAGCTTCAGTATCCTTGCCAGCAGTCATTTTCTGTGGTGATAGAGGGGCCTGTTTAGACCATTTGACAGTCACTTCTATTTGGCTCAATTTGCCACTGGTCATCACAGTTTTCTCTTGAGATAAGTATTTGAAGAGACATCAATTTTACTTGCAGGATTTATAGTTTTTTTGTTTGTTCCTCAGTGTTCAGATCTCTCGCATGTCTATCTGCCTTGCAGCAAGCTAACCTCCTTTCTTGTCCATCACAGTTCTAATGATACAGTCCAGGCCTAGGTCCCCATAAATCTCACTTATTAGCAACTGTTGTACCCGCTATATCTATATGTCTTCCCCTAGTATTAAAAATAGGAAGATAAAGAAAATATGAGGAGGCATGCTTACTGTATTTATTATTTCCATTGGCAAATGTGTCACTTATGTCTTTTCAAAATGGGAAATTCCTCTCTATTTTAGAAGATTGCCCATGTTATAGACATTGATTTTCTTTGACCACAGCCTCT
This sequence comes from Rhinatrema bivittatum, assembly GCF_901001135.1. Classification (NCBI taxonomy): domain Eukaryota; kingdom Metazoa; phylum Chordata; class Amphibia; order Gymnophiona; family Rhinatrematidae; genus Rhinatrema; species Rhinatrema bivittatum. The sequence continues at coordinate 456,398,708 of NC_042615.1, read as the reverse complement.
TATTAACTTAATTGTTCAAGCATTACACTTTGGCCAAACGTGTTGGATCGAGTGGTGTATTACAAGTTTCATTAAAAAAAAAAATAGAATCGGAGACTATAAGGATAACTTTTAAACAACTCTGCTCAGCCACATACATGCGTGTAATTGGCTGTGCAGAGATGCAGAGATCTACGATAACATCAGATATTTGTGTATTATAAAATATGCTTAAGTGTAACCCCCCCCCCCCGACATTTATGAGTAAATGTGCTTATGCACGAATCCATGCAATACATTGAAAACGAGTATTTCAATGCATTGAATGTGCATACTTTTCCTTCTAATTTTAAAAATATACATGTATATATTTTACATTTGAAAATCAAGTAGGACTTCATAGAACTCAATTTACGTGCATAAGTCAGCATATTTTAAAACATGCATGTGCAGTTGAAGTTACCTGTTTTCCAATTCCTCCATCAGTTCACCCAGTCCTTCTCCAGGTCATCAAGACCATCCTGGCTCTTCAGCCTGAACTCTTCCCATTCCACCCAGACCTCTCACCCAACCAAGAGCACACCATAAACAAGTCTGATATCAGTTATGCAAGATAATTAGCAGGTGTAAAACTATGCGAGCAAGTTGCCAAATGTATGCAAGTAAGTCTCTTTTAAAATAGAATCTTCTGCACCTATCTGTTGATCCCACCCTAGACTACCCCTTTTTTCATTCGTATATGAGCAAGCAAAACATAAAGGGCTAGATTTTAAAAGCTCTGCGCGAGTGCAAGTTATAAAATCGGGCATACATCTGTGCATGCTGGGTAGCGCGCTCACATGTACGCCTGCACACAGGTCTTAAAATCTACCTCAAAGTACTTTGTGAGTACTTTCGAGGTTTATAAAATACTGATTACATGTATAAAGACTATTTATGCCCTTATATGCTAATTTTTACACACATAACTCTTTGAAAATTCACCCCAAAGTATTTATTTAGCATTTTGATTTCTCACCTACCTTTTGAATAAAACATTCACCCAAAGCGGATTACAATATTTTGGAATGTAAGCATACAATCAGAAATCATTAGCAGTATAATAATTGTAGTCTGAAGAAGGTGCAAAGGAAAGAATACATTTGAAATGAATCTACAGTAATGATATAACTTAAAATAAATAAATGATATAGTAGACATGGAAGCATCCAAAAGGAAGCATTGTTGCTAGGAGCAAAGAACAAAGTTGTGTATACAGTGAAAGAAACTATGCCCATGGCTGACTAACAATACAATTATGGGTATAATTGCATACAAAGAAAATGAAGAACTATTTATTTGTAGTGTCTTGGCTGTCTAGTAAAAATTTGCTGATATTATTAAGGAAGGTAGAGGAGCTCCCAGAAAGCTCAGGAGTAGACCCTATTGCAATGGTCCTTAATTCGAAAGTCAATGATGACAGGAGAAATAAAAAGAAATCAAGAAGCATTCCATGCAGATTGAAATTTTCTTGGCGAACAGCTCACCTGTAAATCATCCCCCCCAATACCTAGTCTGGTTTACCAAAAAAGGACATGAGAGTCAATTTACCCCTGCTTGGGGCTTAAATTGATTTCTTGAAATTAATTATTTGCCAATTTTTGCAAATAAACATAATTGTATTCCATATTGTGGAAAGGTTGCCAAGAAGCCCTCCGCGGTCTATAGAAACTCCAGTAAACCCTCTATATAGAGGGTTTTAGGCCTGCTCCTGCTCCCTGATACATTTTGCACTTCATTATAGTATTCAGGCCTTCTTATTTCTTTTCTGAAAATACACAGTAACTTTCTTGACATCCACATTATTTGGACATGAGGGAGCATACTGTTCAGGCTCAAACTGTAATGCCGGCATGAAGTATGGGCAAAAAGCAAGATATGCTTGCTCACACGTCAATCAGCTCCCTAATTCATATACCTCACCTTTCTTCGGCCAGCCCGGCCAGACCCCCAATCTCATCTTTCTGGCACGGCAGGAGCCGTGCCGGGCTTTCTTGCAGCAGCAGGAGGCCGCCAACAAGTTTCTCATGTGACGGGAGCCGCAGCTGAGTGTCCCCTTGCTCAGGGGATCGCTGACTACCTCCCTGCACTACCCAGCAGCAAGGAGCCATCCGGGTGTAGCTCAAGCAGCCATGAGGCTGCTATCAACAACCTCATGTGACCCGGAAGCCGCTATCCTTACTGCAGGCCCTCCGTGGAAGAGGGCCATCATCCCCGGTCTTGCCTGCGTCCTGAAACTGCCTCCGGTGCTCTCCCTGTGGCTTGGGAGCAGCTGACAGCCCTTGGCCTGGGTTGAGGCCTACCTCTTTAGCTCTGCAGTCTCTCGTGCAGCAGGGCCGCTGTTCAGGGTCCTGTACTGCTTCCTGCTTCCTCCTAGGGGGCGAGGCCGGCTCTCTCTTCAGTATTTAAAGGTACAGCGAGGGAGTTGTGCTTCACTGCTGTCATCATTATATCCACCTCTTCTCCGGTATAAAAAGCTTCAATCTTCATTCCAGCTTTGCCTTCGCAAGGAGTAAGTCCTCCTTAGGACTCCTTCTCCTCCCAGGCACTCTGTTCCATGTGGGATCCCGTATCTTTGTCCATGCTTGATGTCTTCAATATTCCTTGATGTTTCATGATGTCCAGTTGTCTGCCCGTCCATAATGTCCAGTTGACTGCCTTGTCCTCTGTCCAGCCTGCTGCTTCCCACTGCTCCCTAGCGGTAGTCCGAAAGGGCTTGGAATGGTCGGAGGACCATTCAGAGACAACCATTGCATTGGTGGTCTCAAGGAAGCGTGCAGGTCCGGTCGAGGCTCAGGGTAAGGACGTTTCACCGCAAGGGCACACATCTCTCATCCCACGCTGGAGAGCGCCCCCTGGTACTCTCTCCCGCAGCGCAACACAGATATGCAATCTCTACAAATAAAATTTCCCATGTTAGCGCTCCATCCTCTCCTTAATTGATGAAAATCAGGCCAACATGGATAATTATTATCGCTTAAAAAGGAGAAAGAAAGAGGCACACTTTCCTATACTGGAGGAAAGGCAAAAAAGGGGAGATATGATAGAGAAATGTAAATACCTCCAAGGAATAAATGCACATGAGGTGGGCCTCATTTATCAGAAAGGAGGATCCAGAAAAAAGAGAAATCATTGGATGAGAGTGAAAGAGGGTAGACTCAGGAGTAATCTAAGGAAATATTTCTTTTCTGAAAGATTGGAGAACATATGAAACACCCTTTAAGTGGAGATGGTGAAAACAAAGAAAGTACCATAATGCAAGAAAGCATGGGACAAGCACAAATAATTAAAAATGGAACAGAAGAAATTGTAAAGCTGAGCTGGAGGAATGGCTGGGCAGATTGGATGGGTCATATAGTCTTTGAAGTCATTATTTTTTTATTTATTTAAGTAAAACATTTATATTCCACCTCATGAAACATTAGTTGCTCTACGCAGATTATATTAAAACATAAATATTTTTTATACATTAATAACAAACAGCCAACCATTTACTTATGAGACATAACTGCACAAAAAAATGAACACAATACTGCTCAGATAATTTCAAAAAACAGTTGACATCAATAGACATTTACATAAGAGCGGGGAAAACCTGCTTTTACCTTTTGAATTAATCTCCCCTTTAATCTCTAAGAGGTCCATACTCAATAACCTGGTGAGTAAACAAATCATCAGGCTAAAGTTAGCTGGATAATGAACCCCAGATATTTAGTGGGATAAACATCTTGCTGAATATACTCATAGAAACTTAGAAACATAGAAATGATGGCAGAAGAAGATCAAACAGCACATCCAATCTGCCCAGCAAGCTTTCACACTTGTTTTTTTCTCATACTTAACTGTTACTCTTTGGCCCTTAGTAACCTTTTGGTTCCAATTGCCTTCCACCCCCGCCATTAATGTAGAGAGAAGTGCTAGAGTTGCATCTAAGTGACGTATCTAGCTTGATTGGTTAGGGGTAGTAACTGCCTCAATAAGCATGCTACTCACATGCATATTTGTTTACCCAGCTTGTGCAATTCAGTCATTGTTAGTTGTTGTCTGAATATACACCCTCTTTTCTTCATTCCCCCTGCCATTGAAGCAGAGAGCTATGCTGAATATGCATTGAAGTGAAGTATCAGGCTTAATTGATTTGGGGTAGTAATCGCCGTAACAAGCAAGCTACACCCATGCTTATTTGTTTACCCAGACTATGTAATTCAGTCCTTGTTGGTTGTTGTCTGAATATAAATCATCTTTTCATTCATTCCCCCCTGCCGTGAAGCAGAGAGCTATGCTGGATAAGCAGAGAGCTACGTTGGATATGCATTGTAAGTGATGCATCAGGCTTATTTGGTTTGGGGTAGTAACCGCTGTTACAAGCAAGCTACTTCCCACTTTTTGTGAATGCAAATCCATTTTTTTAACCATGTGTATGTTTATTGAATAAGGGTATTATCTCCAGGTAGTAGCTGTCATTCCCGCAAGCCACCCTCTCTTAATTCACATCCTCTAGACTTTATGGATCCTCTAGACTTTATGGATCCACTGTGAAGGACACTTTGAAGTCCTTCACAGTTTTGGTCTTCACCACTTCCTCCAGAAGGGTGTTCCAGGCATCCACCACCCTCTCCGTGAAAAAGTACTTCCTGACATTGGTTCTGAGTCTTCCTCCCTGGAGCTTCAATTCGTGACCCCTGGTTCTGCTGACTTTTTTCCAAGGGAAAAGGTTTGTTGCTGTCTTTGGATCACTAAAACCCTTCAAGAATCTGAGAATCTGTATCATATCACCTCTGCTCCTCCTTTCCTCCAGGGTGTACATATTTAGATTCTTCAATCTCTCCTCATAAGTCATTTGATGAACAACATCTACCTTTTTGGTCACCTTTTTCTGGACCACCTCCATCCTGTCCCGGTCCTTTCAGAGATACGGTCTCCAGAACTGAGTACAGTACTCTAGGTGAGGCCTCACCAGGGACCTGTACAAGGGGATAATCACTTCCCTTTTCTTACTCGATATTCCTCTCTCTATGCAGCCCAGCATTCTTCTGGCTTTAGCTATCGCCTTGTCACATTGTTTCCCCGACTTCAGATTGTTAGACACAATCACTCCAAGGTCTCTCTCCTGCTCCATGCCCATCAGCATTTCACCCCCCCCCATCGAATACAGGTCTTTCGGATTACCACACCCCATATGCATGACTCTGCACTTCTTGGCATTAAATCTCAGCTGCCATATCTTCGACCACTCTTCCAGCTTCCTTAAATCCCGTCTCATTCTCTCCACTCCTTCTGGCGTGTCCACTCTGTTGCAGATCTTAGTGTCATCTGCAAAAAGACAAACCTTACCTTCTATCTCGTCTGCAATGTCACTCACATAGATATTGAACAGGACCGGTCCCAACACCATTCCTTACTCCCCTTAATACCGCTCTCTCTTCAGAGTTGGTTCCAGTTACCATCACACATTGTTTTCTGTCCATCAACCAGTTTTCAATCCAGGCCACCACCTCGGCACCCACTCCTAAGCTTATCATTGTATTCATCAGTCTCCTGTGCGGGACCATATCAAAAGCTTTGCTGAAATCCAAGTAGATGACATTGAGCACTCTTCCTCAATCCAATTCCCTAGTCACCCAGTCAAAAAAGTCAATCAGATTTGTCTGACAGGATCTTCCCCTGGTGAATCTATGCTGCCTCTGGTCCAGCAATTCTCCCGACTGTAGATAGTTCACTATTCTTTCTTTCAGCAGCGACTCCATTACTTTTCCCACCACCGAGGTGAGGCTAATCGGCCTGTAGTTTCCAGCCTCCTCTCTGCTCCCACTCTTATGAAGCGGAACCACCACCGCTCTTCTCCAATCACTCGGCACCACTCCTATTTCTAGGGATCTATTGAACAGGTCACTCAGCGGACCCGCCAGTACATCACTGAGCTCCCTCAGTATCCTGGGATGAACCTCATCAGGTCCCATGGCTTTGTCCACTTTCAGTTTCCCCAGCTCTTCCCATATATTCTCTACTGTAAATGGAGTTATATCTACTCCACTCCCCTCCAGTTTCTTGTTAATTAGCGACAGTCCTTCTCCAGGGTCCTCTTTAGTGAATACCGAACTGAAATATTTGTTTAATATTTCTGCCATTTCTTCATCTCTCTCTACACATTGATCCTTTTTACTTTTCAATTTCCCTATACCACTTTGAACTTTTCTCCTTTCTCTGATGTATCTGAAAAATGTTTTGTCACCTCTCTTTGCCTCTTTGGAAATTCTTTCTTCCGCTTCACTTTTTGCCGTCTTGATTACTTTCTTTGTTTCCCTCATTTGTACCAGATATTCTTCTTTCTGCTCCTCCCTTTGGGATCCTTTATATTTCTTGAATGCTGTTGTTTTAGCCTTTATTTTGTCAGCCACCTCCTTTCAGAACTAGATAGGTTTCATTTCTCTTTTGCTTTTCTTTACTTTTCTAACATATAGATTAGTTGCCTTGGTAATTGCTCCTTTTAGATTGGTCCACTGTTGTTCCACATCTCTCTTGTTCTCCCAGCCTTCTAGTTCTTCCTCCAGGTACTTCCCCATTTCATCAAAGTCCGTGTTTTTGAACTGCCAAACTGGGTCTTCATGCTTCTTCTCCGTATCCTTTGTGTGATATGAAACCATACTGTTTGATGATCACTGGTGCTGAGGTGGGCACCCACCTGGACATCAGAGACATTATCTCCATTAGTGAGCACTAAATCGAGTATAGCCCCCTCTCTCGTGGGTTCCATTACCATTTGTTTGAACAGAGCCCCTTGCAGGGCATCCACTATTTCTCTACTATTGTTAGATTCTGCAGAAGGGATTCTCCAGTCTACATCCGGCAGATTAAAGTCTCCAATGATCACCACTTCTCCCTTCTTTCCCATCTTTTGGATGTCTTCAACCAGATCTCTGTCATGCTCTTCCTTTTGATTTGGAGGCCTGTAAACCACTCCAATAAAAATGGATGCCCCATCTTTTTTAGGTTAGCCCATAGTGCTTCTTCATTGCCCCATCTTCCTTACAGTTCAGATGCTTGGATATTGTTTCTGATGTAGAGCCACTCCTCGCCCTTTCCTATCCTTTCTGTCCTTCCTTAACAAGTTATAGCCTGGTATAGTCGTATCCCAATCATGAGATTCTGTGAACCACGTCTCTGTGACAGCAACAAATTCCAAGTCCGCCTCCACCATTAGGGCTTGCAGATCTGGTATTTTATTGCCCAAACTATGAGCATCTGTGTTCATAGCTTTCCAGCTTTCCTCTTTTAGGTTACTGTTTTTCCTGGAATCCTTTTGTGCCTTTTGTTGAGTTTTGTTATCCACTTCACCCTTTCCCTTTGCATTTGTGCAAGGGAAAAGATTAGTGCCTCTGATGACAGAGTCATCCATCACAGTGAGCTTTTTCCTTTGGTTTCTGATCTGGACTTTCTGTATGCATTGGGTTTCCTCTTTCTTTTCAGATAACACTTCAATGTTTTTCTCAAGAACTTCTTCAGTATTTAATACAGAGAAGACATTTTGTACTTGTTGCACTTGATATAGTGTGTGTCTCCACATCACAGGTCTAATTCTACCAGAGCCCACTGTAATTCTGTTGTTTTTTGAGTTCCTTAATGCCCTATGTGATCCTTAATGCCCTGTGTGATCCTTAATGTTATCCAGCTACCTGGCTAGCTTTTTGAATATGGCCAGTTAGATCTAAAGGTATCTAGCCATGTGTGGCCAGATAACTACTTACTTAACCGGATATCTTCAAAAGGTATCCAGTTAAGTGGTACTCTTCACCGTGGACTGAACAGTTACACCAACAGGCGCTACTGCCAGAGTAATGCTGGAAGCGCCCGGGATTGCAGTGTAGTACAATCCTGGATCTCAGAACAGCTGGGTGATTTAGGTATTGGATGACTAGAGAATTGGATCGAGGAAGAGCGTTCAATGTCATCTTCTTGGATTTCAGCAAAGCTTTTGAAACCATACCACATAGGAGACTTGTGAACGAAATGAGAAGCTTGGGAGTGAGCATCAAGGTGGTGGCATGGATTATAAACTAGTTGACTGATAGGAGACAAGACAGTGTGTAATGGAAAATGGAATCTACTCTGAAGAGAGAGCTAAACTAAGTGGAATGCCACAGGGATTGGTATTGGGACTGGTTCTGTTCAGTATCTTTGTGAGTGACATTATGGAAGGGATAGAAGGTAAATTTTGTTTATTTGCAGATGATACCAAATCTGCAATAGAGTGGACATTTCTGAAGGAGTAGAGAGAATTAAAATTGATTTATGAAAGCTTGAAGAGTGGTCAAATATTTGGCAGCTGGGATTCAATGCAGAGACATGTATCTGGGATGCAGTAATCCACATGAACTATATGTGATATGATGGGGGGGGGGGGGGGAGGGAGGGTGATATACATGGACCAAGAGCAGGATCTTGGGGTGATAGAGTCTGATGATCTGAAGATGGCAAAGCAATGTGACAAGACGATAGCTAAAGCCAGAAGAATGCTGGGCTGCATATAGAGATGAATAATCAGTAAGAAAAAGGTGGTGGAGATGCCCTTGTATAGGTCCTTGGTGAGGCCTCATCTGGAGAACTGTGTTCAGTTCTAGAGCATTTATCTCAAAAAGATAGAGACAGGATGGAAGCAGTCCAAAGAAGGGTTACCAAAATAGTGTGGAGTCAGTATCGAAAAAAACTATGAAGAAAGATTGAAGGATATGCTTATGTATACCCTGGAAGAGAGGAGGTGCAGGGGTGATATGATACAGACCTTCAGATACCTGAAAGGTTTTAATGATGTACAAACATCAAACCTTTTCTGTTGGAAAGAAATCAGAAAATATTTCTTCATGGAGAGTGCGGTGGATGCCTTGAATGCCCTTCCAGAGGTGGTAAAAAGTAAACAGTAAAATAATTCTAAGAGACATAGGATAAATACTGTGGATCCCTAAAGGATAAAGGGTGGAAATGAAGAAAAGAGTACATGGGGGTAACTTGCTGGTATGGTGGTAACTACCCTTAACAAATAAGCCTTGACACTGTTGATGCAACTCCAACATGGCTCTCTATTTCAATGGCAGGGTAAAAGGGGAGTTGGATTCATACAGCAACCAATGAGGGCCCTGACTTTTACAGTCTGGGGAAACAAATAAGCATGTGAGTAACTTGCTGATGTGGCAGTTACTACTCATTAGGGATGTGAATCGTTTTTCGACGATTAAAATTATCGTCCGATAATTTTAATATCGTCTTAAACCGTTATGGAACACAATACAATAGAGATTCTAACGATTTATCGTTATAAATCGTTAGAATCGTGAGCCGGCACACTAAAACCCCCTAAAACCCACCCCCGACCCTTTAAATTAAATCCCCCACCCTCCCGAACCCCCCCCAAATGACTTAAATAACCTGGGTGTCCAGCGGCAGTCCGGAACGGCAGCGGTCCGGAATGGGCTCCTGCTATTGAATCTTGTTGTCTTCAGCCGGCGCCATTTTCCAAAATGGCGCCGAAAAATGGCGGCGGCCATAGACCAACACGATTCCACGGCAGGAGGTCCTTCCGGACCCCCGCTGGACTTTTGGCAAGTCTTGTGGGGGTCAGGAGGCCCCCCCAAGCTGGCCAAAAGTTCCTGGAGGTCCAGCGGGGGTCAGGGAGCGATTTCCCGCCGCGAATCGTTTTCCGTACGGAAAATGGCGCCGGCAGGAGATCGACTGCAGGAGGTCGTTCAGCGAGGGTTCCGGCGCCTCGCTGAACGACCTCCTGCAGTCGATCTCCTGCCGGCGCCATTTTCCGTACGGAAAACGATTCACGGCGGGAAATCGCTCCCTGACCCCCGCTGGACCTCCAGGAACTTTTGGCCAGCTTGGGGGGGGCCTCCTGACCCCCACAAGACTTGCCAAAAGTCCAGCGGGGGTCCGGAAGGACCTCCTGCCGTGGAATCGTGTTGGTCTATGGCCGCCGCCATTTTTCGGCGCCATTTTGGAAAATGGCGCCGGCTGAAGACAACAAGATTCAATAGCAGGAGCCCGTTCCGGACCGCTGCCGTTCCAGACCGCCGCTGGACACCCAGGTTATTTAAGTCATTTGGGGGGGGGTTCGGGAGGGTGGGAGATTTAATTTAAAGGGTCGGGGGTGGGTTTTAGGGGGTTTTAATGTGCCGGCTCACGATTTTACGATTTTTCATGATATTTTACCCCCCCAAACGGCAACAATACGATTCCCTCCCCCTCCCAGCCGAAATCGATCGTTAAGACGATCGAGGACACGATTCACATCTCTACTACTCATAACCAATAAGCCTGATACTTTGATGCAACTCCAACACTGCTTTCTGCTTCAACAGCAAGATATAACGGGGAATTGGATTCAAACAGCAACCAATAAGGGCTCTGACTTTTATGGTGTGGGAAACTGATAAGCATAGAGGTAAAGGGGAACTAGATTCAAACAGCAACCAACAAAAACCCTGACTTTTATGGTCTGGGAAACTGAGTAACCTACATGGCACAGCCGATACTACCATAAGCTTGCTGGGCAGACTGGATGGACCATTTGGTCTTTTTCTGTTGTCATTTCTATGTTTCTATGTTTTATGTATTGGATGGGTGGGAGGGTCTTGGGGGAGTGTGGTGGCATTGGAGGGAAGTTGTGGGGGTTGTGAGGAGATATTTATTTTTTCTATTTTCCTGAGAGGGAAAAGGAGAGCTAGAAGGTCAGTGCCGGTTATTGCTTTAATGTTTAAATTTGGAGGGGTTTAGGGGGAGGGAGGTCCTGATAAGCAGAAGGTTTTGACTTTGTGCTAGGGGAATCTTCTGTGATGAAGTTTCTTTTAAAATGTTTTATCAAAGGATTGCCACTTCACCTGTTATCTAGTTATATGGCCACACAAGGCCAGATAACTTTAGACCTGCTCAGAAGTAGGTCTAAAGTTATTCATCTACCTTAGCTGGAGAGGACTGAAATTTGGCTAAATCATCCAGATAAAACAGGCATGCCACAAGATGCCTCTTTTTTTTAATCTGGCTAGATTTTAGCTGGATAAGTCATTAGCCAGCTAAATTCTAGCTGGATAAATCATTATCTAGCTAAAATCTAGCTGGCTAAGTGGCTCAGTATTCAAAACTTTTCCATTTAGATATATAAATTGTGAGTTATCCATCTAAATTATTTTGAATATTGCCCTCTAATGGGAGGGCACTCACAACTGAAAATGCACATTTACAGGCTACTTACAATCTATAACCTTTGAAGGAAGGATAACAAGTAATGATTTTCCTGCCGAGCATAAAGACTGAGCAGGACTATAAGTTTGAAGAAGTTCCTTCTAATGTGCAAGTCTATCATTTTGGTTAACTTCAATACTACTTTATTCTGTAGACAGCTGGAAGCCACTGAAGGTCTTTCAAATGTGGGGTTATATGCTTTCCATGTTGGCAATCTGTAATTAACTTTGCCATGATTTTAAGAAAAATGTCAAAGATTGTAGATTGTAGCTGCCTCCAAAAGAGATACATATGCATATACAATATATTACAACTGTCCAATGTGCATTGTATGAGTGCTTGCACAATGGTTCTGTGTACTATGTCCTGTGCTATGTTTCTATAAAGTGTTAGATTCTATGAAGACATCTCTAGAATCATAAGAACTAATAAGAAATGCCATACTAGGTCAGGCCAAAGGTCTATCAAGCCCAGCATCCAGTCTCCAGCAGTGGTCAATACAGCTCATAAGTAGTCGGCTGGCTCTCAAAGAATAGATCCAATCTTTCTTGCTCACAACCAGGAATAAGCAGTAGCTTTCCCACGTCTACATGGTTAATAATGGTTTAAGAATATTTCTTTCAGGAACTTGTCTAGATCCTTTTTAACCCAGCTACGCTAACTGTTTTTACCACATCCTCTAACAACCGATTCTAAAATGTTATTGTGCGCTTAGTGAAAAAATACTTTTTTTAAAGATTTGTTCTAAATATGCTACCTATTGCCTTCATGGAGTGTCCTCTAGTTCTAGTACTATGTGAAAGGGTAAATAACCATTCCCTATTTGCCCATTCTAACCTACTCATGATTTTGTAGACCTCTGCAATATATTCTTTCAGTTTTCTCTTCTCCATAATGAAGAGCCCTAACATGTTTAGCCTTTCCTCATAGAGGAGCCAATGCATCTCTCTTCTAATTTCTTTATACCTTCTTTGAGAGGGGGACAACCAGAACTGCTCACAATACCTAAGGTGTGGTCACATCATGAATCGATACAGAGGCATTATAATAACCTGTGTTTTATTTTCCATTACTTTCCTATTAATACCTAACACTGAAGTGTATATAGGCCCAGGATTTTTGCAGCAGAACTTCATCTCCTGGATCCTATCTAAGCATGTGCCATCATGGCAGTACCAGGAGACTTGGACAGTGCAACCAACATCACTGCTACTGGACTACATTCCTTCTTCAAATTGGTTCTTCTAGACCAAATATTAGGGTTATTGCCATGGAGACTGTGTCACTGTCTCTTTAAAAGTGGTGAGTAAAGCTTCTGAAATGGTAACTTTTGGGATCTATGTTTGGTAGTTCATTTGCATGCCATATGAAAAATAAAAGAAAAAAACTCTGTCACATGAAAACTATGTAAACGAGCAGTGAAATCTTTAAAAAATTTAAGTATCCTGATAAATTAAATGTTTTCCCATAGCACATCAAGGCCTAAATCCTGTGAATGTGTCCCCAGTGATTTACTTTAATATATGATGCACCTGTCATTATGGAGAAGGCTCCATGCTCTATATTTTTTGTTTTAGGATATACTATAGATAGAGAACATATCCAGTCACTTCCTCCGGCTGCATTTTCCAGATGATTACTTTTTTCTTACATGGGATTAAATCAAAGTGCCAGTCTATTTATATTTAAAGAGAGAGCAGTCCTGTCAAATGATAAGATATGGCCCTACAGATAGATCTCTTTATCAATTCATCTCATTTCCTTACAAAAATGTTCACAATTTCAAGTGAAGATGTTTAGTGATTAGCAGTTTCTTTTTTTATAAATATAGGGTTTCCAAGCACACATTATAATTATCGATGAGTTTTCCTGGGCTTAAGAAGCAGCTGCTAATTACAGTAACTATTGTAATGTTTGTTTTCCTCCTTGCAGAGAAATTTCTTATTTGGTGTTAATCAAAAGCTAATTTAGTAATTATCATTTAGATGAGTGCTGCATTCATTTTATTTATTTTTTTCTGAATAAACAATTTCCCCATTTGTTGATTCAGTATTAGATGTAATTTAATAGATTTTGTTGATAGTTTATGTGGAAAAGTACATAATCACAATATGCCTAAGTTTCATAGCCCAGAACATATTATGTAAATGAAGAGGTTGATCTGTGAAAGAAAGAAATAGAGTGAAAGGAACAAAACAAATGACAAATAAAGAGGCTCATATACTAAAGTGTGAATGGCTTCATATGGAAAGTATGCAAAGGAGTCCTATGCAAATAAAACCTTGTAGAAAAATAAAAAATGTATTTTTTCTACTGACTATTTTACAAAAACTTTCCCTGAGATGTAGTGTGTTCTTTTTTTTTGTAAAATTTCATTTGAGAAGAGTTATTCATGTGTAGTTAAATTATACATTCATAAGTAATGAGGTGATTTGCATAATTTTGCATCGCAGTCACTCATTATTTATGAATTTGAACATTTTCAAAAAGAAAAGTTGCACAAAAAATAGCTATTTACAAAGCAAAAGTGAAAGTCTGAGTGTAAAAATGGCAATATGTGAAATAGAATTTTACAAATGCACTTACTGGCACAATTTGCCCTTTTATTACTTCCAAACATTCACTTTAATACATTGGGCTCCTTGAGCATGCAGCTTGAGTCTAACACTAACATAAGTGTGGGATCGACTCACCTCCAACTGTTTTAGACTCCCATATGTGAAAAATGGCCAAATCTATTGCTGTGAAGGGGATATTCAGACGAAATATGGTGTGTTTTCAAAAACGCCACCATTTATTCCAAGGATCCAAAACAGAGATATCTGGATTACTTAGAAACTGTAACTTAACTGTACTCTCCATTATCGGGCTTTTCTCCATGCACAAATGTCTATAAAACACCTAAATAATCATTATTTTTATATCTTTGAAACATCTATCCCAAATAAATTCACTCTTGAATGTGCAGGACTCTGTACTGGCAACCTCTCTTTCTCTTCCTACAAAAGGATGTTTTTTTTCCTTTCCTTTCCTCCCATGGAAAACCATGGGAAATGGTCCATTTTATATTATTTCTTTTTACTTTACCTGATTCCATTAGAATTGAAATGTGCCAACCATAAGTAAAAGGGCCAATTGTCAGGGGAGATTTCATTCTCATACCTCTATCAAGATCGGAAACTCTCTCAGCAGCAATATAAAACTATATGTCACATCAAATCTGTTGCAGCTAAGGGTAGGAAGAAGAAAACATTTTGTTTCAGTTTTCTCTATTTGTTTTTGGGGGAGTAGTTTCCCATGAATTTTGTTTAGTCCAATGTTTATTTTATTAATTTTGTTAAAAAATAAAATAAACATTAAGAGCCCCTCCTCCAAAAAATGAAAATCATAAAAAGAAAATGGAGCCTCCTGAGGCCTCCCATGCCCCTAGCCAACCCTCCCACACAAAACAATGCCAGGGACAGGATCCTCCCTTGCCCATAATTACCCAATCTGGGGGTATCCAACTCCGAGACCTAGACCCAGGCTGGAGCTTGGGCTTACATAGGGCCATGGCTGAAGTCATGCTGACCTACTGTAGCCTAGACCTATGCAAGGCTGAGGCTCCACCCTGAGCCTAAGCATCAATATCAGATTTCGAGGCCTGGTCCCAACGCCTAGGTCCAGGTAGAAGTCTTGGCCTTGCATAGTCTTAGGCCATGGAAAGTCACCTAGACCCTTCACAAGGCCCAGGTTTTGAGGCATGGAACTGATGCCTGGGCCTTGACCTCAGCCAGGGCTTGAGCTCAAAGCCTTGTCCGTAGACTGAGTCCTGACTCCAGGGCCTCAGCCTGGACTAGGCTGACTCCGGGGCTCAGCACAGAGGCTGGGTCCTGACATCTGGGCCTTGTCCTGGACACAAGTCTATCTCTGGAGCTCAGCCTAGAGCCCAGGCCTGATGCTGAGGCCCTGCCTGGAGGCCCAGACCAGATACCAGGGCCTCGGCCCAGATCCAGGCTCTATGTTGGGGCATTAAGGCACGACCAAGGCCAGGCCCAAGATCCTGGTCTCAGAGGTCTTCTTTCTTCTTTGACAGTTTGGGCCCTAGTTTGGGCCTGATGCCAGGCCTGGGTTCAGTTCCTGGCAAGGTTGTAGCTAAGGCATTAGGATCCAGCCTGTGGTTGAGCTCTAGCTTTGGGCCAAGGTTTATACTGAAGCCCAGGTGTCGGGCCAGGCCCTAACCAAGGAGAAGGCTCACTTGTGACCCAGCCTCTGAGTCATGCCCTGGCATCGCTACTGGGTCCAGGTTCAGACCCTGGAATTGGGCCTGGGCCTAGACCATGGTTTAGGCTCAGGCCCAGGCCCAGGCCCAGGAGTCAGGTCTGGGCCTGGACCATAACACAGGATCCTTGATGGAGCAGGTAAGTTTGTTCATTTTTTGGGGTTTTAGCTGAGGCCCCGGCATTGTACTTGGATCTAGGCCATAGCTCCCTCGTCAGGCTGTGGCTTATGTCTAGACTAGGACCTGGCCTTGGGATTTCACTTGGGCATAGGCTGAGGCCCCTGTTTTAGGCCTTGTTCTAATTCCTAAGTGAGGCCTCGGCTTTGGGCCGCAGCCTAGACCTGACAGATCAATTTTTTTGTTTTCAAAATGAAACATGAAAATCAATGAATTTTCATCTAATTTTCAATCATTTCATTTTGAGAATGAAATGAAGAGAAATAGGAAATGTCAGATCATTTCCTGTTTTGTTTCTCGTGAATGCCCATCCCTAGTTGTAGCACAACAGTAATATTCTCAGTGCATCAATAATCCCCTGTCACACATCAACATTTTCCATTCGGCAATCAATAACCCCTCTCACACACATAACCCCCTATGGCTAATGAACATTCCCCCACTACTGGCAATTGCAACCCCCTTCCATCCAGCAAGTACTGGTACTCCATTAGGGAGCCACTCAATTGCCTGATCCCCCATCCTTTTCCCACCCCTACAAAATGCCTTCTTACTATTCCTGAGGGTCTTCAGTATGTATCTTCACTGGCAAGAGGGACATACATTGACAATTGATTTGCTGATATATATTAATTATATTTGTATATGTAATATTAGATAGACTGTAACACATATTGTGAGTGCATTTGGCCCACAGAAAGGCATGTGTAAACTGAAACTAAACAAAACTAAAACATCAGAGCCCTCTGATGGCATTCCTACTAAAATCTGAATGATGCTACTAAGTGGTGGGTGTACATCTAGTGGTTGTCATGAGGGGATGTTGACATCCTGATGAAGGTTGTTGATGGGCCTCAGAATGATGCTGATATGCAGTGAGATGATCTGATTGTTCTGGGGTGGTGTCAGACCTTCATGGAGGAGGGAGATAAGGATGCAATTCTTCCTGTTAATGGTTGTTTCATTTCAGCCAAGTAAGCACATAGGATTTCTCAAGACTCAAAAAGTAATACCTGGTCTGAGGTAGATGTAAAATGTTTGGCTTTAGCTTGTCCATTGAATATGTTGAGAGAAAAAGAACATACCATGCTATATACCATTTATTTATTTATTTTATTTATTTAAAATTTTTATATACCGGCATTCATGTTGCAAACACATCATGCCGGTTTACATATAACAGGGGTGTACAGTGAACAATTCAATAACCTATTTGTGTAGAAGGAAGCAGTTACAAATAACAAGGTAAAAGAACTGGGAGGAGAGAAGAAAAGGGAGAGAATAACATTAGGTATAGGTATTTACATTAGTAATAACATTTTTACATGTGGAAGTGGTAGAATCTGGCTGAATAGAATTAATCGGTGTCCGGGAAAGCTTTTTTAAACAGCCAGGTCTTAAGTCTCTTCCTGAAGGTTGGGAGGCTGGGCTCCTGTCTAAGGTCCGGTGGGATGGAGTTCCATAGAAGGGGGCCGGCTGTTGAAAAGGCCCGATCTCTCAAGGTAATGTGTTTGGTAGATCTGGCTGGGGGCACTTGAAGAGATCCTCTGAGTGTGTCTCTTGTTGGTCTGGCGGAGTTATAAATTTGGAATGGGAATTGTAAGTCGAGTGGGGTGTGTTGATGGATGGTTTTGTATATTATGGAAAGAGATTTGTAGAGGATTCTAAAGTGAACAGGCAACCAGTGGAGATCTTTTAGGATTGGAGATATATGGTCCCTCCTCCTGGAGTTTGTCAGTAGTCTTGCCGCAGCGTTTTGTAACATCTGGAGGGGTCTAGTATAGGAGGAAGGTAGGCCCAGTAGGATAGAGTTACAGTAATCGATCTTAGAAAAAATGATAGCTTGTAGAATGGTTCTGAAGTCCTGAGTGTGGAAGAGTGGTCTAATTCTTTTCAGAATTTGGAGTTTGTGGAAACAGTCCTTGGTGGTTCTGTTGATGTAAGCTTTAAGGTTCATCCGGTTATCAATTAATACTCCTAGATCTCTCACCTGTGTAGTAGTTGGGATAGTTGGAGGATTAGAGATGGCATTGTTATCTGGGGAGATGAGAAGCAGTTCTGTTTTAGAGGAGTTTAAAACTAGGTTTAGGTTAGCCAGGAGATGTTTAATTTCGAAGAGACAGTTTTCCCAGTGAACCAATGTTTTTGTGTAAGATTCTTTAATGGGTATCACGATCTGGATGTCGTCGGCGTAGAGAAAATGTTTGAGGTTAAGGTTGGAGAGGAGTTGGCAGATAGGTAAAAGATAAATGTTAAAGAGTGTAGGTGACAGTGAGGAGCCCTGAGGGACTCCTATGGATGCGTCCATTCGTGAAGATTCTTTGTTCTGTATCTTAACCTTGAAGCCTCTGTTGGAGAGAAAAGATTTAAACCATGAGAGAGCGGTGCCTGAGATACCTATAGAAGCCAGAATGGAAGTGAGAATGGAATGATTGACCGTATCAAAGGCGGCTGATAGGTCCAGTAGAATTAAGAGGAAGGATTGGCCTTTGTCAAGGCCCATTAATATGAAGTCAGACATGGAGATGAGGAGGGATTCTGTGTTCAGTGATTTGCGAAATCCGTATTGTGATTGGAATAGGATTTTGTTTTCTTCTATGTATTCGGAGAGTTGAGTATTGACAACTTTTTCTAGAATCTTGGCTATGAATGGGAGATTGGCGATAGGACGGAAGTTGTTGGGGTCTTTAGGATCCAAGTTGGGTTTCTTGAGTAGAGGTTTGATGGAGGCCAATTTGAGGTCGTCAGGATATAGTCCTTGGGAGAGTGAGCAGTTTATGATGTCCGACAATGTTTTAGCGATGGAGTCAGGGATGGCCAGGAGCAGTTTGGTGGGGATAGTATCCAAAGGGTGGGAGGAAGGTTTCATTCTTCTTATAAGAGTTTGTATCTCTAAGATAGAGATGGGTTCAAGTGTTTCCAGACCATTGTTGTTGGGGGATGATTGTTGAAGAGACTGGTAAAGAGCAGGGTCGGTGGGATTAGAAGGCAGATGAGTTAGAAGGCTGTTGACTTTGTTGTGAAAATGAAGAGCAAGTTCTTCAGCTTTGGGTTGTGCTAGGTCGTTGGGAATCTCCTGTGGGATGATTTGGGTGAGATTGGAGACATAGGCAAAGAGGGCTTTTGCGTCGAAGATTAAGTGGTGAATCTTGGATGCATAGTAGTCCCTTTTGGATTTAGAGGTAGTTGACTTGTATTGATGGAGGGTGGCTTTGTAGATGGATCGTGTATTGGTGCTTGGGGATTTGCGCCAGTCGCTCTCTTTCTGTCTTAGATTTTGTTTTAGCTTTCTTAGTTCTTCCGTGAACCATGGTTGTCTTTTGGAGGCGTTTGGGAGTGATTTTTTGGTTGCTAGCGGACATAGCTTGTTGGCTATGGAATCTGTGATGGCTTTCCAAGAGCGGAGAGCTGTGTTCGGGTTTGAGAGATCAATGGATGGAAGTTGAGAGGCTAGGTGTGAGCTGAGGTCTTCTGTAGAGCAGGATCTTCTGTATGGGAAGGATGGTGAGGGCCCTTTGGAGGTGGAGGGTTTATTCAATGAGAATGCGGTTGAGATAAGTGAGTGATCAGACCAAGGGACCTTCTTGCTTTTGAGGCGTGAAGAATGTTTGATGCCTGGGTTAATAAAGATAAGATCCAGCGTGTGGCCTGCTTTGTGTGTGGGTTTGGTAACTAATTGATTGAAACCCAGGGCTGAGAGGGCTGAGAGAAAGGATTCACAGCTGGATGATGGGGTAGGGTTGTCCACATGCAGATTAAAATCTCCTAGGATAATTGCTGGAGCGTCCAGTTTGATGAGGGTTGTGATTTCCTCTACTAAGGGGGAGGGGTCTGTCTCAAGGAGGCCCGGAGGGGCGTAGACGAGTAGGATTTGTAGTTGTTCCGAGGTGAAGAGACCCATTTCTAGCTTAGAGTCTGAGTTGTATGGGTGCTGGATGAACCCGAGGTCTTTTTTTGATGCAAATAGGAGTCCTCCTCCTCTTTTTTTCAGTCAGGGGATGGAGAAGATGTCGTAGTTTGATGTGGGGAGTTGGTTTATAATTGCTGTGTCCGTGGGTTTGAGCCATGTTTCTGTTATAGCACATATATCTGGTTTGGTATCAAGGAGATAGTCGTTGAGGATTAGAGATTTCTTGGACAGAGATTGTGCATTGAATAGTGAAAGTGAGAATACAGTGAGGCCTAAGAGTTGGGTGATGGGTGTTATCAAAATTGGGGTGAATGATTTAAGGTTTCGGTGTAACGCCTGTCGTTTGTGTTGTAGTATGAATGATCTGTTAGGTTTTCCTATTGCTGACAGGCTGTGTTGTAAAATAGGTATTGGGAAGGTGGGGAACATTTTAGCGTGTAGCGCTTGTGTTGTAGTGGTGCTGCGTTTGTGCTGTTGATGGACCGGGGGGAGAAGGCAGTCTTTGTGAGTCTTTTGCTTTAATGTAGAGTGCTGAGAGGTAGTTGTTTTGCTGTTGCTTGAGTGTTGTTTGCTCAGGATGGTTGCTTGCTGAATGCTTGTAGTATGGTAGTTTGCTCAGGATGGTTGTTAGCTGACTGCTTGCAGGATGGTTGTTTGCTGAATGCTTGCAGGATGGTTGTTTGCTGAATGCTTGTAGTATGGTTGTTTTGCTCAGGATGGTTGTTAGCTGACTGCTTGCAGGATGGTTGCTTGCTGAATGCTTGTAGTATGGTTGTTTTGCTCAGGATGGTTGATAGCTGACTGCTTGCAGGGTGGTTGATTAGCTGAATGCTTGCAGGATGGTTGTTTGCTCAGGATGGTTGATTAGCTGAATGCTTGCAGGATGGTTGTTTGCTCAGGATGGTTGATTAGCTGAATGCTTGCAGGATGGTTGTTTGCTCAGGATGGTTGATTAGCTGAATGCTTGCAGGATGGTTGTTTGCTCAGGATGGTTGATTAGCTGAATGCTTGCAGGATGGTTGTTTGCTCAGGATGGTTGATTAGCTGAATGCTTGCAGGATGGTTGTTTGCTCAGGATGGTTGATTAGCTGAATGCTTGCAGGATGGTTGTTTGCTCAGGATGGTTGATTAGCTGAATGCTTGCAGGATGGTTGTTTGCTCAGGATGGTTGATTAGCTGAATGCTTGCAGGATGGTTGTTTGCTCAGGATGGTTGTTTGCTGAGCACTTGTTGAATGTTTGCAGGATGGATGCTTGTTGAGAGCTTGCTGAGATGACACTGGCTGGGTGCAGTATGGTGCTTGCTGGGAGAGAGCTGGAAGAACGTGAAGCAAGATGGATGCTGGCTGAGTACTAGTGCAGCATTGGTGCGATGCTGCTCGGGGAAGTGAGGATCGAAAACGAAGGGGCGAAACAAAGGGGCAGGCCCCTTTGTCGCGCTCCTTCGGCGCGCGACGCTCGGCGCGTGGCGCCTAGCAGGGTCTGATTTAAAGCCCTGCCGGGCTCTCTCTGGTTGGCTGCCTTCTAGTTGAGGGCGGGCCTAGGCGCGTTTCTTTTTAGTTTTTCGTTCGCCGGAATCGGCCTCGGCGATCGCGGCTGGCGTCGGGGTCCCCCGGGTGGGGAGGCCGAACACTGACCTGACCTTCCCCCGGTGGGGCTCCGGCGCCGGTCGCGCAGGTCTTCGGTCGCCGCGTGGAGGAGGAGGAAGAGAGAGATGGCGCCTAGCAGGGTAGGATTTAAAGCCCTGTCGGGCTCTCTCTGGTTGGCTGCCTTCTAGTTGAGGGCGGGCCTAGGCGCGTTTCTTTTTAGTTTTTCGTTCGCCAGAATCGGCCTCGGCGATCGCGGCTGGCGTCGGGGTCCCCCGGGTGGGGAGGCCGAACACTGACCTGACCTTCCCCCGGTGGGGCTCCGGCGCCGGTCGCGCAGGTCTTCGGTCGCCGCGTGGAGGAGGAGGAAGAGAGAGTCCACTAAAGCCTCCTTTGTATATGATATTCCCTCATTTACATGAAAGTACATACTAGTTATGCATCCTCAGCACCCTTCTCCCAGGTGATGCTTGAAGGGGCAGGTATCCCTGAGTTACAACCTCCCAGCTCAGAAATAATCTTCCCGGATCAAATCCCACTTCTGAAAAAAGATCCCCCTCCAAGCTCCTCTCCTTGACATTCCCTTAACATGTGTACATTGGAATGTGATGTCCCTTGCTCAGAACACTACCCCTCACCTGATGTTGAAACGCCACCCTCCCAGCTCCTTGCTTTGCTCCCTCTCTTAGCAGGAGGAGCCCCCAGGTGTTAATGGGGCTGGAGGAATCTCCAGATACACTTGCCTCAATGGTGTCATCCTACAACTTGGCGCCAGTGACCCAATGCCCCCCTATGTTCTGCACATGTCTTCTACCACTACAATCTTTTCTAATCTCTTTTTTAGCTTGTTACTACTCATGATCATCCCTGCTATATTCTCCTATCTTTCCTTTTGATTTCTACAAATCTTCACCGAGAGAATGTCTGTAGCTTGATATGTGCCTATCTTTTGTTCCCCTCTTTAATTATGTCTTTCCTTCTATTTTTTTATTCATTTGTCTCTCCATATCCTGATTCCTCTTTCCACTTTCTGTTTTTTTCCCCTTCCACCTGAAGGTCCTTAACATTGATAATTCCCTCTCCACCCACAACATCTTTCTACCTTATTCCCTCCTTTCTTTTCTTAGCCCCTATTCTAAACCTTATACTTGTCCCTTTTTTACTCATCACTCATACTTTACATGGCCTTTTCTCTTTTTAATAGCTCATACTCCCTTCTTACAGTATATCTACTTTGCTTCTATATATGGCACTAAAAAGTTCCCCACTCCTAATGTTCAAGATAACTTCACATTTCTTGTGGACAGGAAATGTGGTTAAAAGGAGCTCTAAACAGTCACCTTTGTTTCCTGTGTAGAACTAAAGACAACTGAAAGCAATAAGATGGCATCAACCTATAAGATAAATCTGTAACAACTGTTATATCCATTTTCTTATCCGAGCATCAATTGGTCTTGTTCTCTAGACCCCTGACTGTCAGAGCTCATGAAATATTTTCCAGACAAAATATTAGCACGGTTGAAAGAAATTATCAACATTACCGGGAGTAGTCAAGATGGCAATGTGAACAGGTCGCTGCATATTTGTTTCCTCTAGCTGTTACTAATTTTGAAAATGGAGACCAGGAGGAAGGGCAGGCCGAAACAATTTCTCTCTGAATTGGAAGCTTCACTCCCTGGATAATATATCTTGGATGACCTAATGAGCCGTAGGTCTGGAGACATAGAGGAGGTTTGTGTTCCCACTTCTGGATTGAAGAGGGGAGAGTCCAACCAATTTAGGCTAGATGTGTCTTTGAGTATCACTGAACGCCAGCCTCCAAGTCAGCCCAAACGCCCAAGTCTCTGGTGCTGGAGTCAGCATGGGAAGATGAAGTGCAAGTTATTCCTCTGGGAGATGTCGGAACTCAGATGGAAATGCCACAGGGAAAGCTTGTTTTGGCTGGAGAAGCAAGGGGCTTGTGGATTGAAGCTGGCCCTTGATGAGAGTGGTTGTGGATATCAACCAAATTACCTCTAAACTGTTGAGCAAACCACTAACTCCTCTTGCTAAGCCCTTAGAGGTAACTGTGCATGTGTTATTGGGCTAGTTAAGACTGTTTCTGAGCTTTGCAAAAATCTGTCTGGAAATTAAAAGGGAAAATGGAAGCTATGGGGAAAAAATTACAAGTTAAACAAGTCAGTCTGAGTCTGATCCAAGAAAACAACTTAAACCACAGGAAATTTGAAAAATTAGAGAACTAACCTTGACATCTCCATTTAAGGTTCTTAAATTTTCCTAAAGTTACAGGGTTCTCTGTCAGAGACTTGTTGAAGAAATATTTTATGGAGATCCTGGGACTTCCCAATGGGAGCTGACCTCCTCTGCATAAACTTCTCTTTTTGCCTGGAGGAAGGAGATTTGGAGGCCAAGTGGGTTCCTCTTTGGTATCTCCTATGTCACCAGTTTTGATATTTGGCACTATTAGAAAGTTCCATGTCAAAAGGTGAGGAAAGGGGGACCTTGCTGGCTACTTTTGTTTTTGAACAGGATCTGAACATGATTTTGGAAATCTATTTTTGCAAAACACTGGTTCTGTTTTATGGGAAAAGAATTTGGATTTGCATAGATATAACCAAAGTGACACAAGAGAGGAGACAATTATTTCCTGCAATGTGCCAAGAAGCAATTGCTTCAATATCCCTGTAAATATATAGGGGAAGATTTTCAAAGGGTTACTTGCATAACTCAAACCTGCTTCTGCACACGCCGAGCCTATTTTGCATAGGCTCAGCAGAGCGCGCAAGCCCCGGGACACAGGTATGTCCCAGGACTTTGAAGAAGGGGTGGACAGGGGGCAGAGGCGTGGGCGTGGCACTGGTCTGGGGGCGGTGCGGGGGCTGTCCGGGGGTGGGACCGAGGGCTCCGGCACAGCAGCTGTGCCGGGGGATGATGCACCAGCAGCCGGCTGGCACGTGCAAGATACGCCTGCCTTCTGGCAGGCATAAATAATTGAAATAAAGTGGGTGGGATTTAGGTAGGGCTGGGGGGTGGGTTAGATAGGGGAAGAGGGGAAGGTGGGGGGGAGAAGAAGAAAAGTTCCCTCCGAGGCCGCTCTGATTTCGGAGTGGCCTTGGAGGGAACGGGGAAAGCCATCGGGGCTCCCCTAGGGCTCGGTGCGCACAAGGCGCACAAGTGTGCACCCCCTTGTGTGCGCCGACCCTGCATTTTATAACATGCGCGCAGTGTACATTTGTGCATGCCAGGTAGCGTGCACAAATGTACCCTGCGCGCGCTTCTTTAAAAATCTATCTATTCTGGTGTGAGATACTAATTCTTTTCTCCTGATCAGTTACAATTTTTCGTATATTAAATTTTTTTTTACCAATACTCTTCCAGAGAATCCAAAGGGTATTCAATTTAATAGTATATAACCCTACCCCACATGTTAGGCCTTTGCATTTTTGTAGTTTACATGTTATATTCTCCTTTAGATTTCCTTTTTCTATTCCCCTCTCATAACTGGGGACCATGTATCTTTTCTTGATATGCATTTCTTTTTCATATATTTAGGGTTTTTTTCTTCTTTTTAATTGAAATACTTGTAGTTGTCATGGAGTAAAAGTTTGTAGCATGTTTCTTTTTTTTTTTTTTTCTATACAAGATTGTTTTTGTTTGTAATTTGAAAAATTTGGAAACATTTAAAAAAGGTATATCAACATCTCTTTAGGGGAAAGAAGATTGCTTGAGTGCTTGAAAACAACTATTGAGACACCCATCTTAAAAAGGTCTCTGTAGACCTTGCCCACTGCAAAAATTATAGTTCAATCTCAAATTTGCTTATCAATGTGTTACACTTAGCTTGACAATGCTTATGTTTTATCCTGTTTTCTTCAGATGGATCCTTTTTCCAATTTTTGAAGGATGTTTTTTTGGCTAAAATAGCCTCTTTCACCTCACCTTTTAACCATGACGGTAATTGTTTTGCCTTCCTTCCACCTTTCTTAATGCATGGAATACATATGGACTGCACCTCTAGGGTTGTATTTTTAAACAATGTCCATGCCTGTTGAACACTTTTAACCTTTGCAGCTGCACCTTTCAGTTTTTTCTAACTATTTTCCTCATTTTATCAAAGTTTCCCTTTTTAAATTTTACTGTTAGAGCTGCAGATTTACTTATTGTCCCCCTTCCAATTATTAGTTTAAATTTGATCATGTTATGATCACTGTTGCCAAGTGGCCTCACCACCGTTACTTCTCTCACCAAATCTTGCATTCCACTAAGAATTAAATCTAAAATAGCTCCCTCTCTTGTTGGTTCCTGAACCAATTGCTCCATGAAGCAATCATTTATTACATCCAGGAACTTTATGTCTCTAGCAAGTCCTGATGTTATATTTACCCAGTCAATATTGGGGTAATTGAAATCTCCCATTATTATTGCACTGCCAAATTGGTTTGCTTCCCTGATTTCTCTTAGCATTTCATCATCTGTCTGACCATTTTGTCCAGGTGGACGGTAGTATACTCCTGTCACTATACTCTTATCCAACACACATGGGATTTCTACCCATATAGATTCTACTGAGTATTTAGTCTCTTGTATGATCTTTATCCTGTTGGACTCTATACCCTCCCGGACATAAAGTGCCACACCCCCACCAAGTTGATCCTCCTTATCATTGCGATATAATTTGTATCCTGATATAGCACCGTCCCATTGGTTATCCTCCTTCCACCAAGTCTCTGTGATGCCAGTTATGTCAATCTCATCATTTGCTGCTATACACTCTAACTCTCCCATCTTACTTCTTAGACTTCTGGCATTGGCATACAGACATTTCAAAGTGTGGTTTTTGCTTGTTTTAACAGCCTGCTTTTCAGTTGTTTGGGTTAATTCGGAAATCATTAGCTTTGGTGATTTTTTACATATAGGCATATGAACTATGTTTGCATTTAATGGAACCTCTCTGTTGGGATGCCCTAACTCTCCTGTTTCATTAGTTTCCTTCAAGGATACATTTCTCCGAACCATGCCCTGTTGAATGACTGTCGACTTTCCCCTTTGTTCTAGTTTAAAAGCTGCTCTATCTCCTTTTTGAAAGTTAGTGCCAGCAGCTTGGTTCCACTCTGGTTAAGGTGGAGCCCATCCTTTCGGAAAAGTCTCCCCTTTCCCCAAACATTTCCCCAGTTCCTTACAAAGCTGAATCCCCCTTCCCTGCACCATTGTCTCATCCACGCATTGAAACTCTGGAGCTCTGCCTTCCTCTGGAGACCTGCACGTGGAACAGGAAGCATTTCAGAGAATGCTACCCTGGAGGTTCTGGATTTCAGTTTTCTACCTAAAATCCTAAATTTGGCTTCCAGAATCTCTCTCCCATATTTTCCTATGTCGTTGGTCCCCACATGTACCACGACAACCGGCTCCTCCCCAGCACTTTCTGTAATCCTATCTAGGTGATGCGTGAGGTCTGCCACCTTCGCACCAGGCAGGCAAGTTACCAGGCGGTCTTCACGTCCACCAGCCACCCTGCTATCTACATTTCTACCTGTAGGAGGTGCCTGCACCCAGGTTCCACATCCAGCATCCAGTATTTTCAATGTCAAGAGTCTTCGAGCATCAGGTAGTACATCCCATTAAAGAGTACTCCACATCAACACTCTGGGTCTTAGGTTTGTATGACCTGCAGGAGGCGCCTGCACCCTAGACCTGTCTTCGTCTTCTCGATTCCAACTTAGTCCCTGCTTGCACTGTCCTGCTGCTTGCTCTGGGGCCATCTTCAGCCTGAAGCTTCTCTCCGCGTCTGCAAGTGGTGACTCCAGCCACAGATTCCACGCCAGTTCTTCACAGACATCACCTTCCTGTGCTTCTCCTTCATGGCATCAACATGGCGAGTCACTTTGAATCCACAGTTTAATCCAGCCCTTGTTCTGTGCAAGTGGATTCTACCCAGGATCACCATCTCGAGTTTTCCTGCTTCCAGAGAACTCGCCGCCATGTTTCCTCCGGTGTTCTGCATGCAGCGTTCCAAGCCACTAGAATCAGGATTCAGAAGATCCTGATTCCCTGCCATCTGCTCTGCTGTACAGCCTCGCTGCCAAGCTAAGGACTGCACTAGCACCTTCCAGTGGTCCAGTATGCCTGCACTGCCATTCTATTCATCCTCCTGGAAGGACCCTGTCTTCCTTGAGGCTACATGGTGATTCAATTCTACTATCTTTGGATCTATGAGAACCCATGCAGTTATCTTCAGTCCATCTCCACAGAAAGATTTCTGTACAGCTCTACAAATTCACTGAGTATTCACCAACTCCAGTGTCTTCCACCAGTGACTCACTACTGCAGGGATGTTTCCCATCAGCTGCACTTGACCATCCATCTGTGGGGATTCACTGTGTACCCATTGGAATCCTCTGCTGTCTTCGAGCCCTGTCTTCTGAAGCTTCATCACCTTAATTGGCTCTTCGACTCAGTCCTAAAGGGAACTTTATTTTCACAGTCATCTAGGTAATCCCCTTCAATAAAACTGTTCCTTGCACAAGTGCCACAGCGACACCTACTGACCATCAAGTTCCTCTGAAAACAACTTCACCACCTTGTGAATACCTGTAGTAACTCATGGATTTCCCAAGATGCAACTCTCTCACCAAGCAGTAGAGACCTCTCTCATCTGACCTTGTAGGCCTGGAAGCAGCAATCCTGAGCTTCTTCATACTTTCCTTCTTCAGCCACGAAGCAACCATCATCATAAGGTAAAAGTTTCCTCCAGGATCAACTCTCCATCGACTGTGCAATGGTCATTAGACTTCCTAGTTCCATTCAAGTCCTCCTGGTACTGCTGCCTCCTAAAACGAGTAGCGCTTGTAAAATTCATCTACTTACTCTCCTGAAGTATCGTCTTTGCATCTATAGAATCCAGCTTGAAGTCTGATCCGTGTTTACCATACTACATCCGCAAAGTTGATGCTTACCTACTTGCTACTCTTATTCTGACCACCATGAACCAAGAACCGGTTCTACTCTAAGATGCTACTACTCATCTGTGTCTCCTGGTCATCCTGGACTTCTTGTCATCAATTCCTGCCATCTTGACCACTAGAACGTAAGATGCAAGGCTTGCTGTCCTGCAAATCCTGTACCCTGCTTGTTTCATGTCTTCAGTGTTTTGTCTAAGTCTTGCCTGGATCTTCGACCTTCATCACTATGTCTTCAGCTACCAGTATCTCCATCGTTACAATTCCTTGCCAAGAAATTCCAACTTCTTTCCTTGGACTCTTGATTGTCCCCTGATGATATGGAGTGATCCTCCACCCTTCCAAGCTGTTGATAGGAGGCTTGGGGAGAGGGTCTTTGAGGGGGGGGGGGGGTTTACTGTTGTGAGTTTGCCTGTGTGTCGCGGGCAGCCCCCCACCTACCTGCTTCTCCAAACGCAGCCAGCCAGGCTGCTACTGACGCCATCCCATGGCAGGTCGAGCCGCAATGGGCTCCCCCGAGGTCCTAGAGCCACCAGCAGGAGTCTCTTCACGGCACGGAGCCACTGCTGAAACTTTTCCTTTCTTCGCGGCAGGGATTCCGCTGCCGATGCCGCTGTCCTTCAGGCTTCCCCCACAGCAGGGATGCTGCCGACGTGCCTGCTGTATTCCACCTTCTCCTTAGGTACCGGCGAGTGCCTCAACCTGACTTTTAAAGGGCCAGCGGCGGGAAAAGCCCCGTCGCCCTCTGAGATGATGTCATCCACCCTTTCCTGTTTCAGCCCTATAAAAGGGCCTTGCTGCCATTCTTCAGGGCCTTCGGATTGGGTTTGCACAGTGTCTGTGATCTTCCTTCTGGTTCAAGTCTTCCGTGGTCTCCTGTGCTTTGATGGATCTTTGTTCCATGTACTTTGTGTTCCTGATCTCGTCTCCTTGATGTCCCTGGTCTCGTCCCTCATCGGAGCTCCCTCGTCGCCTGTCTTCTATTCCTGATGTTCCAGATGTTTCGTGTCCAGATGTCCTGATGTCCCAAGTCCTGAGGTACCATGTTCCATGTTCCTTGTCCGATGTTCTAGTCTTGACTCCGTCTGTCTCATCTTTAGTTCTTCGTTCAGTTCCCAGGTCCGTCTGTCCACCTCTGTTTGCGTGCCATGTTGTGGTCTATGACCAGCCCATGGAATGGCTGTGTAGGATGCCTCATGGTACAAGGCCTTCTTCTCATCTGAAGTGCAAGCCTCCGGGATACTTCTGTTTTTAAAGCCTTGTTCCTGAGTATCTTGTTCCCGATCTATGGAGTTCCCTTGTGCCTGCTTCCGTCCATGCCTAAGACTCTGCCAGAACCTGCTCCACTCCAGCGTGGTCCGCAACCAGCCATGGGCAGCTGTGTAGGGCATGCTGCGATGCAGTTCTCATCCAGTACTTTAGCCTGCCTCTTGAATCCTTGCCTGAAACTTCCGAGCAACTTGGATCCTTATCCGAGTCTTCTGAATCTCTTGAATCCTTGTCTGAGTCCTCTGAGTTTCCTGAATCCTTGTCTGAGTCCTTTGAGTCTGCTAGGTATCCTGAGTCCTTGTCTGAGTATCCAAGTCTTCGTCTGAGTCTCCTGTCTATCCAAGTCTTCGTCTGAATCTCCTGAGTATCCAAGTCTTCGTCCGAGTCTCCTGAGTATCGAAATCTGTGTCTGAGTCTCCTGCATATCCAAGTCTTCTTCTAACTAACCAAGTCTTTGTCTGAATCCTCCGAGTATCCTGAGTCTTTGTCCAAGTCTTCATGTTCCTGCCCTCAGCCTCTGTCTGGCCTCACGCACTCGTCATTCCCCAGCGACGGGTCCGGAAGGGCTATCGATTGGCCGGAGGGCTACTCTCGAGATCAGCATTATGTTGCTGGATCTCACTGGTGCATGTAGGTCCAGTGGAGGTCTGAGCCTGTCTAGTTTCAGTTCCAGAATCCTCACCTTGTCTTCGCTCCAGCCTCACTCCTGTTCCACCCGTGCTCATACCAGCTCATCTCCTGCGATGTTTTTGGGGGCTCCTCCCTGAGCCAAGCTGTGGCACAAGGGCTCACATCCTACTTTAGATGGGACCGCGCCTCTGAGCTCCTAACCGGGCCTGAGGGCGTGCTTCACAACACAAGGTATGCCATTGCTAGAGCAGGTTCTAACAAGTGATCTTTCTTTCTTTCTTTCTTTCTTACCTGCCTTTTAAAATAAGAAATCCACTTGATGGGTATAATAAATTAGAATGGCAACACACTATATACTACATAGATTATATATATATATATATATATATATATATATATATATATATATATATACATATATACACACTATATACTACATATATACATATATATATACAAAGACTCCCTACAGGTTCCCCCAAACAAATCCGCTATTCACAACGCCATTGAAAAACAAGCGCTATCCACGGCCGGTCCACATCACTGGAACTCTCTCCCACAGACCTCCGCCAGGAACATTGTCATATCACATTCAGAAAAAAATTAAAAACATGGCTGTTCGCCCAAGCATATCCTTGAAGAAGCCTTATGGTAACCCACACAGACCAACACCCCATGGTTGCGTCCCCTTTCCGCCGCACAAAGGAACTCTTTTCTGCTAACTGTGCTCTTATATAACTTGCCTAATCGACTCCACTGTGTAAAATTGTATATAATTTTTACCCTGTAAGCTATAGCTCTCTGCTTACATGCACTGCTCTCCAGTTAGAAATTGTTAATCTATCCCTTTTTTTCTAACAGCCCTGTTCCACATTCCCTGTTGTAATGTAACTTTTGCTTTCAGTGTTAACTGGTTTACCCCCTAGTTTATTGTAAACCGGTACGATAAGACCCGGTCTTGAGCATCGGTATATTAAAAGAATTTAAATAAATAAATAAATATATTGCATCTTATATCTTTGTTGAAGAAATCTGGGTAGAAGAGATTTGTTCATACAGGGGCTTCCCAAACATGTCCTGAATTTTTAGGATATCCATAAGGCATATGCACAAGATATTTTGCATGACATGAAGTTCAAATATATGCGTATTAACCTCACACATATTCATGGTGTACCTGATTGGCTATTGGGTTAATGGGTTAACAGAACAGGAATGAGAAACTTAGTGTTAGAATGTGGTGACTTGTAGACTACAAGATTTGCAATGAATGAGGTACTATATGTTCTTGCAGGAAGCTGAAAAGGTGTATTTTTTTTAAACCCCTTTTGGTTTCTGCATCAGGCAAAAAGAAATTGTCCTCAAATTTCTTGACAGCATGGGCAATTACTTTTGACTTCATACCCTTTCTCAGCAGAGATGTCAGGTGCTATGGTATGTTTAGTGGGCTACCTCAGTCCTTGTTCCAGATGAGCAAGAGGTCAACATGGAGGACACAAATCCTTAAATAAATAGCTAAGGAAGAAATATGTTTAATGACCTTCCTTCCTAGCATCTAAATTCCAGTTATATGTTTCTAAATTTCTCTTATGGCACTTTTTTTTTTTTTTTTTAGCAGAATGTAATTATTTTTGTTTGTTTCATCTACAATATCTATTTTAGTAATTATTCAAACCCCCCCCCCCCCCAACATTGGTGGGATCAATATCACAGTGTGTATCTGCTTAATACATTCAGATTTTCAAACTGTATTTTATTTTTAAAAATGCAAGCAGGTCTGGCAGTACAACCGAAGAGTTAAACCACAGATCTATGAAACATGAGAAACATCAAGCTCCAAAGTTCAAATCCCATCTATTATTGTCACAGAGTGACCTTGAGCAAGTCCATACAAGTCTGAGGTTCAGACTCTCTATCTCTGAGCAGGTTGGAGCATTTCTTTTCCCTTCCCCACTGGGGCTCAGCATGCTGCCATTTTCACATTACTACTTTGTCCTATCAGGTCCCTGTTTATGATAAAACGCAGGCTTTCATTTGGTGATTGCTCATTTTGTAAACCATTAAAAATTAAAGACATTTCACCTATATAATCCTGAATGCTGTTTGATTGAATGTATTTATTCCCTTTAGTGTCTGCTCTATTGATCTACCATTTCCTTTCCACAGCAAAGTATTTGAACTCACAATTTCATTGCATAAAACACCCCAGAATAACATTCTATAAGAATTCATTAAACCTTTATAACCTAATTTATATTAACACGGGTAGTGAGGTCCCTGTTTGAGTTGTAGCTGCATCTGGGGAGCCACATTTACCGGGGTTTATCCAGCGGGGGATATGGGGTATGGGGGAAAGATAAACTTCTAGGGCCCTAGGCGTATCTAAGGAAAACTCCACTGCTTCAAGTCTCTGTACTGTGGGGTGCCACTTAGGTGCAGGGCTAGCCACAATAAAAATAACATCAAATACAGGTGCCAGAAGCAAACGTGAAAGAACAGAGTCCACTTTGGTGTTCAAAGTAAAAGTTTACTTGCAGAAAATAAAGTTCCAACCGGCATCAAACTGCATAAAAATCATAATAGTCAAAACTGTGGTTTCTG
Organism: Rhinatrema bivittatum; assembly: GCF_901001135.1. Classification (NCBI taxonomy): domain Eukaryota; kingdom Metazoa; phylum Chordata; class Amphibia; order Gymnophiona; family Rhinatrematidae; genus Rhinatrema; species Rhinatrema bivittatum. Next base: position 456,366,066 of record NC_042615.1, on the reverse strand, counting down.
TGTCCCTGTTGCACCACCATCCAGGCTTAATGATCCCTTCCCACTGGAGAGTAGGTTACTGGGCAGCTCCAGTATAAACTAGGAAAACAGGAAGTACCAAAATCCAAATATAGAATCCAAGATTATCACAATCTTCATAAATCTCCTTATCCTTGTTTTTGCATTACATTGCAACATGGGCTTAAAGATCAGAGACTCATCTTTTCTAGATACAGAGGGGGAGCTTGACCTTCTAAACTGGTCAACTGAAAGTCCAAAAATTGTCTTCAAATCGAACACAGACTCCTTCTCTTCTGATCAAAAGCTGAAAGGGTGAGGCTATGCCCATTCACAAAATTCCACTCCCGCTTCCCTCCCTCTCTTCTCCAGGTCTGAGGGAACAAGACGGGGATGTCCGCCAATTCCACACCCTCTCTCTTCCAGTATCGCCTGCCCTCTGACTCCGAGCATGCTCATGGGGATATTTGTGTCCCACACAACCCTCCCGCAAAAATATGGGATCAATGCAAGGAGATGGTCCAAAAATGCAAGCATCGCTCCCACTGCCCAAAGCTGGAAAAACTGGTGGGGATTGAAATAGTGACGAGCAGCATAGCTCCTGTCACACTAACCCCTGACTACAGAAAAGAAAAAAAAAAATTGAGCCAGGTGAAGGTGTAATATTTTTTCTTAAACACATACTAAAACTATATCATTCTCACAATCACATTTAATATTTATATTATATTACAATGTCTCAACCATTTGGAGGTGCACTAACCCAAGGGCATTTGCTATGGCCAGAATAGAAATAGGAAACAACTCGTAAAGACATACATTTACATTTTACAAAATGCAACTAATGATAACTGATTATTGATCAGTTACCTCTTCAATTAATTCACCTTTGTCGCTTGGAAGCAGTAGGAACTACTCTAGATAGAAACTTAGCAATGCATGGCAACTGAGGGCCACCATATGTAGAGACCATCTCACAGGTCATGAACTTTAGCCTCAACTGAACCTACAGTTGTTCTCCAGGGAGTGAGATCATGAAACTCAGACACACTAGGTCCCACTTTACTCATTGAATAGGGGATCAAACACAATCATTATCTATATCCACATAGGGAACACCAACCAGTTAAGTGGGGGAGGGTTCATCCCACTAGAGGTGCACCTACAAGAAGCATATCAAGGTTAAACACATATTCCATGCACTTTTTACTCATTATTAGTGTATTCCCTGAGGGAGAATACAGACAAATAGATCTAAGTACCATACCATAACCATAAGCTCAAGGAAGCAGAGGGCCTCCACTAATCTACCACTTATTTGTACATAAACACACTAACAACCTTCCATGGGTGCACAGCTTAGCCTGGAGTGCAAGTAGGACAAGAAAATCAATGGGATACTTATTACATATAGAAAAGTGGTTAGAAAAAAGGTATAACTTAACTTTACTGAACACCAGGAAGTGATTTTTTTTCCTTTTTATGGGGTTTTTCATATTTTTTATAGAACAATAATTGTCCCTAGATAACTATTCACATTAATCAGTTAATGTTTCACTACAATCCGCTATTAAGAAAAATGGGACATATTACATAAACATTCCCACCCTCAAAGTATGGATTTAGACATTTCAACCAAGATCTGTGTCTCAGCCGTTGCAGCCCTCGACTTTCCTCAGCGTCTTCGATGGCCCCTGAATGCCAGGTGCCAACTGATAGTAGAAAGCTGTATTGGATCTGCAACAGAAAACAGGGAAAAATACAAGGCCCTCCCACAAAAGGCAACAGCCCATAAATGTAAGTACATGGAAACATTGGAATTTTGACACCAATTTAGTTCCCAAATCAGTACAGCTGTTAGGGATTTAGCCACTCACGTGGTGCCTGTTGCTCAACAGAGCATGTACCATCTCCAGTTCAGAAGCCACTCATGCTGGTAGTCCTTCTCTGCCAGCCAGACAGCAGGGCACTGTCCTTGGTTCTCCTTGTAGGTTCTCCTTGCAGGCTGCAATAGTTTTTCAGCTTTTTTTTTTTTGTGAATGTTGAAGACATTTAAGGAGGGTCCCCATCCTGATCTTGACCTCTTCACACTCGGGCTCCAGCACTGCTCTTTTTCTCACCGGCAATGCTGACTCCTTCGAAGTCACTGTTGCTGCTAGGTAAGTTACCTCCAGCAAGCCTCCTCTGATTTTAGCTGCAGCTTTTCTCGACCAGACTGGCAGCCTTGCTCCTTTGGTCTTTGGCATGGCAGGCCTTCCTCTCTGTTGGTCTGGCTCCTGGGCAGTATCAGACAGTCTCTTTCTCTCTCTCTTTCTGTCTCTGCCTGCACGGAGTCCCATAGTTGCTCTGCTCTCCTGCTTTCTTCCTGAGGCAACTTCAGGCTTCTGCTTCTTTTCCTCAGGCCTCCTGGCCCACTTTTTAATTCCTTCTCCCTCTGGATAGCAGAGGATTTTTTCATCTCTGCAGCTGCAGGGGAAAGTTCAGTACAGGTCCCAACTTCCTGCTGTTTCTCTTCAGACCAGCTGAGCTCAATCTGTATGGTTTTAGCCCCAATATACCAGACAAGAGATTCCGAGATTTAGTAAAATATTTACTATAGTAAACAAATGATTTCCAATGACAATAAAGGTGTCTGGGAAGGAAAGGTGCAGGGTCAGCAAGTTGCTAGATGCCTTTACGCTCGTCCTTCCTTACCTCACATTCTTACAAGGCTTACATACAATTTTTCTGATTTCCTTTGCCAAGTATTAATCATTTTAAATGTGTCATTCTGGCCTGTCTTCCTTTCACTAGGCCACCTACAACAAACATCATTGTCTTTCTTTCATGTCCAAATGTTTTTTTTTTCTGTACTATCTTCCCACAGCTTGTAGGAAGACATTGATCATTTGCTATCAGTATCTGCACTTTCCTTTGTAGTTGATTTCCACACAGACCACACATATGTCTCATGTGGGCCATTACCATGCCCTTCACTTTCTGCTAACCAGTGTTGCACTGGAGGTGGACTCTTGGCCCGGTGCAGGATTAGTACGGCCCTCTGGTCGGACCCAGAGAGCGCCTGCCACCAGGAGGCAGAACACACAAGGCTAGCTGGAGCTTCACCAATAGCAATCTGGGGTTTCCGCAGGTTGAGCCCTTGGGTACCCAGACCGCCTGGACTTAGGTGGGCCTCGAAGGGTCTCACGGAGAGGTGTGCCCACCACAAGCAAAGGTGTGCAGCTGGTGAAGAATGGAGGAACTAGACCTGGACCAGGATTACCGGAGACTTCTGGAATGCAGCAAGAGATGAAGGTCTTCCGGGGGAAACAGGCAGTGCCTGTTGGTCTAGCCTGAAGAAGGCCATGGGCAGTGCCCGAGCAGGCTGGTCTGGTGATCACAGGAGCAAACAGAGTATCTGAGTGTAGTGTAAGGGTCAAAGCCAGGGTATCCATCTGAGAGTGGTCAACCAAAGCTAGGATCAGTTCCAAGGTCAGTCCGTATGTAGTCAGGATGAGCAAAGGTCAGTTCCAGGTAGTGCTCAAGCGTGGTCAGAAGACAATCAGTGGTCAGTTCCAGCAGCAGTCAAATGTGGTTAGAAGGCAAGCAGTGGTCAGTTCCAGGCAGCGGTCAAACATGGTCAGGCAAGCGGAGGTAGTAACGTGAATCAGTCTGAGGAGGTATGACAGAGGAGAAATGAAGATCAGAAACCAGAAGAGATGCTAGAACGCAGAAGGACCATGGGAACACAGGAACACAGGAGCACTGGAACAAGAAAGGAACACAGGAACTCGGGATCACTTGAACAAGACATGAACGCAGGAACACTGGAACAAGACTGGAACAAGGAAGCAGGTAATGCAGGAACAAGGAACAGCAAACTAGTAACACCGAGGTATCGACCCGATTGCCAAGGCAAGGCTCTGGGGACTGGGCCTTGCCTTATATATCCAGGTTAGAGGCTCTCATCATCGGGCGCTGCGAACTGGCTTCCTGCGCGGGGCCCTTTAAAGGGCCGCACAATCCACACGCGCGCGCCTAGGGGCAGGGCCGACACCAAGGAGGACGCCGAGCCCCGGCATGAGGAGCATTGCGAGTTGGAAGGTCCTGATGGGCCTGGAGATGCCCGGGGATGCTGAGGGCGAGAGGCACTGGCGGTAGCTGCGAGGGACGAGAAGCCGAAGCTGGTAGACGGTAGCTTGAGGAGAGCAAGCCTGGTCATGGCACCAACACAGCTGGGACACGCAACAACCAGCCAGCATCCTGCAGCTGTCCTTGCTGCTCACATATGCTGACATAGGCATAGTAGGACATAGTTCATTAAGCAGCTTTATACTTTTCCTTCTTGAACCTCGAGTCACTGCTGAAACAACAGTTGTTACCCTCACTCTGGGTCACTATTTCCTTGGGGGTTAGAGTATTCTTTGGTTTTGGCATGGTCACAACAAACATCATGGTCACAACAAACAAGCTTTCATGCATGAAGGCGATAACCCTTACTTCTGTCCTTTGCCGGAGACCTACCACCCTTAATAATGTCCTCTACATAAGTCTAAGCTTGCACAGGTATTGACTCCATCTCATCCCAAAATTAAATCAGCTTGAAAGGGTCTTCCTCCCCTTTTGGATGGAAGACATGTTTCTCAAGGGAATCTGATTTGTCATGGGTCTGCAACATGTCTATAGCACTCATGGACTGCAGGTCCTAAACCGGGGAAGCTTGCACAAAGCCATCCACCTTAAGCCAGCCGTGATTCCCTAGAACCTCCTCCAATAAATGGTCTTCTATTTAGGGATTCTGAGCCAGAAGATAAACCTTCTGAATTTGAGCAGGAACTTCATTTTCCGATAAGATCTGTGACATATCAGGCAATGGGGTTTCAGGCAGTGGGGTATACCCATAAGCCAAGGACAAATTAGGGTATATTGAGGTGGCCATGGGGGCTGAGGATTGTTTCCAATAGAGCCCTATGAATCATAAGGTGGGGGACTAAGCATCCCGAGCCCCTGCTGCAATAACTTAGCTCCATTCTGTACTAATGGGGGGGGGTTATGCAACCTAACCCTGCTCTATACAAGATCCCATAACCCTAACATTTGCAGATCCCTGTCATGAGATTTACCCTGTTTATGTTTATTGAGAAAATTCCACAATTCAGCAACAACAGAGCCAGAAAGGGAATCCTCTTCTGGCCAACTCACATAGGGGCTGGACTTGGTGGCTTTAAACCATTTCTTATTATGTTCCTGTATAAGTTTCTTATTGAGGGGAAATACAGAACAACTAAATCTACAAGTAGCTTAGCATTAGGGTCAGACATAATCAACCTTCAGTATCTGCATAAAAGATAACTAAAACATAAGTGGATTTCCTCACAAGAGAATACATCAATACACCCCTTTATTTACAAGTAACTAAACAAAACTTATGCTTATAAAGAAGCAGAAAAATGATTATACTTACAATCGCTGATCCTATGGAGTTGTCATCATTTGGTATTCCTGCATTTACTTTCAACTGTACATCCCCTTCATCTCAGTTGGGGTATTTCGAGGTCCTTTCACCCTGCAGAGAAAAGCAACATTTGCAGCCCTCTAGGCCATGCCATTTTTTTAAGATGGCGCCAGCCATCCATTGCTCCTACCATGTGACAGAGGTTGGCCAATGGCACCGATAGTCCCTGTCGCATGGTAAGGGCAAAGGGTCACTGATGCCATTTTGTTTACTGGTAGCCGATGGCCCAAGAGCAGGAGATTGCTCCCGGGACCCCCACTGAACCACCAGGTACTTTAGGCAAGTTTTTTTTTTTTTGAGGGGGTCAGGAGGGTGGGGAATTGTAAGTAATTAAATCTGAAGGGTTGGGGTTTGGTTCCCACAGCGGGCCGATAACGAAGGCCAAACCAAAAGGCCCTCCCAGGTCTCGCTTATGTGCTTCGCATTGTGCCCTTCCAATTGGATGGGGAAGATCAGGTCTTCATTTTGGACTCTTGTGCCTGGATTTTCAAAGCTTACGTGTGTAAAACTCGGGGGTTTACGTACGTGGCCGGCCTTAGGCACGCTGGGCCAATTTTCAAAGGGTCTGGCCACTTGCATAAACCCCCGGGACATATATAAGTCTCAGGGCTAACCAAAGGGGTGGTCCAAGGTGGTGCGGAGCTAGAGGGACCCGGCACAGCGGCCATTTGCCATTGTGCAGGGGGATCACGCACTGGCAACTTGCTCCTGCTCAGAAGCAGAAGCAAAAGGTAGGATAATGAATTTGGGGGTATTTAGGATATGGATAGGGGGAGGGCAGGATAGGGGAAGGGGAAGGGAGGTTAGGCTAGGGGGTTGGGAAGTTCCCTCCCAGTCTGCTCCTTAATTGGAGCGGACTGGGAGGGAACTGAGGAAGGCCCTGATGCATCGCCATGCATAATTGCAGATCTGTTCCCCCCTTGCATGCACCGACCAGGCATTTTATAACATGTGCGTAGCGGTGCGCGCATGTTATAAGATCGCGCGTCCATGTGTGTGTACTGGGTAGTGCGCGCTCATGGACGTGCGCACATAACATTTTAAAATCTACCCCTTAATGTGGCCAGTCTGCCACATTCCTGGCTTAGAAATTCAGCTTTTGTGCCGGGGTAGTAATGAGCCCACTCCATCATAAATGGAAGATTATGCACATACTTTAGATCCCAGCAGTGTGCACAATTTTTTGCTTACTTGGGATCTCTAGTATGCATGTATTTTGTGGAGCAAAGATAAATGTATTTTTAAAAGCTGTGCAGATGGCTCCATGCAGGTTCTAAAATACTTGATGAAATCCCCATGAAACCTGTATCTGCGTATATGGGACTACATAGACTTGTTTGAAAGTTACACTTCCTATATACAGTGTTGCTTTCAGAAAAGGGACCTTGGATGTTAAGTATTTCATATAGGAAATAGATCTCAATAGCTTGTCTAGTTATTTGAAGTGGATATTAGAATCAACTGGGAATTAATGCTTTACTGTGCACTAACTGATGAGAAAAGCAGGCACATGCAAAGCTAATTTGCCTGTGAATTTAGACTGTGGAATATGGATTGTTACTTACATCTCCTATTTTCACTAAATGTAATCAACTAGCTTCTATAGAGTCTACTTTGTTTTCAATAGTGTCATATATCTATTACTGAAAAGGTGAGTTGTTTCCAAATCATTGTAATCCTTTTGACTGCATTGTAAGTTCAAAAAATATTTTCAAAAATTAGTTTTCTACAGATAAATTAATAATTATCCAATGTACAAACAGGACAAAAGACAATGCATTTAATTCAGCACTCTGGTTTTTAAAAAAAAGTATGCAATTGTGAACCCTAAATAAATCATAGGTAGATATGTCATGAAAATAAGGCACTAATAACAATTTAAAAGCAACCAAATAATAATAATTAGCATGAAAATTATGTAAATGCTCCCAAAAATATTATTATGCAAATTATATTTCTTCTAGAAAATGAAATATAATCCTAATTTTCAGTGCATGTAGGAATGGATACAATTTTAAGATTTTGAATGTATTAAATCATTTTCTCTGCAGCTACATTATTAATTTACTGTATGCAACTGGAAAATATATGTTGCTTCATTTAAATCTTTTGTTCTGACAGACATCTTCATTATGGGAAATTCTGTAGCAAAAATAGGTATATGGGTGAAACTTTTGGCAAATTCAACCTTTTCCAATTTATAACTGATCATACCTGTTTCACTTAAATCAAGTTCTTTATGAATAAACTATATTTCTTAAAGAAATGAAAAGTTTCTAACACAATGATTCTGGTTAAAAGCTTCAAATATGCAGAATGAGTTTGTATTAGTCTGATTTAGGGGCTCATGTAATAAAAACTTGTACAAAACTAATTTTTTAATATAGGCTTGCAAAAAATGTAATAGGCATGTTAAAAATTCACTAAACGAGCGATGCAAAACTTTTCAGCTTGCACACGGTCATAAATGTAAGAAATAGTGTGCACTGCTCATCCTGTTCTCATGCATGGAAACCCAAAAAATGCATTGGCTAAATCACATGAGCATGCTTCTTACTGAAGGCACTCTGAATAGCACATGCACGCTAACATAAGCATTCATGTGTCATTTATAGGATAGATATGAACCACTCTCCAATATACTGTCTTCATTATTGTAAATTCCAAGGCCCTTTTCCCTAAAGAATTACTATTTTAACATTAGAGTAAGTATTCCCCATTTCTGAGCTCTGCCTCCTCCATCCTGTCATTCTTATGATTAATGGTCCAATTACAATAGCGGCAAGTCCAAGGAATAGCAAAGCAAAGCGTTGGGGGAGTTGTTCCTTCTCTTTCCTTTCGCATTTCTGCTTCAAAATGGATCTTTCAAGTTATGCTGAAGATCTAGGTCTCACCTATAAGAAGGTTTGGGGCTTTAATTGAGAAGCATACCTTCCTTTGTGAGACCCTGTTGCTCAGTTACTGTCAGGCTTATTGTATTTTATTTCAGCACTTACTGAAAAGATAAAGACTTTTATACTACCTTGTCTTTACCCATGGTTATTTCTCTATCTGCAGCACAGCAAACGTTTTTGCTTTGCCAGCTTTAAGCCTGTCATCCTTATTGACAAATACATGTATGCTACAGTGAAGATGTGTCAAATCTGTGTCATATGACTACTCATAAACACCACAAATACACCAAATAACATAGAAAACAATGCATCTAAAAGGTGCAGACAAGGAGTTTCCATGAGAAAATATATAAAGATGACAAGTGAAAGTGCAAGGCTAATACATCATTCTGTTATTTAATATTCTTTTTTATTTCAAAATAATCCATTTATTTTGTTTCTGTGAAATCTACATTAGCGGAGCCTTGCTTACTCTATATAAACCCACCATGTACTTTAAATATTAGGGACTTCCTAGATTTGAAACTGTATATATAGAAGACATGCAGGACTAAAAAGGATCTAATAATTTTCCTACTAACCTAGGAAGTTTAACCTGAGACAATATTATCCACACAGATAATTTTTTAAAGATGATTTTATATGGCCAAAATGATTTAGATTTAGGACCCAAGGTACTACAGGGTTTTATTCTGGTTTATGTGGAAAATTTTTAGTATATTAATGTCTGACAGAATGCAATTATTTTCTAGTGCATAGCAGAATATCAGGTGATTTTTATTTTGAAATAATTGTGGCAAATTGTCTTTTAAAATTATCAACCATTCATACATTTGCCCCATAAGGTATCTTGTTATAAACAATGGTCCTGGCTCCATTTCAGCAGTTCATTACAAAATCCCATTAGATTAACTCTAGAGTGATGCCATAGGAAACAGCTATTTATGCTACTATAGGAGGCCCACCTAGTAACTCGAGGTGAGATTTAGATAGTAGTGTAGGGATTAGGGGCCACTCTTACATGCAGAGTGAGACATACGAAGAGAACAGTGCACTCTTGTGAAGGAAACTCACACAACGATGAGAATTGTACAATGTTCTTGCAAGGGTGATGTCACCAGGTACAGAGTCCATCAAGCTAGGTTGAGAGAACACTGTACAAATCTCATCGTTGTGTGAGTTTCCTCACTCCGAAAGACATCAAATCTTCACAAGAGTGCACTGTTCTGTTCATACATCTCACTCTGTGTGCAAAAGTGGCCGCTAACCTCTATGCTACTACCTAAACCTCATCTCGAGTTACTAGGTTGGCCTCCTATAGTAGCATAAATAGCTGTTTTCTGAAATTAATAGCACTCATCACATGCATGTTGATGAGCCTATTAGTCACCCGCAATACAGAAAGTAAAATGTGCAGCCAATCCGCACATTTTACTCTCAGAAATTAACGCCTGCCAAAGTCAGGCATTAATTTCAGATGGCACTGGGCAAGTGTACAGAAAAGCAGAAAAAACTGCTTTTCTGTACACCCTCCGACTTAATAGCATAGCGATATTAAGTGGGAGGCCCCCAAAATAAAAAAAAAACAAACTTATTTAAAAAAAAAAATAAAAAATCTGCCCGCGGGTTTGAAAACGGATGCTCCACTTTGCCGGCATCTGTTTTCAGAACCCGTGGCTGTCAGCGGGTTCGACAACCGATGCCGGTAAAATTAAGCGTAGGCTGTCAGACCCGCTGACAGCCACCGCTTCCACCAATAAGGAGGCACTAGGAACATGTAAGTGTCCCTAGCGCCTCCTTATTAGCGCCAGCCCTAATTTAAATAAAGAATCTCACACCCAGGGGAGGTGCCTGGGCGCACGTCAGGAGAGCGGGCGCTCGCCTCGGAGCGCCGGCTCTCCCGCGGAGTTTACTGAATGGGCCTGATTGAAAGAAATCCATTAAGCAATCAGAAGGATGCTGGACTTTATAGACTTTATGGTCTTCTTTCAACCTAATGGTCAAGTAAATACAAGATATTTAAGGGTAAAACAGGTATTACATTTACAAATAACAATTCATATACCCATTTACAAATTTAATCATTTATTACAAAATATAAAAATACAATAACAACATTCCACAAACTCACATCCCTAATACATCAATCACACATAAACATACTTTATTTATTTATTTATTTATTTATTTATTGGTTTTATATACCGTCATTCGGTAGAACCATCACAATGGTTAACAATAAAAACAGAGAGGCTAAATAACATGTTATAGGAAATAAAATTACTAAATGGTACACGAAATGCAATTACAAAAGACAAAGAATAAAATAAGATCATTAAAAGTAATATTAAGTCAAAGGGTAAAAGCAAGAAAATCAAGCAAGAATGTATTATCAGAATCTCATATGTTTGACGATTAATCTGAATTCTCAAAAGCTTTCATGAATAACCAGGACTTCAGGCCTGATCGAAATAGTTTTGATCTGATTATGTGGGTAGTAGTAAAGGTAAAAGGTTCCTTATTATGCGGCTCGCGAGGGATATGGTTCTGGCTCTAATGTCACTAAGGGTGTCATTTTCCATGCAGATCTCATGCAAAAAGGAACTTTTCGTGTACAATAGCCAAATCGGGACGGGTTCTGGGCAGCGTCTGCACCGGAAGGGGAGGAGTCAGGGCAGCACCGGGGTGGACACCATGAAGAAACAGCAGACGGCGAAAAGGTAAGGACCCTTTTCGCCACCAGTTTCGCGCCCAATAGCACCACCTTTAACGATGGCGCTATTGGGTGCGAAAGCTGGCAGCAATCGCACTGCGGAGGTGGATCGCTGCCGGCTTTTGCAGGCCCACCCCCCCCCTTCGCCACCTCGCCCCCCGTTACCTCCGGATTTTCTGCGTCCTTAGAAAATCCAGGCCTAAGATGGCTGTTCTTACTGAAGAGATAGCTAATAGTCCTTTGCCAGCAGATTTAAGATTTCTTTGTGGGATGTGTAAATGAATAGCTGTGTTTAGCCAATCAGTTTTCTCACCGTAAATGATCTTATGTAATAGACATAAAACTTTAAACTCAATTCATTGTTAAAAAGGAGCCAATGAAGTGATATTAAGACGGGAGTTATGTGATCAATTTTTTTTTCCTGTTAAAATTCTTGTGGCTTTGTTTTGTAAAATTTGTATGGGACACAAGGTAGAAGTTGGAAGGCCAAGTAGAATGGAATTACAGTAGTTATTGGAAAAAGTTAATAATTGTAATATAGTTCTGAAATCGTTTACGGTTAGGAAAGGTTTTAGATGCCTGAGGGTTAAAGGTTTATTATATCCATCTCTAACTTTCAGGGCAATGTGTTTTTGAGGTTGAGCCTACTATCCAGGTAAAAGCCAAGGTCTCTAGTATAATCAGGGCTGGTGCAAGGTTATTGGGCACCCTAAGTGACCCTTGCGCTTCCCCACCTCCCCCGGTCGCGCCCCCTCTACCTGTTTCAGCTCCGACTGTGTACTTTTCAGGGCCGCGAGCAGCCCTGAGAAGCACACAGTCTCTATTTCTCTTTGCCATGAGTAGGATAGGCCCCGTTTGTGGCATCACATGGCTGCTCTTCAGCACCCCCTACGGCTCAGTGCCCTAAGCGACCACCGAAGTTCGCCTAATGGACTCGCCGGCCCTGAGTATAAATAACTACGGTAATTCAATTTCAATCTGATTATCTTCTATTTTGAAAATTTTGAGAAGAGGAGTTGATTTGTTCATTACAGTTTCTGCTAGCTGCATTGGACAAATCAACTCCTTTTCATCACTTATAGGACCGGATATTAAGAGCTACACGCGGGCGTAGATTTGTGCATGCAACCGGAACGCACAAATCTACGCCCGATTTTATAACATGCGCGCGCAGCCGCGTGCATGTTATAAAATCCAGGGTCGGCGCGCGCTAGGGGGTGCACAATTGTGCAACTTGCGGGCGCCGAGCCGCACAGCCTTCCTCCATTCCCTCTGAGACAGCTCCAAAATCAGAGCAGCCTTGGAGGGAACTTTCCTTCCGCCCCCCCCCACCTTCCCCTCCGTTCCCCTCCCTAACCTGCCCCTCAGCACTACCTAACCCCCCCTTTCCTTTAACTTAGAAGTTGCGCCTGCCTCTGGGCAGGTGTAGGTTTGTGCGCGCTGGCCGACAGCCGGCCCATGATCCCGGGCACAGCGGCAAATGGCCGCTGTGCCTGGAGGCTCCAGTACTGCCCCACCCCCAGACTGCCCCTCTCCGCCCGTGCCCCGCCTCATTTTTCAAGCCCCGGGACATACGCGTGTCTCTGGGCTTGCGCGCGTCGCCAGGCGTATGCAAAATAGGTTCGGCGCGTGCACGAGCGGATTCTCGGGGTTACGCACGTAACTTACGGACGTAACCCTTTGAAAATCCGCATCATAAGGTTTAAAATTCTTTAATAATGTCAATCTTACAAGGAATACCTCTGAATGTGTCTATAACAACACCCCCTAACCCAAACCCACCTACCAAAAACTCACCCCGAATCAAAGTGCATTTCTCTCTCTCTCTCTTTCACTCTTGCTATAGCAAACTGTTGAGTGTGCCAGCTGAAGAAAATTAGGGATCATGCACGTCAGTACTAGCTCTGTCTACTTTTTCTGGGCGTGTGTACATGGATGTACGCTTGCCCTTTCTGGCTATTTAAAATTCATGAAGCTCCCTTGGAGCCCAAATGTGGTCATTTTTGCGTACACAAGGCTTTTAAAATCTACCTCATAACCTTTTTTCTTCATGTTTCATAGTTCTAAATAAAAAATATTGTCTTTGGTAGACATTTTCAAAGAATAGGGGTTGTACTGAAAAGAGCCTGCCTGTTTAATATACTAATTTAATTTCATGTACCAAAGTCATTTACAATAGTTTATCTGAGCGAGCATAATGGCTTAATAATCATCAATAAAGAGCTGTAATAGGCTGGAGACTAGAGATGTGAATCGTGTCCTCGATCGTCTTAACGATCGATTTCGGCTGGGAGGGGGAGGGAATCGTATTGTTGCCGTTTGGGTGTGTAAACTATCGTTAAAATCGTGAGCCGACACACTAAAACCCCCTAAAACCCACCCCGACCCTTTAAATTAAATCCCCCACCCTCCCGAACCCCCCCCAAATGCTTTAAATAACCTGGGGATACAGCGGTGGTCCAGAACGGCGGCGGTCCGGAACGGCCCCCTCAATTGAATCCTGTTGTCTTCAGCCGGCGCCATTTTGCAAAATGGCTGCCGCAAAATGGCGGCGGCCATAGACAAAAATGATTCAACGCAGGAGGTCGTTCCGGACCCCCGCTGGACTTTTGGCAAGTCTTTTGGGGGTCAGGAGGCCCCCCCAAGCTGGCCAAAAGTTCCTGGGAGTCCAGCGGGGTTCAGGAAGCGATTTCTTGCCGCGAATCGTTTTCCGTACGGAAAATGGCGCCGGCAGGAGATCGACTGCAGGAGGTCGTTCAGCGGGGGTTCCGGACCGCCGCTGAACGACCTCCTGCAGTCGATCTCCTGCCGGCGCCATTTTCCGTACGGAAAACGATTTGCGGCAAGAAATCGCTTCCTGAACCCCGCTGGACTCCCAGGAACTTTTGGCCAGCTTGGGGGGCCTCCTGACCCCCACAAGACTTGCCAAAAGTCCAGCGGGGGTCCGGAACGACCTCCTGCGTCGAATCATTTTTGTCTATGGCCGCCGCCATTTTGCGGCGGCCATTTTGCAAAATGGCGCCGGCTGAAGACAACAGGATTCAATTGAGGGGGCCGTTCCGGACCGCCGCCGTTCTGGACCACCGCTGGATCCCCAGGTTATTTAAAGCATTGGGGGGGGGGGGTTCGGGAGGGTGGGGGATTTAATTTAAAGGGTCAGGGGTGGGTTTTAGGGGGTTTTAGTGTGCCGGTTTTCCTGCCCTCCCCCTTCCCCCGATTTACGATTTTTTAACGATAAATCGGGGGAATTGGTATTGTATCGTGGCCCTAACGATTTTTGACGATTTAAAATATATCGGACAATATTTTAAATCGTCAAAAAACGATTCACATCCCTACTGGAGACAACCATTCACAATATTAAGACTCACCATTAAAATTTTTATACCTCATATATGCTTTGACCAGCAACCAGTGCAGTGTATGGAGGATTGGTGAGATCATTTCCCTTTGACTAGGCTCCATCAAAAGTCTTGCCATCAGATTCTGAATTAATTGTAGATGATTTATATACTTTTTGGTTAATCCTGTTAATAAAGAATCACAGTAGTCAAGCTGTGAAAAAAATGAATGCATGAACATAAGAACATAACAAAAGAGTTGCCATATTGGATCAGACCAAAAGTCCATCAAGCACAGTATCCTTTTTCCAACAGTGGCGAATCCAGGTCATATATATATCCAGAAGGATCCAAAAGGTAGTTAGATTCTGTGCTGTTTTTATCAGGGTAAGCAGTGGATTAATTTCCCAAATCCACCTTAATAATGTTTTATGGACTTTTCCTCCAGGAACTTGTCCAAATGTTTTTTAAATCCGGCTACACTAATAGCTTTTACAACATCTTCTGTTAACAATTCTAGTGCTTAATTACTGTATGAGTTGATTAAAAAAATATTTTCTCCTATTTGTTTTAAATATAATAACTGGTAACTTTATTGTATGTCCCATAGTATTTGTACTTATTGAAAGAGTAAACAACTGATTTGCCTCTATCATATCTCTCCTCAGCCATCTCTCTCTTCTACAAGTGGAAGAGCCCTAACCTAGGGAAATCGTTCCATCTCCTTTATCATTTTGGTCACCCTTCTCTGTACCTTTTCTAATTCTGTTATATCTTTTTTGAGATCCGGTGACAGAATTACACACAACACTCAAGGTGAGGTCAACCATGGAGAAATACAGAGGCATTATGATATTTTGTATTTTATTCTCCTTTTCTTTCCTAATAATCCCTAGCATTCTATTTGCTTTCTTGGCCACCACCCCATACTGAACAAATGATTTCAACATATTATCCACAATGATGCCTAGGTCCTTTTCCTGGGTGGTGTCCATTTGGAACCTTGCATTGTTTAGCTACCTTGAACTTGTTCACATTAAATTTCATCTGCCATTTGGATGCCCAGTCTCCCAGCCTCATAAGGTCCTCTTGCAATTTCTCACAATCCTCTTGTGATTTAACAACTTTGAATAATTTTGTATCATCTGCCAGCGTGATCACTTCACTAGTAGTTCCCATTTTCAGGACATTTATAAATATATTAAAACGCAGTGGCCCAGTACAAATTTATGGGGCATGTCACTATTTACCTATCTCCATTGAGAAAATAACATTTTAGGCCTTCTCTCTGCTTTCTATTTTATTAACCAGTTTCCAATCCATAATAGGACATTGACTTCCACCCCATGATTGTTCATTTTCCTGCAGTCTCTCATAGGTATTTTGTTGAATGCTTTCTAAATATCCAGATACACTATATCAACGGACTCACCTTTATCCATGATTATTCATGCCTTCAATAAATGTAACAGGTTCATGAGCAAGACTTTCCTTGGCTAAATCCATATTTGATTTTGTCCCATAAAACTATGACAACCTATAAATTCAGTAATTTTCTTCTTTATAACAATGTAGAGATCCATTGGATCCCTACCAAGCACAGGAATAGGAAAAAAAAAACCACTTGTTCTGGGAGGAAACATAACCATAGTGTGGGTATATAGCTCCCCCATGTGGAAAAGAGTATTTGGTAAGTTCCTCTGCTATACAAGCTTTGTCTACTATCTTAGAGGGTGGATTTTAGATTCTTTTTTCCAGAGGCAGCATGTCTTGGATCTCCTCTGCTATTTTCTGTTGCTTGACTCTTAACTTCTCCATGGAGACTCCAATTTTGGATATGGGCATTTCTGTCCACCCTCCCTTTTGTTTTTGTAATTTTGATGCTTTGA
Source organism: Rhinatrema bivittatum (assembly GCF_901001135.1). Classification (NCBI taxonomy): domain Eukaryota; kingdom Metazoa; phylum Chordata; class Amphibia; order Gymnophiona; family Rhinatrematidae; genus Rhinatrema; species Rhinatrema bivittatum. Next base: position 456,349,738 of record NC_042615.1, on the reverse strand, counting down.
GTTCTGAGTACCCATTAACTAGGGACTCAGTTAAATTATTTTCTTTGCTGATCTAACATCAAAGGCATAGACTGCTTCCTTGAGAAGGAACCTGCAAATCTTCAGCATCCACAGAAGGGATAACCTACAGCATCCAGAGGAGAAGGAGAGAGAAGAGAAAGGAGTTGGGATGGACCCACAAAAGGGCCCATGAATATCTACTGGAGATTTAGAGAAGATGAGTAACAATAGTATTGCTCTGTTACTAAAAAAGGAGACAAGGAGGATAACTTGATGCCTTTTAGGTACTGTGAGGAAACTAAGGAGTTTGGAGGAGAAAACTACATGGAAAGGTAGGAGATAAATAACTGTGTATTTAAAAATGGGTTTCACCTTTCATACTTAACCAACATTGGGATGGAAGTATAAAGCTTGTCCTATGCCAATGGAATGGGAGAAACATCAGATTAAAGAAAGACTGAATCAATATGCTTTAACATCTTAAAATTAAGCAAAACTGTGAAAAGTCACAAATTTATTTAAAGCATTGGTAACACTGAAAAGTGAACTGAAACTCTGAAAAGAATATTTTCATAATATTACACTATGAGTAGATTTTGAAAGGAGCATGTGTGGCGTACATGTGTGCGTGCTACCCGTCGCGCGCACATCTATGCCCAATTTTATAACTTGCGCGCGCAAGTTATAAAATCAGGAGTCGGCACGTGCAAGGGGGTGCACAATTGTGCACCTTGTATGCGCCGAGCTGCGCTGCCTTCCCATTCCCTCCCAGTCCACTTTTATTTTACCTTTTGCCCTTGCCTCTGGGCAGGCACAAGTTGCACACGCCAGCAGTCTGCCGGCATGCGATCCTCCGACACAGCAGTAATGGCACCTGTGTTAGAGGTCTCTGGCCCCACCCCTGCCCCTGCCCCGCCCCCTCCCCACCCCTTTTTGCAAGCCCCGGGACTTACCCGCGTCCCAGGGCTTTCCGCACATCACCGGGTCTTTTTAAAATAAGCCCGGCACACGTACCCCCCCCCCCCCCCCGTATGTGGGTAAATCCTCAGGATTTACAAGCATAGGGCTCTTAAAATCCAGCCCTATATCATTAATAGTATTAAGGAAACCAAAGTCAGCTTCTAGTGTATATTTTGCTGTAAAGTGATGTTAGCGCTGATCAGTGATCAATGTTGTATACAAGAATGGTAAACTGGGACTTAAGTGAATGGAACTCTGAAGTAAGACACTTTAATATTATGAGACGTTTATCACCTGAAACTGTATTTGAAATATGGCCTCTGGTACCACTAACAGGGTACAACCAGCCCAGGGGTTACAACATTTTTTACCATTTTGCCTGACACTGACATCAGGCTGAATGGCCTATAGTTTTCTGGATCACCCTTGGAATACTTTTTAAAAATTGGCATTATGTGGGCTACCCTTCAATCTTCAGATATTGTAAGTGATTTTAATTATAATTTACAAATTACTAATAGTAGATCTGCAATTTCATTTTTCTGTTCATTCAGCACACTGGGATGTATACCATCTGGCCCAGATGATTTGCTACTCTTTAGTTTGTCAATTTACCCTATTACATCTTCCAGGTTCATTGAGGTTTCTTTCAGTTCCTCTGAATTGTCACCTTTAAACATCATTTATGGCATGGGTATCTCCTTTACATCTTCCTCAGTAAAGATTGAAGCAAATAATTCATTTAGTTTCCCCACTATGGCCTTATCTTCACTTAGGGCCTCATTTTCTAAAGTATCGCAGGCCTGCGATACTTTAGGGAATGAGGGGCGGGGGGCCGAAACGGGGGGTGGGCCTGCGCTAGCCAGCAGCGATCGCACCGTCGTGGTGAGATCGCTGCCAGTTTCGCACCCAATAGCGCCACCATAGAAGGTGTAGCTATTGGGCGCGAACTCGGACGCGAAAAGGCCCTTACCTTTTCATCATCCATGGCGTCTTCGCGGAGTCGGCCCCGGTGACGCCCCGACTCCTCCTCTTCTGGGGCCGACTCCGCCCCCATTTTGGTATCACGTGTGATCCGTTTAGAAAATAAGGCCCTTAGTATCCTTACTAAAGATGGCTTTAAACTAGAATCATCAGGGATAGGTGGACAAAAGTCTAAGATTAGTAAAACATTAAATATTTATATAGACATGAGAAAGATGGACAATATTTGGAAAGCTAGGTACATTAATGCTCATAGTACTGGAAATAGATTCCCAGATCTACAAGCAATCATTAAAGTAGCTGAATGAGATGTAGTAAATGTCATGGAGGCTTGGTACACAAAAAATTATGATTGGGATATAGTTATATCTGGCTACAATCTATTCAGAAAGGACCAGGTAGGAATGAAGGAAGTAGGCGTGGATATACAGAATTTCAGGGCATATGAGGTAAAGAGGAAGCATTATGGGGTAATTTGGATAAAGGGAATGGAACATCTGATTATACTGGCATAACATACAGATGAAATGAATATATACAGAAAGGAATTGCATATTGAGCAGATAAAAGTCAGTTTAACAACATATTACATTTTATTATGAACAAATACACAACTGGTATACAAAATGTGAATCCCTTAAAGATCTATGCTGTGTTTACATTTCAAATTTACATTTCAAATATACTTATACTATTACTAAAAACAATTACATTTATTAAATCACTCAATTACACTCACATTCTGTTACGTGCCCCGCCCGCGGCCGACCCGCGTCTGGGACTGCTTACCTGCATAGTTCCTCAGCGGGTCCTGGGACGACCTCCCTCGCGGTAGTTGCTAGTCCAGCTAGGCCCCAGTGTCCTGCAGCGGCGGTAACCGGGCCTTCCATCTCAGCGTGCCAGGCCTCATGCCGAGATTCAGCGTTTCCTGCCATGCTAGCCATGCCCCTACGCATGCGCGGACTGCCCGACACTTGTAGGGCCGAGGACGGGTCTTGGTTCCATGGCATGCCTGATTGATCTAACAATATAAGGAAGTTCCTGTCTCCACTTCCTTGCCTTGGCAATTGGGTCGGCTAGTATGCTAGATTGTGTCTGCGCTTGTTCCTGCTTGTTCCTAGTCTCATTCCAGGATCCTTCTGTTCCAGTTCCGTTCCTGACTTGTTCCTGAGTCCTGCCTGTTCCTGTGTTCGTCTGTCTGTCTACCCAGGTAATACCCTCGGCCTGACTTTATGGTACTGACCTCGGCTTGCTCCTGGCCTGCCTGCCTGCCTCAAGACCTCAGCCTGCTCCAGACCCACTCACCTGCCTGCCACCTGCCTCAAGACCTCAGCCTGCTCCAGAACCACTGGCCTGCCTGCCTCCTGCCTCAATAAATCTGCTTGCCCCTGACTTTGTCTGACCTCCAGTATCTGACCCTTGCTTCATTGACCACTCCTCGGACTGACCTTTGGACATTGACCTTTCGCCTGCCTGACCTTGTCTCCAGATTCTGGCTCTGTTTCTCGCCTTGTCATCACCAACTCTGTTGTGGTTCTCCCTGTTCCAGGTCGAACCTGACAGTGCTCCTTCTGTGTCTGTGGACATGCCAGACTTCCATTCTCCCAGGAGACCCTGCGAGGCCCACCTAAGTCCAAGCGGCCCGGGTCCCTACGGGCTCTTCCCAGGGGACTTCAGGCTTCCAGTGGTGAAGCTCTTCCTAGCCTCTGTCTCCTCCAGTGCTCCTTCCCCTGGAGGCAGTTACCTCTTGTTCCCTTTCAGAAGCCATTCCATCCCTGCCCCAGGACAAGGGTCCACCCCAAGCGCAACAGGTTGCCAAGGCCATGGACTCGGTGGAGTCTCCCGCCTCCAGGGCCCTACCAGGGCTGGCTACCACGGTAAAGCAACATCATCAAACTTTAGAGACGCTGGCCTCTTTGGTAGAAGAACTGCATTCTCAATTACAAGATACAGCAATGGCCAATCCATTGGGAGTCTCGGCCATGATGCTTCCCAAAGCAACTTTGGCACTTCCTGCACCCCCTAGGTACAATGGGGATCCACGTTCCTGTCGTGGCTTCCTTAAACAGTGCTTTATGCAATTCGTACTGCAACCCTCATTGTTTTTGAAGGAGATTACCAAAGTCACCTTCATTCTGTCCCGGATGGAAGGGAAGGCTCTGGCATGGGCCTCTCCTTTATGGGAACGTTCTGACCCCATCCTTTCCAAGTTATCGAATTTCATTACTCTATTCAAGCAGACCTTCGGGGACCCAGGTCATATGGCTGTTGCCAGTCATAGTTTACTCCACCTCCGTCAAGGGTCAAGGACCCTCTCCGAATATACTGTGGAGTTTCGGACTTTGGCCACAGAACCTGGGTGGCAAGAAGATTGTCTGCAAGCCATCTTCCTAGATGGACTCTCTAGTGCTCTAAAGGATGAGTTCACTGTCCTGGAGACTCCCAAATCTCTAGAGGATCTGATCTCTCTTGCCGGTAGGATTGATCATCGCCTCCGGAAAAGACGCCTAGAAGTAAAGGCTCCACGCCCTCCTGCCACATGCTCCACTACTGCATCCCACTCTCCAGTGAAGATTCCGATGTTACCACCTTCCTTCATCGCGGAACCCATGGAGGTGAATCATGGGTGATTATCCCCAACCGAAAATCTCCATCGGAGAAAGGAGGGTGCTATTGGCTGCGTTACTGATGGCGATAAGGCTCCTTACTTTTTCGCTGTCATCAATGTCTTCATGGCATCCACCCTGGTGCCACCCTGACTCCTCTCCTTCCGATGCGGATGCTGCCCAGAACTCGCTCAGTCCCTTCCGGTGCAGACGCTGCCCAGAACCCGTCCAGTCCCTTTTCGCGTGCAATACCTTTGGAAAATGACCCCCTTAGTGAGCACTAACATGACGTTAATGCGCACTAAGCCCCATTAGTGTGCACTAACTCTGAAATTAGGGAAACCTGAAATAAATACCTCATGAACCATTATAAAAATGAAATTTGATAGATAACGACCCGAAACAAAAATAAATCAGTGCACATCCCTACTCTGTCAGGCAATGCAACAAGATGAAACAACTATATTACCAATGACTACAACAGAAATCAAAACGACAATTAGTCCTGTTATATCAGAGAATAGAAATCAAACTCAAAGTTGATTCCTGATGGATGAACTGTAGTAAGAGTATAAATCCAAAATTGTTCTCTTTGATTGAGTAGGGCCTCCTGGTTTCCTTTTTGTTTTGACTCTGCGACGTGTTCAGTGACTAACCACCAGGAATACCTAAATGAATATGCTTTCTCTGTACAATGTGGTACCATCAGTGCCTTGATCTTCTGTGCAAAAAGGCAGCTTTAATATTCATGTAACCTCATTTTTACTGATCTCCTTGTGAGGTCCACAAATTGTATGTATTCTGTTCATTTATATATTTAAACATTGCTTATACATGAATAGATTATTTTTTTTATTTATATGTGCAACACAATGCATGAAAAATTATTTGCAGTTAACTGAGTGACCTTATAACATTATTAATAAGAAGGGTCCTGATAGATTCTAGATTTAATTTTTTTCTATTTCTAGTTTCAAATTTGAGGCTGATTGAATCTTTATCAAACCAGTTAACATTTTTTTTTACCTTCAACAATCAAGGATTCTTGATGGTGGGTGTTAGTTTCATCTCTAGTGAATATAGAAGTGTCTGTAAAAAGTCTTATCTGCAAACTACAGAGCTACCAGCTTGACTCTCTATCTCACTTCAGGAAATATCGTTACTAATATGATTTTAAAATAGGACATTCAAACACCTGTTAAATTCTGCAAAGTCTGCTATAAATAGTTTCCTTTCTCATTCCTTGCTGTCATCTAACATCATACATTTCTTCTTACAAACATGATGTGTGTTTGTGTGTGCAAAAGGAAAAAAGAGGGAGAGAAAATGGCTAGATTTACATATTGCTATTTTTTGTAATGTTTCATTTATTTTTATATAATTCAGAATATATTCTGTCTTGTGAATCAAGATCTATAAAATGACATAGAGTTATAAAATTTAACAAGCTGTGATAATCTGGTACCATAATTGTCTATTCATACGACGTCATTTCTGTACAAATGCAAATTTCCTTCCATTTGCTTCCCTTAACACCTTATCTGCTCCATTATTTATGGAATTCCAGAAAAGAGAAACATGTAGAACTTGGGCAATATGGAATCAGGGAGTCTAACATTCAAACCTATTTCTAGTACTGGATTTGTGTAGTGAGATTTAATCTAGTATTTTATAAACTATGCAGTGGGATGTGCTGCCCTGAAAGTATGTGCATATGTTTTAGTATTCACAAATATTTTCTTTATCTATTTTATAAACATACACATATAGGGGTAGATTTTCAAAAGCCTATGCGCATAAATCGGGTTACGTGTGCCAGGCCTATTTTAGAAAGGCCAGGCGACGCATGTAAAGCCCCAGGATGTGCGTATATCCCAGGGCTTTGAAAAAGGGGTGGGGAGGGGGGTGAGGCAGGGCCAGAGGCCTCCGGCACAGCGGCCATTTGCCACTGTTGCAGAGGATCGTGTGCCAACAGGCTGCCAGTTTGTGCAACTTGTACCTGCCCGGAGGCAAGCATAACAGTTAAAATGAAGGTCAGGAGGGTTTAGGATAGAGCTAGGGGGGCGGGAAGGTTAGGGGAAGGGGAACGGAGGTTAGGTTAGGGGGTTGGGAAGTTCCCTCCGAGCAAGTCCAAAATCGGAGCGGCCTGAGAAGGAGCAGGGGAAGGGGGAGGCTGCGGGCATCAGCATGCACAAGTTGCACAATTATGTACCCCCTTTATTGTGCCCGACCCCTGATTTTATAACATGTGTGCACTAGGGGTGTGCATTCGTTTTGAACTTAAATGGAAAACGCAACTTATTTTTTTTTTTAACTTAAAAAAATGATGAGGCGTAAACGATCGGATTTCCAACTTATTCAACATAGCTATGTTGAATACGTTGGAAATCGCGATTGTTGATCTAAATAAAAATTTAAACCCCTCACCCTCCTTAATTCCCCCCCCCCCAAGACTTACCAAAACTCCCCAAGCTGGCCAAAAGTTCCGTGAGGGTCCGGGAGCGGACGCGTGGGGAATCACGTGACGTCCGCGTCACTCCGACGTGACGCCAACGTCACGTGGTCCATCGCGGTTCCGCTCCCGGACCCCTCGTTGGGCCCAAACGGCACTTTTGGCCAGCTTGGGGGGGCCTCCTGACCAACGAGGGGTCTGGGAGCGAACCCGAGGGGAATCACGTGACGTCGGCGTGACGCCGACGTCACGCCGACGTCACGTGATTCCCCTCGGGTGACACGTGATTCCCCTCGGGGAATCACGTGACGCCGCGTCACTCCGACGTGACGCCGACGTCACGTGCTCCTTGCAAAGGAGTTCAGGAATGGCGTCCTGACCCCGCTGGACCACCAGGGAGTTTTGGTAAGACTTGGGGGGAGGCGGGATTAAGGCGGGAGAGGGGTTTAAATTTTTATTTGCACATATGGACATAGACTCAACTTATGGAATTCTCCATATGTCCATATTGACCGCAAATGGGACCCCCTTTCGACTTATGGACTTATGAACTTAAACTTTTGGTCTGCACATCCCTAGTGTGCACCTGCGTGCGCATGTTATAAAATCGGGCATCCATGTGTGCACGCCGGGTAGCACGTGCACTTGGATGCAAGTACACAACCTTTTAAAATCTACCCCATATATTGCATGCAGGAAATACAATAAAGCATGTAATAACCCCAGTTTACAGTATCTGTGGAAGCAGGTATATATTAAAGTGTGCATGTACACTGTTTTGAAAATAATTTCTTGCACGTGACTTGAAATCACCACTTTGCTGATACCTCTGCCAGTTCACCCAGTCCATCTCCAGGTCACCTACACCCTGAAACCCCACAGGTATACTTAGATCTCCCACCCAAAATTTGATGATAAAAGACAAGTCCAATTTTACTTGTCAAGTCAATTAGCAGGTGTAAAATTATACGAATAAGTTTGATAATTTATAGACATAAATCTCTTATAAAATATTAACTTCTGTGCGTACTTCTTGACCCTGCCATAGAATACCCCATACTTCCCCTTTTTATGCTGGTAAATGTGCGCAAATCCCGAAATGCGTGCATACTTTAGATGTTTATATAATAGCATGTACATGATTACATGCTACTTTCTCATGTATGCTATTTTTCTACTCATAAACCCTTTGAAAATTTACTCATAAGGGTCCAATAATCAAAGAGATGTAAATGCATGTTTACCAGCATGAAAATATGTTTTGGGGATGGCCCCATCCCCAGCCGACCAGTCAACCTTCCTGCTCTGCGCGGCCAGTGCCGATCTGTCGGTATCAGGAGCCACCGTGAGCTGCGAGCCGCCTCCAGACCAACGCGCGAAGACGCCTCCCACCGCGACGCCAGGCCCGCCCACGGTGAGATCATCAACGTGCGCCAAATCCATATTTAAAAGGCCCCGAACACAGGCACCACACACCTCGCGCCGTGCTCCAAAAGGGCGTGTTAGTGCGCCCCTTTGTGCCGCCCCTTCTGTCCTCACAACCTCTGACTAATAACATATTCATTATCTCCTAAAGAACCCCGAATCCAGAACCCACCTCCCCTCCCCTTTTCAGACTTATCCGCCCGCACCCACACCTTCAACTTCCCCCAAGAAAGCCTAGCCATTTTGTACACTCAAAACAACCTCCTTCCCTTCCCTCACCTCAAACCCCCAACCCAGTCTCAGCTCCAACGCTAAGCACATCCTACACAGCCAAAGTCCACCCAAGCAACATCTCTACCCAAAATGTACCGGGGACATATATCCACAACAGCAAAATGCAATTGGAGCCAAAAAACCACCAAAGCAAACCACACAAACAACCCACAGAAGCTCACAACAATCCTCATCAACCCAATAACTCAGTTCACATCCCACACCATATTAACTCTACTATTACTTAATGCACAATCTGTAACTAAAAAGATCCCAATAATACATGACCTCCTAGGTGACACTCGACCCTACATACTCTGCATGATGGAATCCTGGCTTAAAAACTCGGACATTGCCCTCAGCAATCAGTTACCCATGTCAATCTATGACATATTCTCCATACCTAGACCAAAAAGAAAAGGAGGTGGACTTCTACTTATGGCACTAAAGAAGCTAAAACTCAAACTCCACACCTTAAACCTACCACCACCTATTGAAATAAGTCTATTTAAATCTAAACACCTTCAAATCCTCCTACTCTACTCCCCTCCTGGAGCACTCCAACAGAACCTGTCCACACTAATCGAATCCATCACATCCAATCTCACCATGGACACCCCTGCAATTGTCCTAGGCAACTTCAATCTTCATATAGACAAAACACCTCGTACTGCCACCTGTGAATTCCTCCTAGAAACAATGACAGCAATCGGCTTCAAACAAATTGTCAACGTCCCCACCCAAAGTCAGGACACACACTAGATTTAATATTTATCAACAATCAAATATCACAGAACAACCCACCCACGGTCTCTTCCATCCCCTGGTCAGACCATAATCTCATTCAGACCAATCTACATGTGCAGCACCCATTACAGGAGACAAATAACCATAACAAGTACATCAAATTCACCAAACTATGCACAACTGATCAGCTCACTGAAATACTACCAGACACACTAAAGGCATTCAACAAGAACGACGCCAATTCCGCAGTCAACTCTTGGATCTCAATCAATGCTGAAGTAGCAAAGAACAAGTGTCCAACCATTACAAAGAAAATCATGACAACTCCCAAATACAAAGCCCCTTGGAACACCCCCAAGCTAAGAAACACCAAACGGCTTCTAAGGCAAACCAAATAGAAATGGAGAAAAGATCCAACCCCCTGACTAAAGGACAAATACAGAACCATCTTATATATATATACAAGCTAGACACAGAAAAAGACAAATGAGAATATTATGCCATAAAGATTCATGAATACCAATTCAATCCTAAAACACTCCGCATATGTTGCTGCACTGACACAACCAGCTATCAACACAGCCTCACATGACAACCCTATGAGAACCTGCGAAGACCTCGCTCACTTTTTTAAAGACAAAATTGAAAACATAATCAAAACTAACCAAAACCCGAACAAGACTGTCACAAAAACTTCAAACCTAACTACAAACTCATGGACTCAATTCGATACAGTTGCATCCACCAAAGTCGTATCAATCATCCACAAACTAAATCCTGCAGCTCACCTACTTGACCCCATCCCTATAAAACTCCTAAAACAAATCCACAACATCATTTCCAAACCTATAGCAGACATAGTCAACCTGTCTCTCAGCAAGGTACCTTCCCAACCCTCAAAAAACCTCAACTTGATAAATCTGACCTATCAAACTATAGACTCATCTCAAACCTACCATTTATAGCTAAAATCCTGGAAAAAATCGTCAACAGACAACTCATTGAACACATGGAAAGTCAGAATATCCTATCCCCAACCCAACACGGGTTCCGAAAACATTTCAGCACGGACACTCTATTGATCACCCTCACCGACTCTATTCTCAAAGGACTTGACAGCAGGCATTCCTTCCTACTGATCCTACTAGACATCTCAGTGGCATTCGATACTGTCAACCACAAAACCCTTCTACACAGACTGAGTGAAATTGGTCTATGCAACTCCACACTTAAATGGTTTAAATCATACCTGTCAGGCAGATCATATAAAGTCAGGATAAACGCATCAGAATCCAAACCCATTCCACTTCAACACGGAGTACCTCAAGGACCCTCCCTCTCCTCAACCCTCTTCAACATTTTCATCTTACCTCTCTGCACCCTCCTAACTGAATTAGGTCTAGCCTATTTCATCTGTGCAGATGATGTACAAATCTTGCTCCCACTAAAATCATCACTTGAAAACACGCTAAAACTCTGGGACTGCAATCTACAAAGGATAACCCAACTGCTCTCACAAATGTCACTCTCGCTCAACCATAAAACAACTGAAATTCTATATATAAAAAGAAAAACCACCACAACCATCACTCAAAACCTCCCAACACCCATGATGGTCCATCAAATAGTTCCCAAAGTCAAAGCCCTAGGCGTCATCCTAGATGAAGATCTAAGCCTTAAGAAATACACCAACACAATAATAAAAGATGGATTCTACAAACTACAAATCCTAAAAAGATTCAAACCACTTCTCTACACCCACGACTTCAGAATAGTCCTTCAAGCATTAATATTCTCCAAACTTGACTACTGCAACGCTCTCTTTCTTGACCTCCAAACAACCTCCATCAGACCACTGCATCTCCTGCAGAACGCAGCAGCAAGATTACTCACAAACACCAAAAGATCAGAACATATCACACCAATTCTCAAAAACTTGTATTGGCTTCCCATCCCTTTCAGAATACAATACAAAGCCCTAACCCTCATACATAAAACACTCTACAATGATAAGCTTAAATGGCTGACTACGACAATCCATTTTTACAACCCACAAAAGAACCTCTGCTCCACTAACACTGGACTGATACCTATACCTTCTCCAAAATCCACTCACCTGACCTCAACATGAGAACGTGCACTAATCATGGCCGGGCCCTAGCTCTGGAACAACCTGTCAGTGCAACTAAGAATGGACTCTACAACTCAATCCTTCAAAAAAGCCCTCAAGACATGGCTTTTTCCAAAAGTCTTCCCATCAGCTAACTAATTGACTATCTACCATCCAACCTAGAAGACCACTCCCCCCACCCCTGCAGACCCACCGACCAACCCACTTGCTCAGAGATTTTCAAAACGTGCATCATGTATCTTCTCCACATATCCTATGCAGGAACCAGTGGCTCTTTGGGGAAAATTAATATACGTAGATTCCTCCCCCATATTTGATTTTCTAATTGTTCCATTCTAAAGGATAGTAAATGATTGTCTTTGATAACATTCTGCTGAAGCTCTGAATACTCTTTAATTTCCTTCTTAATAGAATTACAGGAGTCTTTATTCTTTTACACAATCCTTTCAAACAAATCCACACGTTTCTTCATTTTAACATATGAATTAACTATTGAATTTGCTTGAAGTAGCAGATTCTCGTTTAAAGACTGTATTGCCTCCCATATTGAGTCTAAAGTAATGGAATCTGGTCTTACCAGATGAAATTTCCAAGGGTCTGTTGTGGTTAATCCACCCTCCAGTTGGCGGGCCTCTCTATTGCCTGCAGCTTCCCCATATCCAGCGAGGCTCTGTGTGGGGTTCACAAATCCTCCATTGCTGGAGAGTTCTGGGCTCAGGGCCACTTCCTCCAACCCCTTGCACAACTCCACATCACTCAGTTGATCAATGAGCCTTGCCTCCGCTGAGTTATCTGGAGGTCTACGATCAGCCTGGGACACTCGACAATCCTTGATGCTGAAGGCTCTCTGCAATGCTGCCGCTCAGCGGCATTTCCTGGCTCTAGCATGGCCCAGTGTGAGTCGTGTCCTGGCCCTGCCCACCACAGTGCGTCATCACCCCTGCTGGAAATCCCCGCGTTTACGCGGGAAATTCTGATATTTATAGCCCCGGTTCCAGCAGAGCACTGCCTCGGCTACAGGCTTGCTTGTGCTAGTGCTCTCATTGGATTCCCGTGATTCTTGTGTTCCTGACTCTGAACTGTACCTGGATTTGTCTGCTTGCTATCTGCCCTCGACTTGGATTGGATTTGGTTCTTCTCTTGCCTGCTGCTTGCCCTGACGCTGGATTATACCTGGATATTGACTTCTGCTCCCAACCCTTGATTGGGATGGATTGAACCCTCTCACCTGATACCAGCCCCTGGGACTGGACTGGTCTTGATCCTAGCTTGTCCGCTTCGGCCTAAGGTAAGACTGCTGTTCTACTAAGGGATTCACTATCAGATCCGTAACACTGTAGTTCCTGAGGGGTAGTGAGTTCAACTTCCTCTCGCTCTCCCCTCTGCGAAACATCTTAAAGCCTTCGGTCCTCCCGACACAAGTGAGCCTCCATCAGCCCCACAATCTGAGTTGGAGGGACCAGAGATGTTGAATCGTGCTCTTTAGCACGGTGCTTCCTTGCAGTGTGCGCTATAACTTTTATTTTAGAGGGAAATTCAGGCGGGACTGCATTCACTTCAAACCATCAGGCCAGCCACTAGGAACACCCCCAGCCCTTGTACAATTTAACCCAAGGCCCAGGCCTGCCTGGGTTGGCCTCCCAAGGCCCCTCTGAGCCCCACTCTTGGCACAATTCAAACCCAGCCTGGGGCCTGGGTCTCCCCAACTAGGTCTCCCTAAGCTTCTCCCACCCCAATTCAAATTTTCTGGGGCTGGAAACCTCCCAACTCAGCCCTCACTTCCTCCTTCCTGGGTCCTTGAATAAGCCTAAAAGAGCAAGAGTGAAGCCATTGTACAACATTCAACAAAATGGTACCAGCCACACTGGAGGAAGGCACCGAATTACATCATTGGGGTGCTGTTCTCCAGATGGAAAGAACCATTTTTAAAGTTCTGAACCCAGGACAGGAGTACATGGGCTTCACTCCTGCTGTTTATGTTTTCTTAAGGATTCAGGAAGGGGGTAAATGGGGCCAAGCTGGGAGCTCCCTAGTCTTGGCAAATTGTTAGTTATTCTTATTTTTATTTTCTACATTGCTTTCATTTGCAAATGCAAGAAATGCTGATTAAGTAAATTATCTAAACTAAATTAAATTTGAATAGGGGCAGGAGGGGCCAAAGAGGCCTTAGCTGGACCTGGGAAGATCCCTCCAGGTAGGCTCAGTCTATCGGCTAGGTTTGAATTGTGCCATGAGTGGGGCTAGGAGGAACCTGAAGAAGCCTAATCAGCAGGCCTGGATCCTGAATTAAATTGTGCAAGGCAGGAGGGTGCTTGAGGGTTGTGGGAGGCCTTTTTTAAAATACAACAAACATGAAGATAGCCAAACATTTTGGGTATTTTTGTAGAGGACCATTTTCAGTTTGTTTCATTTGGAACAAATCAAAAATGGCCTCATGTTCTATTTTTTTTGCATTGGTTTAAAAATCTTATAAATGGTTAAAGTAGGCAATGCAAACACTTGTATGTGTTCTCTGTGAACCACAGTGACAACTTGAGGACTGGTTCTGTTTTAGAATATGCTTCCATTGATTATTCAGTGAGTGAACAAGTGCTAATTTATACTGTGCTGTAAAATGCAGATTTTTGGAATGCTTTTGCTGTTGACACTGTGTATGTTCCAGCAAGAGAAGATAGCTCTAGTAGTGACATATAGGAGCATGTGTTAAAATGCAGTAAATTTGGGCAATTACCATGGGTAACTTATTTCCAATGTTCTATATTAAAAAATGGCCAATGTCATACTATATGCAAAGCTAATGAGGTGCAAAAATAGTACCTGAATTTTACCATTGAATAAGCACTATCACTGTGTGCTTTATTGCAATGGTAACACATTTTAACATGGTAGTTTGTTGGGATGTGCATTCGTTTTCAACAAATGTGTCATCTGCAACGAATAGGTCTCTATTCCTTGCATTTGTGTGTCTGTGAAAAAAATAGCAATCCCCATTGAAACTAATATTGGGAGAGAGCGTGAGAGAGCAAGAGAGAGAAAGACTAGCCATAATACCAATAGCCTAGTGGCTAGAGCTGTGGACTATGAACCATGAGACTAGGGTTCAAGTCCTGCTGTCACTCCTTGTGACCTTGGGCAAGTCACTTTACCCTCCATTGTCTCAGGTACAACAACTTACATTATAAGCCCTCAGGGGATAGGGAAATACCTACAGTACCTGAACGGAAACAGATGTGATATCTCAGATTGAATGTGGGTATATAAAAAAAAAAATACTAGGTAGGTATTTATACCTCTGAGGCCTACCTATTTAGGTGAGGTGTAGGTATTAGGGATGTGCAGAGGGATGCCATACTTTGTATTTGTCAGGGGGGCCCCCAGATATGTATATGCATTAATTCTTATTCGTTTCTTGGCTAAAATTGAATTAAGTACAACCCCCCACCCTCCTGCCCCCCCCCCCCCCAAGACTTATCAAAACTCACTGGTGGTCCAGGAGCCATCTCCTGCACTCCCTCCCTCAGCTGCCGGTATTCAAAATGGCACCGATAGCCTTTGACCTTCTATGTCACAGGAGCTACCAGTGCCATTGGTCAGCCCCTGTCACATGGTAGGAGCAATGGATGGCCAGCACCTGTGACATAGTGAGGGCAAAGGCTATCAGTGCCATTTTGAATAGTGGCAGCTGACAGCCCGAGTGCAGGAGGTCACTCCCGGACCCCCGCTGGACTTTTGGCAAGTCTTGTGGGGATCAGGAGGGTCCCCCAAGACTTGCCAAAAGTCCCTGGTGGTCCCTGGTGGTCCAGGGGGTCCGGGATCAATCTCCTGCACAGGGGCTACCAGTGCCATTGGTCAGCCCCTGTCACATGGTAGGAGCACAAGATGGCGCCGGCCATCCATTGCTCCTACTCTTGTGAAGATTTGATGACCTTCGGAGTGAGGAAACTCACACAAAGATGAGATTTGTGTAATGTTCTCTCAACCTAGCTTGATGTACCCAGGTAGAGAGTCCATATGCAGATATCATAAAGGAACTGGTGGAGGAGGTGAAATTGTTGTTTCTGATAGGCTAGGCACATTTTATAACGTTTTGGTGAGTACACTAGGAAATTATTGGTGTTTCTGGTAATTACAGACATTATACAACCATTTTTTATTATAGAAACAAGCCATTAAGCCCGTTAAAATGGGCGAGGTATGCCGGCCAGAGCTGTCTATTCTGAGCAGTCACAGCTGCTCATGGGCCCATTAAAATGGGCGATATGTTTGCAGCATGTCGGTCAGAGCTCTGGATGTTCGCGGCATGTCAGTCAGAGCTCTCTTCCGTGCAGTCAGAGCAGCTCTCACATCATTGAGAGCTGTCTCATCCACGCAAGCATGGCACATTGGTGAGAGATGCTCTCTACTGTGCATTCGTGGCACGTCGGTTGCCACTCAATTATATTGCTGATGGTTAGGTAAGGGGTGCTTTTGGGAGGTTTGGAATGCATTATGGGTATATCCATTATTTCCTATGAAAAAATAGTCTTGACTTACAGCCAACTTGAGTTACAACCAGCCCTCTGGAACCAACTGCTTTTGTAAGTCAAGGGTCTACTGTATTTCTACTTTAAGCAAGCATGCACACAGTGTAATTTCTTCTTGGGTTCTATCTGAGAAGGTTGTTTGCTAGACTACCTCAGCTCTGTCAGCCTGTCTTGCCCCTATCAAAACCACAGGGATCAGACTACCTCCACTCTGCCATCCTGTCATGCACCTATCAACTTTCTGCCACTCTGCCTTGCTGCCATACACCAGATGATTCTACTCCTTATAGTGTTCTTGCCACTATCATGGTTCCTCAGTGTGTTGATGCTAGTCTTTCTGCTGCTTTGTCCCTTTATTGGCACCTTGTGGTTTTTTCTGACACCCTTCTGCTTGCTATGTTCCCCCTTCTTTGTGCTGTAGGATGTTGATGCCATTTGCTTGCCATTTTGCCTGTCGTGCTGCCTTTGAGGGTTCATACAACTGTTATCAGTGCTCTCTTTTGAAGCTGTGGTGTGTTTTTGACACTCTCGCTGCTGCTTTGTACCTCTGTTAAAGCACTCTTGCCACTCCTGGTACCCTTTTACCCCTTTACAGTGCCTTAGGCTATTCATGCCACTTTGGTGCCACTTTGCCACAGTCTAAGTACCTTGGAGCTCTTTTCTTGTTCTGATGATTGCTCCCCAGAAGTTTCATCAGAATTGATAAGAAAACCCAAATTCTGCAGCCAAAAATAGGCTGCAAATACTTCCCCCATTGACTTTAATGGCAAAACGAAAAACGAATGAAACAAATAAACAAATTGGTTTTTCCCCCTATGAAACTAATGAAATTAATTTGGGTCCTGGCGAAACAAAAAACGAAATGAAACACATTTTTTCCTTCTGCAAATCCCTAGTAGTTTGATCTTTTGAGACCAGCACATTTTGGTTACCCCACCTGGAAGTTATAAAAGGTTGGTCTGCAGAAATGCTTGATGTCAAAACTACAAGGAGGAAGCAGAGAACAGCTGGACTCATGTGAAGATTATGTTTGATGTGGTAGAGATTAAGAGAGGTGCGTTGTGATTTCTGAGTGGGCTGTTTTGCATTTGCTTTCCTTGACTATTTATTTTCCTATGGCTTTGTTTTGCCAACCCTTCAGTTTGTCACTAGATGGCCCTAGGTTCCTTACCCTCTGACTAGTAACAGTATGGGATGTCCATTCTATTTCAGTCTTTCCACTGATCTTTCTGTGATTTTATATCCCAGAGGCATAAAGTAGAGTTAGAGGTAGAGAGTGAGTTCAGTTTGAGTTAGGTTTTTGAGGGGTAAGGTTTTGTTTTTTTCATTTCTTCCTGCTGAGTTGGGTCCATTAACCCAGCTTGGTGTTTTTTGTATTTAGAGGAAGATCTCTTCTCAGTACACTCCCTGTCTGAGAGGATATGCCTCCCTTTTGTAGAGAGTGAAGGTTTCAGAAGCTTTTGGTCAGGTTTTTGATGTTTTTTCTTATTACAGATAACACTCTGTACTTTGTAAGGGAGCAACCCCTCCGATTCTGAAAGCAGAGACCTTTAAGAATCCCCTCTACTTCCTAAAAGAAACAAGACCAGTGACAAGACTTCCCAGTGTGAGATATTTTGGATTTTCCCTTTTTTGTTTGTGTGGAGGTTTTGTCCCACCTCTCTGCATATTTGGAAGGAGATAGAGAGCTGGAAGCATAAGTGGAACATCTGGCTTCTCTTCCTGATCCTGTGTTCCTGTCCCGGCTCCGTTCCTGTTCCTGCCTTTGGACTGACACCCCAGTTTTGTCTCCTGCTTGGTACATCATCCTGCTTGTTTGCAGCTTGTCCTGATCTCCGGCCTGCCTCATCGGCCTGCCTGTTAGCTGTCTTCCTCAACCCGGTCTGCCTGACACTGCCTTGCCTTCTTCCTGGACTCTTCTAATGAGATACGTGCACCTAATTCCTGCCAGCCCCAGAACCCAAGGGCTCATCCTGAGGGGAATGTGGGCTGGTAATAGTGAAGCTCCAGTTGGCTCTTCTCCACCTATACTGCCTCCTGAAGATGAGGACCACTGGGGGCCTTCCCTCGATGGTGGTACCAACCTCGTCTCAGCTCAAGCGTCCACAAACAGGTTGCTGAGGCCATGGACCCGGCAGATCTGAGTGGTCTTCAAGCCATCCCCGGACTGACTCAGCAGCTTCAGCAACAGCAACAGTGCCTGGATGTCCTGGCAGCCATGGTGGAACATCTAGCCAATCGACTGGACTCATCACCGATGCCTGGCACCTCTCCACCTGTGCCCGTGGCAGCACTGGTTCATGCTGCACCTCTCCACCTTCTGGCACCTCCCCGCTATGCTGGAGACCCAAAGCAGTGCTGAGGCTTCCTGAACCATTGCTTCATGCATTTCTCCTTGCAACCAGCACAGTTTACCTGTGACCAGGTCAAGACCACCTTTATTCTGTCACTGTTCGATGGTAAGGCCCTAGCTTGGGCCTCCCCCTTGTGGGAACGAAGGGATTTCCTATTTGCTGACCTTCTCCACTTCATACAGACCTTTAAACAGGTTTTTGATGAACCCGGATGGCAGTCTACAGCCGCCTCTGATCTCCTCCACCTCCATCAGGGGTCACGCTCCTTGGTGGACTACGCCATAATGTTCCACACCCTAGCTTCGGATCTAGGGTAGCGTGAGGACAATCCTCACAACATTCTTCTAGAGGGCCTGGCCTCAAGAATCAAGGATGAATTGGCTACCCAGGAGCTTCCGGAGGTCTTGGAGGCCCTCATTAACCATACCAGGTGAATCGACTGCTGCCTCCAATAGCACCTATGGGAACGTAAGCCAGGCCATAAGGCTATTCTACTAGCACCAGCCTTCTCCTGACCCCTGGCTCCACCTCTTCCTCCTGAGTCAGCTCAGACATGGAGAGAGGAACCCATGTAGGTTGGTTGCAGTCACCTCACTCCAGAGGAGAAACAATGGCACCGAACCTTATGCTTATGCCTCTATTGTGCCGGCAAGGGTCACATGCTGGACCAGTGTCCCAAGAGGCCAGTGAACTCGAGAACCTAGGTGTCACAGGGGAGATGACCCTAGGCTGCATAAATCCTGCTCCCCAATGCACCATCCTGGTAACTCTTGTCAATCCCGAGGGCTCATTTTCCACGCTGGCCTTCATTGACTCTGGAGCTGGAGGGAACTTTATCCTTTTGGACCTAGTAAAACAACTGAATCTTCCTGTCATCCCCAGGACACCACCGCTAGTGATCTCCTCCATCTGAGGGGACACTTTACCGGGCTGGGTTACCCACATCACCACCCCGGTGAGACTTTGCACTGGGATTCTCCATGAGGAGGAGATTTCATTCTTTGTATTAGAGAAGGCGATACATCTAGTGGTTCTGGGACTCCCGTGGCTTCAGAGACACTCTCCCTGCATTGATTGGGAAACATTGCAACTGGCCTCCTGGGGGCCCAATTGCCATAAGACCTGTCTTTGCGACGTACCCTGACCCAGACTTCTTCTTGACAGTCCTGCCAGCTCAGTACACTGACTTCACAGATGTGTTCTCCAAGGAGATGGTGGAGAAACTCCCCGAGCACTGTCCATTCGACTGCGCCATAGACCTCCTTCTAGACACCACACCCCAACCCCCCCCCCCCCCACCGGGGATGGGTACACCCGCTGTCTCTCCCCGAGACTCAGGCTATGTCACAGTACATTTGGAAGAACCTCGACAGGGGCTTAATCCACCCGCCCACCTCACCAGCGGGTGCCGGCTTCTTCTTTATGGCAAAGAAGGACGGCACTCTAAGACCTTGCATTGATTACCGGGGTCTAAATGCCATCACCCGTAGAGACAGATACATGTTTCCTCTCATTCCTGAGCTGCTGGACTGCCTCCAAGGGGGAAAGATATTCAAAAAACTGGACCTCCTCAGGGCCAATAACCTGGTCTGCATCAAACCTGAGGATGAGTGGAAGACCGCCTTCAACACGCAAGGTGGCCACTACGAATATTTAATAATGCCATTTGGCCTATGCAATGCCCCAACGGTCTTCCAAAACCTCATGAATGAGGTCTTTCATGATATGCTACACACCACCATCATAGTCTACCTGGATGACGTCCTTATCTACCCAAAGGATCTGCCTACGCACTGCCTGGAGTTTTGACACATCCTGCAATGCCTGTGTGAGCATAGGCTCTTTGTCAAATTGGAAAAATATCTTTTTGAATGGAAGTCACTCCCCTTCCTGGGGTTCATAGTTTCCACCACAAGTTTCCACATGGACCCGGAGAAGGTCTCCAGTATTTGGGCTCCGCACCCTACAAAGCTTCCTTGGCTTTGCCAATTTTTATAGACATTTTATTCCCCAATACTCGCACCTGGTGGTGCTTCTAACCGCCCTTAAGAAGAAGGGAGTCAATGCAAGACACTGGCCACCTAAGGCGCTCATGGCCTTTGAGGAGTTAAAGAGGGCCTTCCTCCAAGAGACCTGCCTCTGACATCCAGACCCCTCACATCTATTCGGCGTGGAGGTGGACGCCTCTGACATAGATGTGGGGGCCATTCTTAGTCAACATTCCAGCAAAGGGGCCTTGTTACCTTGCTCCTACTTCTCTCACAGGTTCATGCCGGAAGAGAAGAACTATGGCATTGGGGACAAGGAGCTATTGGCCATTAAGAAGGCTTCTAGGAATGGTGACAGTGGTTTGAGGGAGCGCAGCACCCCATTATAGTTTTTATTGACCATAAAAACCTGGAATACCTTGATCGAGCCCAATGCCTGAACCCTTGCCAGGCCCGCTGGTTGCTGTTCTTCAGCCACTTTAATTTCGTGCTTCGATACCGACCAGTTTCCAAGAACACCAGAGCTGATGTCCTGTTCAGGGCCTACGAAATGGAAGACGTTCCTACCATACCTCAATACAGTCTAGACCCTGCAAAGATCCTCCTGGCTGCTACCCAGATGTTGCCCCTGGGAAAGAAGGTGGTACCCCCCCATCTTTGATGGAGAATTCTGGCATGGGCGCATGACTGTCACTGCCGGACATCCTGGGAGGGCACAAACATTGGAACTACTTCACCGTTATTACTGGTGGCCACAGATGGAGCGCGACACCCGGGCCTATGTTGACTCCTGCCTGACTTGTGCCCAGCAGAAACCCTTGCCCGGGTGCCCCTATGGCCTCCTGCAACCCTTGCCCATACCCAAGGAACCCTGGACCCACATAGCAATTGATTTTGTAGTTGAACTCCCTCCGTCCAATGGGAACCAGGTCACCTGGTTAGCTATCGACAGAATTTCCAAGATGGCACACTTCATCGTACTTCCCAAGCTACCCTCGGTGCCCGAGCTAGCTCAGTTGTTCACACAGCACATCTTCCGCCTCCATGGGCAGCCCCAACATATAGGGTCTGATTGAGGGACCCAGTCCATGGCCAGGTACTGGCGCTACTTGTGCAAGAAGTTTGGGGTGCAACTTGACTTCACTTCGGCATTCCACTCACAGGATAATGGGAAAGTCAAACGCACCAACTGGACTCTGAAGACCTTTCTCTGCTCATTCATCAATGATAGACAGGATGGCTGGTCTGTCCTGCTACCCTGGGCAGAGTTCTCTCACAACTTTCATACCCATTCAGCGACAGGTACCTCACCTTTCCAACTGGTTTATGGGTGACAACCAGTTCCACAGTTACCCATGCTGCTCTCGGTGCCCTCTCCCATGTCTCAACTCACTGCACTCAACTCCATTCCCCCTGGAATAGCACTCAGGACAACCTCCAGTGGGAGGCTGAAACAGCCTAGAAGGCTAAGAAGGGGACCAACAGACACCGCCACCCAGCTAGTCTATTTAAGGCTGGGGATTGGGTATGGCTGAGTACCCGCCACACCTGCCTCCAAGTGCCCTCGATGAGGTTGGCGCCCAAGTATATTGGCCCATTCAGGGTGGCTGAACTTTGGTCCCAGTCACTTACTGCCTGCACTTACCCTCAACCTTGAAAATCCACAACACATTTCATGTTTCCCTTCTGAAACCGCTGGTACTATCCTGGCCCCACCGAAGCCACCAGAGCCACCTGACGTGGTATCCAAATAGGACCAGATTTATCAGGTTAAAGAAGTGCTGGATATGAGACGCCATCACAGATGCTGGGAATACTTGATCACCTGGGAAGGATTTGGGAAGACCAAAGGAGAACACCTGGGAGTCAGCCTCCAACATCCTTGACATCCCGGCAAACCCGGCCCTTCTAAGAGGGGGCATAAAGAGGGAGTACTGTTAGGACTCCCGGCCATGGCATCCTGCAGCTGGGCCCCCCTTACCTGCTCCGACAGGCACTTGGCTCTGGCCCTCTCCCTCTTGACATGGGACGGCCAGGCCCCGAATCCAGCAGTGGTGGCCTGCCCATGCAGCACAGGATGCCGCCAACTCGGCCTCAGCATCCGCCTCCCTAGGCGCGCGCGCATCTCTCCCCTTCTTTTAAAGTGCCCACAACAGGAAACTTCACCGCGGCCCTGAAGGATTATGTCACTGCACCAGGGTATTTAAACCGGCTCAGACATTTGCACTTCGCCTCAGCAACAGGTCCTGCTCAGCCTTGAGTGTGTTGTTGCTACGTCCTGATCCTGTGTTCCAGTTTGCCTTCCTGATCCTGCGTTCCAGTTACCGTCCTGATCCTGCATTCTAGTTGCCTTCTTGATCCTGCTTTCCAACCTCATCTTCCTGATCCTGTGTTCCTGTCCTAGTTCCATTCCTGTTCCTGCCTTCGAACTGACACCCTAGTTTTGACTCCTGCTTGGTACATCATCCTGCTTGTTTGCTGCCTGTCCTGACCTCCGGCCTGCCTCATCATCCTGCCTGTTAGCCACCTGCCTCTACACGGGCTGCCTGATACCAGCTTGCCTTCATCTTGGACTATTCTACATGAGACACCCGCACCTAAGCCCTGTCGGCCCTGGCACCCAAGGGCTCAACCTAAGGAGAACGTGGGCTGGTAAAGGTGAAGCTCCAGTTGGGTCTTCTCCACCTGTACCACCTCCCGACGACAAGAACCACTAGGGGCCTTCCTTCGGTGGTGGCACCAACCTTAGTCTTGGCTCAAGGTTCCACACATGCAACACTACCATTATGGGGGAGACCTGTATGGCACATCTAATGGTACCATAAACTTGCTGGGCAGACTAGATGGACCGTTTGGTCCTTTTCTGCTATCATTTCTATGTTTCTATATTTATGTTTCTATAATATGATCAAATTTGAATTAATGACTGGCAGGGGGACATTAAGTAAATCCACGGCTCTAGCACTAAACTTTCAAATGGTAAACTTTGATAAAATGAGAAAAATAGTAAAATAAACCTGATAGGTACAGCTAAAAAGATTAAGAGTGTGCAACAGACATGGACATTGTTAAAAAATAAAATCTTAGAAGCACAGTCTGTTGTGCGTCCCGCTCGTACCCGACCTGCTCCCAGGTCCGCTTACCCTTCTGCCATACCAGCCAGTCCCGGGTCGGCCTCCCTCGCATCTGCCGCCAGCTCCACTTGGCCATGGTGTTCCACGGCAGCATTCCCCATTGCTTCACCTCCCAGCTCCAGCCAGGCGTCACAGTGGGGCTTGGCGTCCTCCGTGGCATCGGCCCCGCCCCTAGGCACGCACATGCGGACTGACCGGCCCCTTAAAGGGCCAAGGGCGGGTCCCAGCTCCGCGGCGCACCCAGATTGATCCCTGTTCAAAAGGAAGTGCCTCACATCACTTTCTTGCCTTGGCAATCGGGTCGATCACCTGGTGATAGCAAGTTTGCCTTCCTGCGTTCCTGTGTCTGCTGTTCCAGTCTCACTGTTCCAGCGTCTCCAGTTCCAGCGTCTCCTGTGTCTCCCATTCCAGTGTCTCCTGTCTCTCCAGTTCCAGCCTCTCCTGCTCCTTTGTCTCTCCATCCCTGGTAGTACCCTTCAGACTGATCTCACGGTACTGACCTTTGCCTGTTCTTGACTACTCCTTGATTGCTGCCTGCCCTGAACTCTGCCTGGAACTCTGACTATTCTCTGATTGCTGCCTGCCCTGACCTCTGCCTGGAATACCGACTACTCTCGTCTGCCACCTGGAACTTGACCTCCTGCTTGACCTGACTATGTCCGGACTGACCTCTGCTACCGACGTTGTCTCGCTGACCATTCTGCACCAAGACTCTGGCCTTGATTCTCGCTATACACACGAAAACTCTATTCTGGCCTTCTGCGACCTCTGGACTTCCTTGTCTGATCACCGACCACGCACCCTTGTTCGTGGTGGGCACTCCCTTGAACTTTCTCTTTAAGAGACCCTGTGAGGCCCACCTTAGACTAGGCGGCCAGATAACCAAGGGCTCAACTTGAGGAAATCCCGGGTTGCTACTGGTGAAGCTCCAGCTAGCCTCTGTTTCCTCCTGTGCTCCGCCTCCTGGTGGCAGGTGCTCTCCGGGTCCGACCGGAGGGCCATACCAATCCTGCACCAGGCCAAGGGTCCACTCCCAGCACAACACAGTCCAGATGTATTCCATACATTAAGAAAGGTGGAAAGAAGGCCAAATGATTGCCAGCATGGTTAAAAAGTAAGGTGAAAGGGATATTTCAGCCAAAGATCTTCATTCAAAAATTGGAAAAAGAAAATACATCAAAGGTATGCATTAGCATGTTAAATGTAAACAATACATCATATGCCTGTATAGATATTTCCAATTTTATTATATCAAAACTTTAAAAAACATACATTACATATATCACATCAAAATATCATACATCCACTCATCCATATACACAAATATCATGACAAAATTTCAACATTTCATTACAAAATTTCCAAAATTACAATTTAACACATATAAATACATTACATCATAGCTCTGTGATACACTCTGTTGAACATTGTTCCTTCAAAAACCAGGTTATACAGTCCTTCCAATCTTCTGGTAAACTAATATAATACTTTCAATCTTCTCTTTTCTCAATATTCCCAACAAGGGACCCTTGTTTCACCAATGGTTTCATCAGGGGATTAATTTCACATAGGAGCCGTTTAAATCCACACATCTGTTCACTTCAATACCTACTTCAATCAAAAAAGACTTGCAATGTAATCATCTCAAAACTAATTTCAATATTCAATAGAACATTTTTATGCAAATATTCAATAAATATTCCTCACATCTTCATCCCAAAATTTCATAAATAGCTATATTTAATAATTTAAAGGCATCTAACCTAGCTTATTAAATCATTTCAACCCTCATGAATCTAATGTATTAAATCACTAAAAACTAACTAACCTGGTCACATATAATCCGCAGCTAATTCAAAACAACCTATCACTCAACTCTATTTTTTATTGTTTTGACAAAACCTACTTCTCAAAATCTACTCACACAGAAGCGTGCATTGCATCATCTTTCCACTCCAAAGTAACTACTGTCCATCCACAAACACAAGCTAAAAAGAAAAGCAGTAACATATACTGTATAAAATACATGGCGGTATTCCTTATCGAGGAGTACCGACATCTCTCCTGCCTTTTCAGGCTATTTCATCGCCTATCTCTCCAATCCATGGAAGTGGTATAGTGGAGCCGACAGGAGGATTCGTGGCTGAAACGCTGGAAGGACAGGAAGAGCCACAATATGGAGAAGGTGGTGAGTTTTTTCAACCTCCACCAAAACCAGAAGTAATAACACTTGAGGCGTTATGGGACTTGATAGTGAGCTTTGGAAGCTCAACCAGGGCTTGCCAGGGCGAATTGGGGAAGTTAAACATCAAAGTTAACACTCAGAACGCTGTTATTGAAACTAAATTTCAAGAATTGAAAACTCAATTATCAGTTACCCAACAGACTTTGGCTCAAACCCAGGATAGCAACTATAAGCTTATAAAAGACTTTGGGACTTGTTCTCGGAGACTAGAGTATTTGGAAAACCAAACCAGGCATCTTAACCTAAGGTTTGTTAATTTCCCTAGGATACTTGGAGAAGGAATATATACTACATTGAAAAATTATTTCCATCAGATTTTGGCCTTTGAATTGGAGAAAACTCCAGCGATAAATAAAGCTTATTTCCTTATTAATCCTAACAGAGCTGCTCCAGGAGAAGCGCAAGCAGAAGGCATTGAAAACCTCACACAGTTCTTAGAGGATTCCTCGGATATGGTTATATCGAGGTCTACTTTGCTGGTTTCCTTTATACTAGAAAGTGACTTGAATGACACAATGAGGCGATATTTTAAAAATATTTCCTCTTTATTTTATGGATAAACAATACGCATTTTTCCTGACTTCGCTAGGGCGACTCAAGTTTGAAGACGTGATTTCCTTTCGTTAAGAGCACAAGTAATTTCCTTGGGGTATTCATTCACACTTAGATACCCCTGTAAGTGTATAATTAAAAGTTCAAATGAGTGTTTCATCTTCTTTTTCCCTGAGCAACTAAAGTCCTTTTTAAATGCCAGGAGTGGAAATGTAATACCCTCTCCTGGATTACAATAACATCAATATCATTCCCAGTAATTGATCATTAGAAAAAGTCTCTGTCACCGTTAATCTAATTTTAATTTTGTATTTACCTTAATTACTCCTTTGTAATTACTGGCCCCTATCTCTTTTTTTGCTTATGAAGGATGATGATTAATGCATAGTAGTTTTCTGTTCAAAAATCTTATGTAATATTTCTTTTTCTTATTTTTTCTCATCATTTGTTAACAATTGTAAGATGTAATTTTTCTTACCATTATGATTGAAAATAATAAAAAAAAAAATAAAAAAAAAAAAATACACGGCTAAAGTACCAAACCTTGAAAAAAATTTCAACAAACACATATCACCCATCGGTTAATGAAGAAGTATTCTGTGTTACGATTCCTCCCATAGCTGTGCCACGGGAGGCCTCTCACCTTCTCTGGAGGCTACTCCGAAGCCAGGGCCTCACCTAAGTAATCGTCCGGATCTTGCTCCACAGCCTGGGAGGCCTTCGGTGTCAGCAGGGCCTACCCGAGGCTTACTCCACTGCAGCCTGGATGCTCTGGTGTGGCCCACGCCCTTCTCCTAAGGGGCGGGCCCGCGGCTCCTCTCCACTCTTTTAGGACCAGAGAGGTATGGCCCATCTGGACTCCTCCCAGGCAGTTGCCTCCTCCTGGGGTATAAAAGCTCTTCTCCAGCACTCATGCATTGCCTTGCATTGGAGTTACTCGTCTCTGGAGGTATCTGCTTCCAGTGCTCCGTCAGGCCTTCATTCTTTGTTCCACCTTGATGTTCGGTGTCTTGCACGTTCCTGATGTTCCTTTATGTTCGTTCCTGTTGTTCCTGTCCCAGTCCTCGCTCTGACTGCCGGTGTGCAGTACCTCGCTCCTGACTGCCGGTATGCAGTTACTCGTCCCCTTCCTGCGCTGGTCCCACTCCGGCAGATGTATGACAGGGTGGGCCATGACCAGACCAGTGGTACTGGCTGTGTAGGGCGCCCTGAGGGACCGTGCCAACGTCTAAACCTTCCAAGTTCCTGAGTCTATGTCTACAATCTACAGTTCCCGAGTCTTTGTTTTCAGTTCCTGAACCTTCGTTTGTTTTTGTCCTGCGCTGGTTCCGCTCCCACGGATGCAGGACAGGTGGTCTGTTACCAGACCAGTGGTACTGGCTGTGTAGGGCGCCCTGAGGGACCGTGCTAATGTCTGAACCTTCCAAGTTCCTGAGTCTACGTCTAAAGTCTATGGTTCCCGAGTCTTCATCTTCTGTTCCTAAACCTCCGTCTGCCCATGCCCCGAGTCCAGCCTGCTGCCTTTTGTCATCCCAGCAGCAGGTCCGAAAGGGCCGGTAACGGTCGGAGGACTGTTCATTACCAACATTCCATAGTTGGTTCCAGAGGCATGCAGGTCCGGCTAGGGGTAGGGCAGTCTCGCGCCACCAACGCTGACATACGCTACACCTACCCTTGCCGCGGTCCTGATCCACCTGGGATTGTGCCAGGGGCCCCCTCTAAGGGGGACCGCTCTCCCAGTGCTCCCCATAACAGAATACAAGGCATTCCGAAGGCCGTCCGAAACATAACATTTTGTCTCTTGCTTTTCAACTTCTCAACATTTCACCTATCTCCATCAGAACACTATTGGCGTCCCCATTCAAAAAAACGTTGTGGCTACACACACATCGCATCCACACCCCGTATATATCTACTGCTGAACAAAACCCTTCCTCAGTCAACAAGCCCCACCAACTCAGCCCGTGCATTATTGCAGAAAGAACAAATATATATTTTTAATTGGGGTATAATGGAACCGATGGGACTGAATCAGGATGTGGAAAGTAGTGAATACATTTGATTGGCTGAGTTGGTGATTGAAGTAGGTTGTTGCGGTCCTGGTCGCTGGACTCGCAACTGAGTCCTTACATTTCTTTCACCCCCGAACCCCATGACGAAGTCTGGTGTTTTCTAGGCCTTGTCAGGCCTCTTCGCGGCAGCGTCTCCACGAGAGAGATGCCGCCAAGCTCTGCCCACCTTAGGCATGCGCGCATGAGGGGGGAACCTTTTAAAGGCGCAGTGGCGTGAAACTGTGGCAGGCCCCAAGATGACGTCAGACGCTGGCAGGATATTTAAACCCGGCGTCTGACTGAAGACTTTGCCTTGCAACAGAGTTCACTCCACGGAGTTACCAGTTGCCTCGTCATTCCTTGTTCCTGAGTTCCTGATCCAGCTTCCGAGTTCCTGATCCAGCCTCCGTTCTGAATCCAACCTCCGCTCCTTCTCCAGCCTTCCTGACCTTTGGACTGCCTTTCTTGTTTCTGATTCCGGTACGCCCACGGTTCTTCCTTGTCTCCTGCCAGCCCTGACCTCGGACTGTTCTCATCTGCTAGAGTCTGCGCCAGGAGACCACTCCTAAGTCCCAGCAGCCCGGGTCCTCACGGGCTCCTCCCGGGGGCACCGCGAGCTTCCGGTGGTGAAGCTCCTGTCTGGTCTCCCGGCTTCATGCCGCCTCCTAGCCATCTCATCACTGCGGAACTCTCCCTTCTTCCATTCTTCATCTGCACAGCTGGCCCAAGGGTCCATTAACCCCAGCGATAACAGTTTGCAAGGCCATGGACCCA
This sequence comes from Rhinatrema bivittatum, assembly GCF_901001135.1. Lineage (NCBI taxonomy): Eukaryota > Metazoa > Chordata > Amphibia > Gymnophiona > Rhinatrematidae > Rhinatrema > Rhinatrema bivittatum. The sequence continues at coordinate 456,320,539 of NC_042615.1, read as the reverse complement.
GCGGACATTTCGGGGCTGCAGGCCATTCCTGGAATGGCACAATGTCTGCAGCAGCAGCAGCATTGTCTGGACGTCCTGGCAGCTACCTTTGAACGGTTGGCAAACCGCTTGGATGCCACACCTCCGGAGACGCCACCAGTGTACCTTCCGGTACCTGTTCTGCGATTTACCACACCCACTCAGCTATCGGCTCCACCTCACTACTCAGGCGAGGCCAAAAGCTGCCGAGGATTCTTGAACCAATGTTTTATAAGATTTTCACTCCTGCCAAGCCAGTTCCCTTCTGATTCAGTGAAGGTGGCGTATATCCTGTCCTTACTGGATGGAAAAGCGCTAAGTTGGGCCTCACCCATGTGGGAGCGCAATGATCCTATGTTGAATAATCTGCAGCAATTCGTACTAAATTTCAAGCAAGTGTTTGATGAGCATGCATGGCTTTCGACTGCTACTTCAGAACTACTGCAGCTACGACAAGGGCCCCGGTCCTTGGCTGATTATGCGATAGAGTTCCACACGCTGGCCACGGAGGTAGGATGGCGAGAGGACAGCTTGCGTGGAGTTTTTCTGGAGGGGTTGACAACACGCATCAAGGATGAGCTGGCAGCCAGAGACCTCCCAGACGATCTTAATAGTTTAATTGATCTGGATGGGTGAATTGACCGCCATCTTCAGCAAAGGGCTAAGGAGGGACATCCACTGAGCAGGCAAATAGTGTTGGCTCCAGCCTTTTCTAAACCACTGACGTCTCCTCCTCCCCATTCTGCTTCTGACTCGAGCTATCTGCAGAGGAGCCCATGCAACTAGAGCGGACCCCTTTGACTGCAGAGCAGAGGCGACGTCGTCGAGCATTGGGTCTCTGCCTGTACTGTGGCAGCAAAGGCCACTTCCTAGCCCAATGTAAGGAACGTTCGGAAAACGCCAAAGCCTAGGCGCCACCGGGGAGCTACTCCTAGGCTGTGTTAATTCCGCTCCTCAATGTATGGTCCCAGTGACCCTTGAGTACCCTGGAGTGTCTTTTTCCACACTCGCTTTCTTTGACTTTGGGGCAGGAGGGAACTTTATCCTGTCTGATTTGGTGCGACAACTTCAGTTACCAGTTCTTCCCCGTGATCCTCCGCTGCGGATCACCTCTATTCCGGGTACGTTACTGCCGGGAAGTATCTCTGTCTCCACCACTCCCATCACACTCCGGACGGGAGTGCTCCATTCTGAGGAAAGAGGGACCAGCCGGCTTGTCTGGGATTTAATCGCTGGGCTCGACTTAGGAATTCTAAATTCTTTTGATCCGTGTAGACTGTAATGGGGTGTAATGCTCCCTCCAGCCATTGTCTCCACTCCTCGAAGGCCAATTTGTTAGCTAGAAGTTCCTTGTCCCAGATACTATAGTTATGTTCCGCTGCAGAGAATTTCCTGGAGAAATATGAGCATGGAAGTAACTTCCCTTTACTGGAGGTTTGACTGAGTACTGCACCTACTATGATGTTGGATGCTTCCACCTCCACAATAAAGGGGTGCAGTGGATCTGGATGGTTTAGACAAGATTCGAGCAGGAATGCCTCCTTCAACTCCTCAAAAGCTTGGCAGGCTGCCTTGGGCCATACTCTGGTGTCAGCCCCATTTTTGGTGCGGGCGGTGAGTGGTGCAACTTTAAGGGAATAATGAGGAATGAATTGTCTATAGAAATTTATGAATTTCAAGAAGCGTTGTAGAGCTTTTACTCCGTAGGACGGGCCCAGTCTTTAATGGCAGAGACTTTGCCAGGATCCATCTGGAATCCTGTAGAGGAAATGATATAGCCCAAAAAGGGAAGTGACTCCTGTTCAAACAGGCATTTTTCCAGTTTTGCGTAAAAGTGATTGTCTTTTAGGATCTGTAGCACCTGTTTCACATGTTGCTGATGAGAATCCAAATCTTGGGAGTAGATCAAAACATCGTCCAAGTATACGATAACTGAAGAGTGCAGCATCTCACGAAGTACCTCATTCATCAGGTTTTGGAAGACTGCTGGAGCATTGCATAATCCAAAAGGCATTACTAGGTTCTAGTAGTGCCCGTCTCCGGTGGTTTTAAATGGCTCCTATGTGAAAATGAGGTAACCTCCTATATGATGACAATTAATCCCTTGAAAAATCGGTTCCGCCACTGTCCAGCAGCGAGGTTTCGCGAGCGTATGCAGGCACCCCAGGCGATGCGGAGGAGGCGCGCAGTGCGGCAGGGGCCAGTGAGGCTGGGCCCAGGGGCAGCCCATTGACTTCGGGCAGCAAGACGAGGGGTGCTGGATGGCCACGTGGTAGGTTGGCGAAACAGTAGGCCGGAGAACAGAGAGGAGGCAGCAGCAGTAGATCGACGGAGAGGAGAGCGGGCGGCGACGAAGTCAGACGCGGTGTGGTGAGAGCTGGCAGAAGTCGGATGCGAACCATGGGGATGGATGGCAGGAGATGACAGGAGGAACAGGAGCATGAAGTGGGCGTGTCTCAGCATGCGTGTGGTGAGTGCGGACGGTTTCGGGTCAGTGGGGTTGGCAGGGAACGAGATGGGATGTTTTCGGGACATAGGAGGGAGGGTTTAGCTAGGGAGGGAGGGAGTCAGCACGTTTTTGGGGGTTGGCAGGAATGGGACACTAGTTCCCCGGGTTGTGGCGGTAACGGGATGGGAGGTGGTGGGGATTACCCCATTAGAGAAAGTAATAGGAGGCAGGCAATATGGCAGGATGAAAGAGACATTTTCGGAGAAGCATTTTCTCCCAGGGACAGGGATGTTGGCAGAACTGATACTGGGGTCAGTGTTTTTCCCATTGCAGGTGCAGTTGGTGATCAGAGGCAGAAGATACCTTATTCAGAGGAGAGGTGGGTAAAGGACCCACTTTATCCTAGCGTGGATGGACCGGTAGTGGGACGAGCCGACAGACCAAGGGAAGAGGTGGCGAAGTCCCGAATATGGGGAGAGCAGGAAGGTAATGGAGCCCAAAGGGGATCCGAGTTGGAGGTAACAGTTAAGTCAAAGAAGCACAAGCATGTTAGTAGTTCAAGTGATACAGAGACTAGTTCGTCCGACTCCTCGTCATCAGCATCCAGTTCGAGGAGGAGGGACAGTAGGGGTTGTATGGGGCCAGCGCAAGACATGGGGCATCCAGCATTAGCGTCTTTAACGGAATTATGGGAAGGGGTGCTAGTTAAGAAATGGAAATGAATAAAAAAGTGTAAGTATGTTAATATATTCAGTTTAGTGGAGGGTAGATGAGGAGGCAGGAGGAGGCGTGGAGAAGGTAGTAAGAAAAAGAAGAATTTGGATTCGGGCGTAAGGGTCCCCAAAAATCTTTTAAATTGGATTAGGGGATTCTTATGTTTAGCTAGCGTAGTGGGGCATTACCAACCAGACCAGTACTGAGCCCTGTTGGCATATTGCGATAGCATTCTAGGGGCCTTCTGCGATTACGAAGGATGGGCTTGGCTCAATTATGACGAGCGATTTCGAGAGAAGATGGCTGGTAACCGGTTCATGTCCTGGGGGACGCAAGACATTCATTTGTGGCTCACTCAGATGACCAATAAAGGTGCCAAGGTTGCGAAAGCCGATTTCAGCAGCTCGGGAGCGGGGGGGGGGGGGGGGGGGGGAGGGGGGATGCTCAGATTAGTGGAGTCAGCACGGGAGGGCGGAGATGCGGTTTCCTGGGGAGGAGGGTCGGCAGGAAAGGACGGAAAAGGAGTGTTGCCGAAAGGAGACATTTGCTGGTGGTTTAACCGGGCCACGTGTTTATTCCCGGACTGTAAGTTCCGGCATGCGTTTGCTACGTGCAATGGGAGTCACCCCAGCGTCAAGTGTGCACAAACTGGGGTCAAGACAGGGACGAAAACCGGAAAATAAGGATTTGGGGCAGAGAGGGGAGAGGATGTCGGTGTTAAAAAAAAAAAAATATATATATATATATGAAGAAGAAATAAATAATACAATACTAATAAAAAAAAAAAAAATTATTCCGTTAATTTTCAATAAGGTAACCCTAGTCACAAGGTTAGGATAGGGTAGTTTGTATGCCAGTTAATGATCTTTCCAGACTTAGTGAGTATGTGTTGCAGTGGCAGATGGTTTTATGATTTTCTTTGTCAGATGTCGATTTCCTTGGACAATGCGAGGCGATGAATATGCGGTCAGAAGCGGCGCTGGAAGAAGAATGGGCACTCATCTGTGCATCAGTAGCTCCGAGTACTTGGTCTTCCTATTCGAGGGGATATGCCGTCGTGGCTAATTTCTTGGGGAATAGGGGTTGGATGGGGGGGCCAGTAAGGGAGCAGTGGTTGGTGGATTTTGTGTTGGGGGCCAAGGCTAAGGGGGGTACTTTAGCTTCCACCCGGTTGCAGTTAATTGGGTTCTCTTTCTTCCTAAAGTTACGTGGCGGGGGGCAATCCGATGAGCAGTTTTCATTTATGCAAAGTTTTAGGAGGTTGGCAAAAATGTTTGGGTAAAAGAAGGGACAAAAGGTTGCCTATTAGATACCCGGATCTGGTGAGATTAGGGGAGTGTTTGCCATTCATTTGCTGGTCGCCCTATGAAGTTGTTTTATTTAGAGTGGCTTTTCTTGGGCATTCTTTGGTGCCCTGCGTGTTAGTGAGTTGGTAGCCAGGTTGGGTAGGGAAAGCGGTTTCTCGGGGATTAGTTCGGAGTGTGTGGTTATCAAAGAAGGGGAAGTAGTTATCTTCCTTTCACGATCAAAGACAGATCAGAGGGGTAAAGGCACTACAATACGGTTACTGCCGGCGGAGAACACGGTGGTTTGTCCGGTAAGATTGGCCCTACAGTATGTGGGTTTAAGACCAGAAGTTAGAGGGGCATTTTTAGTGCATGAAACAGGCTTGGCGTTGACGAAATATCAATTTGCTCAGATGCTCAAAAAGGTGATTGCAGTGGATGGGAGGGACCCGTATGGATTTAGTACTCACTCCTTTCGTATAGGAGCAGCGACATCAGCGGCGGAGGCGGGCTTTTCGGAGGCTGGAATTAAAAGTATCGGAAGGTGGAAATCTAAAGCGTTCAAGGGGTACATACGATCGGATATGTAAAGTAACTATACTAAGACCAGTAATACGATTGAGCGTGCAAGGAATAGAAGGGGGGAGAGCGGGTTGCAAGGGAGGGGGGAAAAGGAGGGGGGAGGGGAGGCAATGGACTGGGGGCATGTATTAATGCTTTATTTCTCTTACAGCAGTTGGGGGGAAGAGAAGCGGTCCGAAATGTGCCTGGATAGTGGGCCATTCCTATGTACATCGGGCACAGCGACGAGCCATGAAAAGACCGTATGGGGAACACCTGGAGTTGGAGCGTCTCGGGTGGCAGATAGTTTGGTTCAGTCGGTGAGGCATGGAATGGGACAAGTTCCTGCCGTTCGTATGTGAAAGACTGGACATGTGGGGAGTTCCGGATGTTTTATTGGTTCACTTAGGCTGCAAAGATATAGGGAAGAAAACCTGCAGACAGTTGTTGACGTGCATGAAAAAAGATTTGGCGCAAATATGGGCCAGATGGCCTTCTGTGAGGTTGGGCTGGTCGGACATTATTATTCGGTTGAAGAATGCAGAAGAGATGGTGTGGAAGAGTGGGGTTAAAAAGTTAAACAAACAAATGGGTAGATAGATGGATGGGATGGGAAGGGGGATTTTGGATTAGGCATTCGTGGGCGTGGAGTGGGGAGGCTGGGTTGTTCTGCAGGGACGGTGTTCACCTATCTGACATTGGTATGGATCTTTTCAACCACACCATTCAGGAAGGGTTAGAGAAAGAGATCAGCAGCAAGGGATAGAAGGCCGCAGTTGGGGGGAAAAATCATGTCATAAAGGACATGTTTTTTGGTGGCGGATAACCCAAGCCCAGAGTTATTATTGTTGTTAAAGGGGAGTTGGGGGGGGGGGTTGGAGGAGGGGCTAAGGCCCTGCGTAGCCATGGGGGGGGGCTGCTATGCGGGAAGACCAGTGAACCATGGGGCAAAGGTTCCCGGTGCAAGCTTGCTCATGCTGGTACGAAGTGGGGGGGGGGGGGGGGAGGGTATCTCCACCATTAGGGCTCAAGGTGGTGGAGGCTCAGAAGGTGGGATGATAGGGGGAGGGGTTAGGAGTTGAGGGGGTTTATATTAAGATTGTAAGGGCTCAGGTTCAGTGGAATAAACTGCGGCCAATTTATAAATGCCAATGGAGAGTTATGTCTTTTGTGGGAAGGTTGTTGGAGGGGAGGAGGCTGCTGAGGGGAGCGCAACGTCTTTCCTCCTTCTGTTAGTGATCCAGGTTTGAAGTAAATGCACATTGTTATACTCTCTACTTAATATAGATTAAAAAAATAAATAAAAACATGATTGAATTATGATTGTATGCAAAAGATGCATGAATAGATAATAGCCAAGGTAGAAGCTACAGATGTGCAGCTGGTATATATATATATTTTCAGTTTGTTTATTTTTATTATTTGTTTTAATTTTTGCTTTATTTTTATTTTGGTGCACACTAAATTGAGCCAGTGCTCATTAAATTGAGTTAGTGGAACACTAAATCGCATTAGGCAACACTGAAAAAATTAGTGTGAAAAAAAAAAAAAATGAATGCACAACCCTCTTAGAAGTCCGGATGATTATCGCTACTGTGCACAAGTTTCAAACTTATGCTAATTCAACCTCCTTTTTGTGTCTGTTACCATGTGTCCAATATATGTGCATGCATTTTTCTGAGTAAAGTTCTGAAGAAATTCAAGTTACGCCAATGACCTTTGCACTTTAGCCAGATTGAAACTGGATACTGAGATTATTCCTTAAGCAGAGGGAGGAATTATTTCTGAATCAAAAGTTTAGAATTTTTCCATGTATGTCAAAAGTCATCTAGAAGAAAAGGAAGCAATTTTTACTTATGTATCCTAGAATTTTGCATCCACACCCAACACAAGATAGAGGTTGCAGAATAAATAAATAAGCAAATATTCATGCTAGGTATTTTTTTTATTTCTATGTAAATGCTCTTTTAAATTTGATATTGTGGAATGTTTTGTTTTTGATCCTATGTTTTTCCTCAATGACAAGCCAATTCAAGAAGCCATTCCATTGGTTGAACCCATGGTAGTCTTACTTGTATAAGCAATAAGTACCATGTTGACTGACCTTTTTATCTGATGAGATGTTTTTTTGTAATTCCATATTTCTTTGGCTTATTGAATACTCCATCCTGTTAACTATTTGATGGACTTTTCTTTGAAGAGTGTTATTTTTTTCTTTGTGAAGTTTTTATTTGATATACTTAGCAGTTTTCTGCTTTGATTTCCAAGATGTAAATAACAAGTTTAAAAAAAAAACCCTGTTATATTGCTGACAATATAGCAGCATTGACATGAGATGTGTGCAACATTCTCTCTTCAGGGAATTGAGGTCCTATAACTGGTGTAACCTATTTCCTGACCTTTCTTCCACATTCAAAGTGACATTGTGGATGCCCCATAAGAGCCCCTGACAGTGAAGCCATGGACATGAACTGCGTCAGTCATGTCCCACCAATTCTATGCTAGTAATAGGTTTCCCATTAAATTTGCCCATTTGAGCTGTTATTGAGATTGCCTTTACTGGAGTTACTATCTCATGGTATCGTCTTCTCTAGAGTTTCTGGCGAAAATGATTTTTTTTTAACCTTCATTTGTCTACAGTATGGATACCTGGATAATATGAAAAGAATGTAAAAATAATTTTAGTAAATTACAGGAGAATTAACAAGCTTAATAGAAACATATCATTTGATGTTTAGCTTTTGTTTAACTATTTATAGCTCCTGTGTGTTTGCTAGTTTAGAAAAGATACAACTTGATTCAAATTCTCGAAACTAATAATCTGACAAGTCTACTAATACATTTCTAATTTATTCCACTTAAGGAAATTATGGTATTTCATGAAACAGTGTATAGGATTCTAAAAATGGTTTAATCATCTGTACTGACTTGATTTAATGATAATTTATGAGCTGACTTCTCAGGTAATGAAAGTAAATAGATCTTCGCTGAGTACATGTGACAAGATGTTGACAAGACATTCTGTAATGCAGCCATATAAATTAATTCAACCAAATTAGATTTACTGAACATACTGTGATAAAGGTAAATTGTCATTGTCTTATATTGTAACAAAACAATCTTTTAACTAAAGAAATAATAGCTGTCCATACAAGAGTTCTAATTATGTTTGTGAAGTAATTGCAGTGACTGCATCCTCATTTATTTTTCAAGGAAAAAAAGAAAGGGTACACACAGAATGCTGTAAAATCAACTCTTAGGGAGGTTACTTTCAAAGGGACTTCTGTAGTAAGTGCAGAAATGACCTTTAACAAAAACTGCATGTCTAATATGCAAGCAAACCTGTATACATATGTCATGTTTGTGCATAAATTTGCCCAGAATAAATGGAGGCATTCCCATTGACTAAAAAGTCATGGGATAGGAGGCAATGTCCTTTCATGGATTACAAACTGGTTAAAAGACAGGAAACAGAGACTAGGATTAAATGATCAACTTTCTCAATGGAAAAGGGTAAACGGTGGAGTGCCTCAGGGATCTGTACTTGGACCGGTGTTTTTCAATCTATCTAGATAAATGAAGCTTGACCGACGTGCCGCAAATGCGCAGTAGAGAGCAGCTCTACTGCGCATGCGCAGGCGGGAGAGCACGTCGGTCAGAGCCGGAGCTAAGATGGCGCTGGGAGGAGCAGCAGCAGTGGAGTGGCAGCGATATCGGGTGTAGCAGTGGCGGTCTGGGAGTGTTGGGCAGCCAAGTTACAATGGCGGGGCGGAGCGGCGGCGATATCGGGAGGAAATGCAGCGGCAGGAAGGAGCAGCTGAGGTGCGCGCCAGGGAGGGATCCTCGGAGACCTCCCGTCTCCGTGAGCAGGCCGCGCTGAAGAGCACAAGAGGGAGAGGGAAGGGGGTGTGGATGAGCTGGGAGGGGATGAGAGTGAGGAGGGAGGTGAGAGTGAGGGAAGGTGAGAGTGAGGGAAGGTAGAATGAGGGGGGAGGTGAGAGTGAGGGGGGAGTGGGAGGGAGAATGTGAGGGGAGGTGAGAGTGAGGGGAGAGAATGAGGGGGCGGGGTGGGAGAATGAGGGGGAGGAGGGAGAATGAGGGGGAGGAGGGAGAATGAGAGGTGAGGGTGAGAGTGAGGGGAGAGAGAATGAGGGGGAGGTGAGTGAGGGGAGGGAGAATGAGGGGGGAGGTGAGAGTGAAGGAAGGGAGTTTCAGTGGGGGCAGGGGAGGGAAGGAGGGGCGAGTGACCGAGGGGGAGGAGGATGAGTGACTGAGGTGAATGAGCGAGGGGAAGGGGGAGTGAGGGAAAAGAAGTGTAGACGGGTGCAGTGTCCAAAAACGGACTGAAGATTTTTTTTTTTTAATGTAGCCCGTTTTAATGGGCTTAACAGCTTGTATATATATAAATGATTTAGAAAGGAATACGACGAGTGAGGTTATTAAATTTGTGGATGATACAAAATTATCCAGAGTAGTTAAATCACAAGCGGACTGAGATACATTACAGGAGGACCTTGCAAGACTGGAAGATTGGGCATCCAAATGGCAGATGAAATTTAACGTGGACAGGGGCAAGGTGTTGCATATAGGGAAAAATAACACTTGCTGTAGTTACATGATGTTAGGTTCCATATTAGGAGCTACCATTCAGGAAAAAGATCTAGGCATCATAGTGGATAATACTTTAAAATCGTCGGCTCAGTGTGCTGCAGCAGTCAAAAAAAGCAAACAGAATGTTAGGAATTATTAGGAAGGGAATGGTTAATAAAACGGAAAATGTCATAATGCCTCTATATCGCTCCATGGTGAGACTGCACCTTGAATACTGTGTACAATTCTGGTTGCCGCATCTCAAAAATGATATACAAATCCCAAACAAAAAAATTATATACAAATCCCATTCAAAAAACATACCTCCGCCAGACCCATCAGAGAGCCTTATAGAGAATCATTACATGTACCACACTTCAGAACCTCTCAACATAAAACCTTTAGAGACCGGGCCTTCTCCACAGCAGGACCACCTCTATGGAACTCCATCCCTCCGGATCTGCGACAGGAACCCTGCCTTCTAACATTCAGGAAAAGGCTCAAAACGTGGTTATTTAAAAAAGTCTTTCCGGACCACAACTGAACCTTAATGCTCCCTCAATGCTCCCTCAATTTACTCTCAGACATTCCCATAACATTGTAAACAATAACATTGTAAATACCATAACATTGGGGCGGATTTTCAGAGCCCTGCTCGCCTAAATCCGCCCAAAACCGGGCGGATTTAGGCGAGCAGGGCCCTGCGCGCCGGTGAGCCTATTTTACATAGGCCTACCGGCGCGCGCAGAGCCCCGGGACTCGCATAAGTCCCAGGGGTTCTCCGAGGGGGGCATGTCGGGGGCGTGTCGGGGGGGGCGGGCCCGGTCGTCGCGGCGTTTAGGGGGCATGTCGGCAGCATTTTGGGGGCGGGTACGGGGGCGTGGCTACAGCCCGGGGCGGTCCGGGGGCGTGGCCGCACCCTCCGTACCCGCCCGCAGGTCGCGTCCCGGCGCACAGGAGGCCCGCTGGCGCTCGGGGATTTACTTCTCCCTCCGGGAGGCGTAAATCCCCCGACAACGGTAAGGATGGGGTTTAGACAGGGCCGGGCGGGTGAGTTAGGTAGAGGAAGGGAGGGGAAGGTGAGGGGAGGGCGTTAGAGGATTCCCTCTGAGGCCGCTCCGATTTCGGAGCGGCCTCCGAGGGAACAGGGGTAGGCTGCGCGGCTCGGCGCGCGCCGGCTATACAAAATCAATAGCCTTGCGCGCGCCGATCCCGGATTTTAGCGGATACGTGCGGCTCCGCGCGTATCTACTAAAATCCAGCGTACTTTTGTTGGTGCCTGGAGCGCCAACAAAAGTACGCCTATGCGCGCTATTTGAAAATCTACCCCATTGTAAATAATTGCTCTCTCTGCTAAATTGCTCTCACCTTTTTTTTCTGCTCCCAGTTGTGTACATCCCTGTTTGTAACTTCACCGTTTCTCTTCGCACCTGTTAAAATTTTATTGTATCTTCATTTTATACCCCCCTTGTTAAATGTAAACCAGCATGATGTGATACCCATCGCGAATGCCGGTATAGAAAAACACTAAATAAATAAATAAATAAATAAATAAATAAAATATAGTTGCGATGGAGAAGGTACAGAGAAGGGCAACCAAAATGATAAAGGGGATGGAACAGCTCCCCTATGAGGAAAAGCTGAAGAGGTTAGGGCTGTTCAGCTTGGAGAAGAGATGGCTGAGGGGGGATATGATAGAGGTCTTTAAGATCATGAGAGGTCTTGAATGAGTAGATGTGTCTCGGTTATTTACACTTTCAAATAATAGAAGGACTAGGGGGCATTCCATGAAGTTAGCAAGTAGTACATTTAAGACTAATCAGAGAAAATTATTTTTCACTCAACGCACAATAAAGCTCTGGAATTTGTTGCCAGAGGATATGGTTAGTGCAGTTAGTTTAGTTGGGTTCAAAAAAGGTTTGGATAAGTTCTTGGAGGAGAAGTCCATTAACGGCTATTAATCGAGTTTACTTAGGGAATAGTCACTGCTATTAATTGCATCAGTAGCATGGGATCTTCTTAGTGTTTGGGTAATTGCCAGGTTCTTGTGGCCTGGTTTGGCCTTTGTTGGAAACAGGATGCTGGGCTTGATGGACCTTTGGTCTGACCCAGCATGGCAATTTCTTAAGTTCTTATGTTCTCATGACTGGGAAGGGGTTAGAACTTATGTGCATACTTTTGCATTTTCAAAAGTACACGCATACATTTCCATGATGTAGGAAATGCAGGTATATATTTGGAGGGCTGAGTTTCAAATTGGAATTGTGCACCCAAGGCTGTTCCAAATATTGATGTGACGCATGCACATTTTTACTGGGCTGATTGAAAATGACCCCCAAAGGAGCCACTTTTTACCGGCAGACTTTTCACCAGGTTTGGACATCAAAGTATATGCGTATTTTTGCTTTGCAAATTATCCCAGGAAAACTGAGTATGCACCTTTACATCCACTAACTTGTGTGAATAGCCTTCCCACTCCAGGGAACACCTCCTCTCACTGTAGGCAAAAGCATGCATAGAGGTACCATGCATGCACTTTTACCTGCATATAGCACAGGCAAATTTCTCAACACCCTTTTCTGCAGGTAAAACATTATTTTACCTATGGAGATAGCTTTTAAAATTAACCTCAAATTAAACTTGTATATGTAGAGCTATACATCTCATTATCAATCTCATTTTATAACATTACCTCTTCTTCTTAATAAACTAGTTTGCAGACATTCCAGATGCATAAGGCACTGATGCTTAGCTTTACAGTGAGGGAAATAACCATACTGTTAAACATATGGCTTGCAGGATTTTGGTATTAAAAAAGTAGAAATAAGCAATAATACTGTTACTGTACAGGAAGGTGAGTTTTCTCAGTTTCTGATTATGTAACCAAAAGACACACAAAAAAAAAATAAAAAAAAAAAAAAAAATATATATATATATATATATATATCTTTTTTTTTTTACTTGGGAAGTCATTGTTGTCCAGGCTTTGGGCAGGCTGGTTTTAGGGATGCAATGCTTTTGTGGGAAGGCTGTCTCCAGCCTATAGTAGCCCTAGGTGTTTTTGTTTTTTTAATTCTTTACATGCTCTGTCATGGCTTAGGTGACTGTTGGGGCCCAGAGCAGAGGTAGAGGCTGAGTTGGGCTGTCAGCAGAAGTCTCTTCAGAGAGATGGAGAAATAAACAAAGGTCTGGATCAAGGCCACAGGCACTGTGGGATTCATTCAGCTCACACCCAAAGTTATAGCGAGTGCTGATGCAGTCTGGATCAGGCAGCTGAGATGTCAGGAGTACTGTGGCAAATTCAGAAGTAGCTACCAGGTCCCAGCACTATTGAAACCAAAGAATGGACTTCTGGACTCAAATGGAGGTAGCAGGAGGGTAGGGAAGCAAGTGGCAAGCTCTCACCATTTCTCCAAAGGTGTTAAGCCTAACGGCTCCGAATCAGCTCTCCATCGCTCCCTCGCCGCTCCCTCTCCTCGGCAGGGCCCGCACTCCTCTCGTGCTGCCGGGGCCGCAGCATCCTCCTCCAAAGTAGGGACGTCAGCGGCATCGGCCATCTCGTCCCTGCCCCCTAGGTGCGCAGGCACATCCCCCGCGTGAATTTAAAGGGCCTGCGGCAGGGAGATGCTGCTGGCCCCTCCGTTTTATGTCGGGTCTCTCCCCTATATATTCCATGCAGCAACCCTGGACAGACGACTTGGCAACAGGTCTCCCAGCTTCCTCTCGCTGCTTCTTCGTGGGTTCCTGCTCTGGTCTCCTGTTCCTATCTTCGCCTGCCCGCCTGTCCAAGCTCCTCGTCATGATCCTGTTCTTGTTCCTGCCTTCCTTCGCTTGTTCCAGACCCCATTCTCCTCCTTCTGCCTCTGGACGGATTCCTCGGCTTGAGCGGCGAGCAGAATTTTTGCAGGGTCTATTATGTATTGGGGAAGTTCAGGCATATCATCAAGGTTAAAGCTTCTCGAGAGAGCGTCTGCCCGCAAATTCTTTTGTGCAGGTCGAAAATGGAGGACAAAATTGAATCCGCTAAAAAAAGTGCCCACCGAGCCTGCCGGGGATTTAACCGTTGTGCTTTCGCTAGGTATTCTAAATTTTTATGATCCGTATAGACAGTTACAGTATGTCGGGAACCTTCTAGGAGATGACGTCATTCTTCAAAGTCTAATTTTATGGCCAAAAGTTCCCGATCTCCAATGGTATAATTTTTCTCAGCTGATGAAATTTTTTTTGAAAAGAAGGCGCATGTCACCAATTTCCCATTGTCCGTTGGCTGTAATACAACCGCACCAACCCCCACAGCAGAAGTGTCAACTTCAAGAATAAAAGGTTTGTTGGAGTCGGGACGCCGAAGACAGGGGTCCATGATGAATTCCTTCTTTAAGTTCCGAAAGGCCTGAACAGCCTCCTCCAGCCAATTCTGAATGGGTGCTCCTTTCTTTGTGAGAGCAGTCAGAAGAGCCACCAATGAAGAAAAATCTGGAATAAATTGTCTATAGTAATTAGAGAATCCCAGAAATCTTTGTAAAGCTTTCAATCCTGTAGGTTGCGGCCAGTTCAAAATGGCTTTGAGTTTATCTGGGTCCATGGATAACCCTTTATTGGAGATAATATATCCTAGGAATGGTAACTGGTTCTTATGAAACATACACTTTTCTAATTTGGCATAAAGTTTATGTTCTCTGAGGTATTGAAGAACCTGTCGCACATGCTCCTGATGTTGTTCCATGTTGTCGGAGAATATTAATATATCGTCCAAATAGACAATAACATGAGAATAGAGAATGTCACGAAATATATCATTGATCATGGCTTGAAATACGGCAGGAGCATTACAAAGTCCAAACGGCATTACCCTGTATTCATAATGTCCATCATGCGTATTAAAGGCTGTCTTCCATTCATCTCCTTCTCGAATTCTAATTAGATTGTAGGCCCCTCTCAAATTCAACTTAGTAAAGACTTTAACTCCTTTAATCCGGTCAAATAATTCTGAAATAAGAGGAATAGGGTATCTATTCTTCCTGGTGATATTTTTTAACCCCCGATAATCAATACAAGGTCTTAAAGTTCCATATTTCTTCTTTACAAAAAAGAATCCCACCCCGGCAGGTGAAGTGGAAGGTCTTATAAATCCACGTGCTAAATTCTCCTGAATATATTGAGTCAAAGCTGCTGATTCAGGTTCAGATAGGGCATAAATCCTGCCCCTGGGAGGAACCTTCCCTGGAAGAATGTCGATAGCACAATCGTAGTCTCGATGAGGTGCTAGTGATTCTGCCTGTTGTTGGCTAAAGACGTCTGCAAATTCTTCATAAGGGGCGGGAATAGGTGAATAAATCTGTGTATGGTGGATTTGACAATTCTGAACTTTCTTTAAATAGTTCTGAAAACAGAAGGGGCTCCAAATAACCAATTGTAGAGAAGCCCAGTCCAGTCGGGGTTGATGCGTTCGCAACCAGGGTGGACCCAATATCACTTGGTTGACTGAAGATGGAAGTACATAAAGTTGAATACTCTCTTGATGAAGAACCCTGGAACTCATAAGGATGGGTTTGGTAATCTGAGATATTCGAATGCTCAGGGGCTGTCCGGATACAGAGGTAACCGAAAGAGGAATGGGTAACAGCTCCACAGGAATTTGATGACTCTTTACCAGGCTCTCCTCTATGAAGTTGCCGGCCGCCCCTGAGTCTATGAAAGCCTGGAATGTAATAGGTTCCTGGTTAATGGCGATGGTTACTGGAATCAGTAGCTGGGGAGAGGGAATGGTGGGACCCAGGGAGGCCTCTCCTACCCGACCTAGGTCCGAGAGTTTCCCAATTTGTTGGGACATTTGTTAACAAAATGACCTGCGCCGGCACAGTATATACATAGATTTCTCAGTCTTCGTCGTTGACGTTCTTCCGGAGATAATCGGAATCTGTCAATCTGCATGGGTTCATCGGTGTTAACGGGCTCCTCAGACGGCCGTGGAATGTCAATAGGTTGTTGAAGGTTGGAGCCAACCGAAATGTTCTACGGTTGGCCGAACTTTCTCGTGCTCTTTTTTGAAACCATAAATCCAAATGGATAGCTAATCGGATAAGTTCCTCCAGGGATTCCGGTGGATCCCTGTCCGCCAATTCATCCTTTATACTTTCCGACAATCCTTGTCGAAAGATAGCGGTGAGACTGTCTTCTCCCCAAGCGAGCTCCGCAGCCAAGGTCCGAAATTGAATAGCATATTCACCCACTGAGCGAGAGCCTTGTTTAATCTGTAGTAAATCATTGGCCGCTGAAGTTGATCGTCCTGATTCATTGAAAATGAGACAAAATTCTTTCAAAAATCTGTCCAGATTGTTAAGGATGGGTCATCTCTTTCCCATAAAGGCGAGGCCCAAGCCAGAGCTGAACCCTCCAGCAAAGACAAGATGAAGGTAACTTTAGTCTTATCTGAGGGGAACGAAGATGGCTGAAGTGAAAAGTGTATTAGACACTGATTAATGAAGCCTCAACACTGTGCAGAAGTTCAGTTGAAACGCGGTGGAGGAGGTAGACGTATAGGGTTAGGTGAAGCGTTGACGGAGGCTACTGAAGTTGCAGGTGTATGTGCAATTGCATCCATGCGGGCGACTAGCCAGTCTAGGACTCCAGTAACTTGATTGAGAACCCCCTGCTGCTGTTGTAGCCAGGACGCCAAACCGGGAATAGCCTGAAATGCGGTCAAATCAACTGGTTCCATGGCTTCGGCCAACTGTTACGGGTATACGTGGAACCAAGACAGGTGACCGCTTACCTTGTCTCGAGAGACGCAGAGGACGTCAATCAGGAGTCAGCCAGCAGACAGGGTGGTCCAATGAGCAGTCCAGGTCAGGGTAAACAGCAGATATTTATATCCAAGAAGCGATCCGGGTCAGGGCAGGCAGCAGGCAACGATAATCCACAAGGCAATCCATTTCAGGGCAGGCAGCAGGCAACGATAATCCACAAGGCAATCCGGGTCAGGGCAGGCAGCAAGCAACGATAATCCAAAGGTAGTCCAGGTCAGGGCAGGCAGCAGACAAGAATAATCCAAGAGGCAATCCGGGTCTGGGTAGGCAGCAGGCAACGATAATCCACAAGGCAAACCGGGTCAGGGCAGGCAGCAGGCAACGATAATCCAAAGGCAGACCAGGTCAGGCAACAGCAAGCAACAGGAATCACAGCAAACAGCAAACCAGAACTATTTGTGGCCGAAGCAGTGAAAAAGGAGAAAGACTCTCTTT
Organism: Rhinatrema bivittatum; assembly: GCF_901001135.1. Classification (NCBI taxonomy): domain Eukaryota; kingdom Metazoa; phylum Chordata; class Amphibia; order Gymnophiona; family Rhinatrematidae; genus Rhinatrema; species Rhinatrema bivittatum. The sequence continues at coordinate 456,303,680 of NC_042615.1, read as the reverse complement.
AAATACCCGAGCCTTCCCGCGCAGAACAAGACCTCCGTCGGCATCTGACGTCATAAGGGGGCGTGGCCTCGTCCCGATTCGCGCGGGGCCGCGCCAAGGAGGAAGTCAGTCCCGGGGAGGAACGCCGGTGCTCGGGAGCTCTCTTGCAGGTAACACCTACCTTCATTTCTCAAAATTAACCCAGCTGATATGGTGGGTGGGTTGCTAAGCTGTGTTCTGGTGAGCCCTTCTGCTTCCTTTCTTTTATGTTGCACTTATTTCCCCTTCCCCTGCCAGACCTGATGGAAAACTTACAGCTTTATTTTAACATTTCTTTCTTACTAGCTCCAGCCAATATAAAATTGGTTTTGCAACCACCAGCCTGAAGTAGGGTGAGGCGGCCTTAATCTAGAGCAGGGGTAGGCAGAGGCACCACCAATCTGCAAATGCCACAAACTGGTCTGGTTTTCAGGATATCTACAATGAATATATGAAAGGTATATCTGCATGCACTTTCTGCATTGTATGCAAATATATCTCATGCATATACATTGAGGATGTCCAGAAAAGCAGACCTGTTTGTGGCATTCCAGGACTGGAGGGGCCTTCATCTGATCTAGAGCCATCCCAAATTGTCTTAAACAGATACTACAGATAAACTACCAGCATTTATTCACATCTAACTGGGCAAGAGGGTCTGAGAGAAAGAAACAATTCCAATTTGTGGACCTAACAATGGTCTACTGAAGTAAGGAGGTGCAGTGAAGCAACTTGGATGTTTAAACTGTTTAAGCTTTTCATGGTTTAACCCTCAACTGTTTAAACTCAAAATATTAAGCATGTGTCCATCTCTTTTCATTCAAGTGAATTTCTAATTTGGAAATGTAGTCGGACTGTTCCTTCCTGGGACTGACAGTTCCTTTTAATGTGATTTTCCTCTTTCATATAAGTCCCTTTTTATGTCAACTTCTCAGGTCTACATTCAGTTAAGAATGAACTCATATGCATGTTCCCGGGACCATCCTAGATGCCAGAAGTTTACAAACCTTCTGCCTTTAAGTGTTGATTTCTCTCTGGCCATGATAACTAAACAGCACAAGGTCATTCAGTTGGCCTCAAAACAATTTTCTATAATGCAATTTTTAAAAAATGTTTATTTACAGTTGCATTTATCAGCACATTTTGTAAATTTATTTAGAAGATCTGTCAAGCTCTTAATAAAACATGGAACTGAATTTGAAGTTGTACTACTAAGGTCCAAGGTAAGTTATGCGATTAGTTCATTAGTCTTGCTGCTGATTTATACATTGTACAACTGATTCGTAGACTGTGTAGCTGATTTGGAGATCATTATTTCACAGTTTCAAATATATCTCTTTTATTAGAGCATGCAGGTATATATAAAATTGATTTTAATGTTTTCCTGCAGCCCGAGTTATTCTAAATCAAATTCCGTCCTTAAACCACTGATACAAGAGGATGACCTGCTCAAAGATTTACCGTTTGCCATCTGATGTTTAAAGTACTGGGTGTTCTTTTACCCTTACCAAGATGGATTTTCTCCTTTTCTTTACCTTTTTTTTTTTTTTGGGTAGAGTGGAAATGAAAGGTAATGTATCACAAAGGCTTTTTTTTTTTTTTTTTTAGGAGTTGCACATTTCTTTCCCATCTCTCCCAGTAATATTGTATACCCAGGATGCCATCCACATAAATCAATTTTCAGAACCTCTAGAATCATGCTGTCTTTTCTCAGTTGTTCTCTGTTGCAGCCACATGTACACCACTATAGGATGTCAAAAACAACATCATAAACTTTTATGAGACTGTGAGTTGAGTTTAAACTATGAAAACCATTTGTATTGTGACAGATACTGTGGATCATGAATACACTATTAACATAAAAAAAATTGCAAAAACATATATCTGAGTGAGATATTAAGCTTGGTAGATCTTAGGTTTTTTAATATAATGCTTAATATATTGTTTATTTCTTTGACATTATTAATTGTATTTTTATGTAACAGTTTTGGGATTTATTTGTAAGCTATCTTGGGTGGCCTAAAAGGTTCAGGATGGTGGTTTAGAACAATGGTTCTCAACCTTTTTTTTGTTGTGACACACCTGACAGATGGTTCTCACATGCGTGACACACTGAACATGTGACCATCACAGGCTAAATGTAAACAAACACTCTGCATTCCACAGGAATCCCCTCGACCCCCAGCAATGGATTCAGAGCAGAACTAGTTCAATTTACCATACAAAAAATGATATTTCTGGTGACATCTCAATAACAGCAACATAAACACTCTCTCCTATCAGGTGCAATAGCCTTCCTTATGAAAAAACAGTAATTTACCACCAATGCATGTTCTATTGAGAAAACACAACAAATAATATTGATACAAATGCCTACATGCTAGTAAAATACTTCACCTCGGTCACACACATAGAATCAACCTTCACCAAGCACAGAAAGACCACAAATTACAAATATGGAAACAGAAACTGGAATGGAAACCCAAAAAAGCTACTCTGCATTCTGTGCAAAACAAAAATATAGCACCTATCAGACTTGCAGGATCTGAAATAATGTACACAAACTAATGTGCACAAAGTTGCACCTGCATTATGGAACTCAAACAGTAACAGCCCTATCTATGAAAAGGCAGCACTGCAAAAGTTACACCAGGCCATAAACACCAATACACCTCCTATTAGGAAAACAGAACAAGCCAAGCTGCTATAGATCCCTACCAAGAAACTACAAGCTCGCAGAACACCCTTACCTGGGTCACACATGCAGAACACAGACAGACCCTCACCAAAAACAGAATAAAATGACCATAAAGATAATGTCTTTGTTTTTGCGTTGTTGCACTACATACAGAGTTTGAC